>NW_027469090.1:1433570-1791963 GCF_051020765.1 Lasioglossum baleicum | reverse complement strand
CCTATTTCGCATATTTGCATGCAGATGCACTGATCTAGCGCGCGAAACAGCGTTTCCGCACAGAAATACACTTCTGAAACGAAGAATCGTCGAAACTGACATAGGCTCGAATAAATTGTGATCGTGCTTGCCGGGTCGGAGTTTCTATTCCAATTTCGCATACTTGCATGCAAATGCACTGATATAGCACGCGAAACAGCGATTCCGCACAGAAATACACTTCTGAAACGAAGAATCGTCGAATCTGACATAAGCTCGAATAAATCGTGATCGTGCTTGCCGAATCGGAGTTTCCGTGCCAATTTCGCATATCTGCATACAAATGCACTGATCTAGCACGCGAAACAGCGATTCCGCACAGAAATACACTTCTGAAACGAAGAATCGTCGAATCTGACATAGGCTCGAATAAATTGTGATCGTGCTTGCCGGGTCGGAGTTTCTATTCCAATTTCGCATACTTGCATGCAAATGCACTGATATAGCACGCGAGACAGCGATTCCGCACAGAAATACACTTCTGAAACGAAGAATCGTCGAATCTGACATAAGCTCGAATAAATCGTGATCGTGATTGCCGGGTCGGAGTTTCTATTCCAATTTCTCATACTTGCATGCAAATGCACTGATCTAGCGCGCGGAGGCAGCGATTCCGCACAGAAATACACTTCTCAAACGAAGAATCGTCGAATCTGACATAAGCTCGAATAAATCGTGATCGTGCTTGCCGAATCGGAGTTTTCGTGCCAATTTTGCATATTTGCATGCAAATGCACTGATCTAGCGCGCGAAACAGCGATTCCGCACAGAAATACACTTCTGAAACGAAGAATCGTCGAATCTGACATAAGCTCGAATAAATCGTGATCGTGATTGCCGGGTCGGAGTTTCTATTCCAATTTCTCATACTTGCATGCAAATGCACTGATCTAGCGCGCGAAACAGCGATTCCGCACAGAAATACACTTCTCAAACGAAGAATCGTCGAATCTGACATAAGCTCGAATAAATCGTGATCGTGCTTGCCGAATCGGAGTTTTCGTGCCAATTTCGCATATTTGCATACAAATGCACTGATCTAGCACGCTAAACAGCGATTCCGCACAGAAATACACTTCTGAAACGAAGAATCGTCGAATCTGACATAAGCTCGAATAAATAGTGATCGTGCTTGCCAAATCGGAGTTGCCGTGCCAATTTCGCATATCTGCATACAAATGCACTGATCTAGCACGCGAAACGGCGATTCCGCACAGAAATTCATTTGTGAAACAAATAATCGTCGAATCTGACATAAGCTCGAATAAATCGTGATCGTGCTTGCCGAATCGGAGTTTTCGTGCCAATTTCGCATATTTCCATGCAAATGCACTGATCTAGCGCGCGAAACAGAGATTCCGCACAGAAATACACTTCTCAAACGAAGAATCGTCGAATCTGACATAAGCTCGAATAAATCGTGATCGTGCTTGCCCGAATCGGAGTTTCCGTGCCAATTTCGCATATCTGCATACAAATGCACTGATCTAGCACGCGAAACAGCGATTCCGCACAGAAATACACTTCTGAAACGAAGAATCGTCGAATCTGACATAGGCTCGAATAAATTGTGATCGTGCTTGCCGGGTCGGAGTTTCTATTCCAATTTCGCATACTTGCATGCAAATGCACTGATATAGCACGCGAAACAGCGATTCCGCACAGAAATACACTTCTGAAACGATGAATCGTCGCATCTGACATAGGCTCGAATAAATTGTGATCGTGCTTGCCGGGTCGGAGTTTCTATTCCAATTTCGCATACTTGCATGCAAATGCACTGATCTAGCGCGCGAAACAGCGATTCCGCACAGAAATACACTTCTGAAACGAAGAATCGTCGAATCTGACATAAGCTCGAATGAATCGTGGTCGTGCTTGCCGAATCGGAGTTTCCGTGCCAATTTTGCATACTTGCATGGAAATGCACTGATATAGCACGCGAAACAGCGATTCCGCACAGAAATACACTTCTGAAACGAAGAATCGTCGAATCTGACATAAGCTCGAATAAATCGTGTTCGTGAGTGCCGGTCGGAGTTTCGATTCCAATTTCTCATACTTGCATGCAAATGCACTGATCTAGCGCGCGAAACAGCGATTCCGCACAGAAATACACTTCTGAAACGAAGAATGTCGAAACAGACATAGCCTCGAATAAATTGTGATCGTGCTTGCCGGGTCGGATTTTCTATTCCAATTTCGCATACTTGCATGCAAATGCACCGATCTAGCGCGCGAAACAGCGATTCCGCACAGAAATACACTTCTCAAACGAAGAATCGTCGAATCTGACATAAGCTCGAATAAATCGTGATCGTGCTTGCCTAATCGGACTTTCCGTGCCAATTTGGCATATCTGCATACAAATATACTGATCTAGCACGCGAAACAGCGATTCCGCACAGAAATACACTTCTGAAACGAAGAATCGTCGAATCTGACATAGGCTCGAATAAATTGTGATCGTACTTGCCGGGTCGGAGTTTCTATTCCAATTTCGCATACTTGCATGCAAATGCACTGATATAGCACGCGAGACAGCGATTCCGCACAGAAATACACTTCTGAAACGAAGAATCGTCGAATCTGACATAAGCTCGAATAAATCGTGGTCGTGCTTGCCGAATCGGAGTTTCCGTGCCAATTTCGCATACTTGCATGCAAATGCACTGATATAGCACGCGAAACAGCGATTCCGCACAGAAATACACTTCTGAAACGAAGAATCGTCGAATCTGACATAAGCTCGAATAAATCGTGATCGTGCTTGCCAAATCGGAGTTGCCGTGCCAATTTCGCATATCTGCATACAAATGCACTGATCTAGCACGCGAAACGGCGATTCCGCACAGAAATTCATTTGTGAAACAAATAATCGTCGAATCTGACATAAGCTCGAATAAATCGTGATCGTGCTTGCCGAATCGGTGTTTTCGTGCCAATTTCGCATATTTCCATGCAAATGCACTGATCTAGCGCGCGAAACAGCGATTCCGCACAGAAATACACTTCTCAAACGAAGAATCGTCGAATCTGACATAAGCTCGAATAACTCGTGGTCGTGGTTGCCGAATCGGAGTTTCCCTACCAATTTCGCATATTTGCATACAAATGCACTGATCTAGCACGCTAAACAGCGATTCCGTACAGAAATTCATTTGTGAAACGAATAATCGTTGAATCTGACATAAGCTCGAATAAATCATGATCGTGCTTGCCAAATCGGAGTTTTCGTGCCAATTTCGCATATTTGCATGCAGATGCACTGATCTAGCGCGCGAAACAGCGTTTCCGCACAGAAATACACTTCTGAAACGAAGAATCGTCGAAACTGACATAGGCTCGAATAAATTGTGATCGTGCTTGCCGGGTCGGAGTTTCTATTCCAATTTCGCATACTTGCATGCAAATGCACTGATATAGCACGCGAAACAGCGATTCCGCACAGAAATACACTTCTGAAACGAAGAATCGTCGAATCTGACATAAGCTCGAATAAATCGTGATCGTGCTTGCCGAATCGGAGTTCCCGTGCCAATTTCGCATATCTGCATACAAATGCACTGATCTAGCACGCGAAACAGCGATTCCGCACAGAAATACACTTCTGAAACGAAGAATCGTCGAATCTGACATAGGCTCGAATAAATTGTGATCGTGCTTGCCGGGTCGGAGTTTCTATTCCAATTTCGCATACTTGCATGCAAATGCACTGATATAGCACGCGAGACAGCGATTCCGCACAGAAATACACTTCTGAAACGAAGAATCGTCGAATCTGACATAAGCTCGAATAAATCGTGATCGTGATTGCCGGGTCGGAGTTTCTATTCCAATTTCTCATACTTGCATGCAAATGCACTGATCTAGCGCGCGAAGCAGCGATTCCGCACAGAAATACACTTCTCAAACGAAGAATCGTCGAATCTGACATAAGCTCGAATAAATCGTGATCGTGCTTGCCGAATCGGAGTTTTCGTGCCAATTTTGCATATTTGCATGCAAATGCACTGATCTAGCGCGCGAAACAGCGATTCCGCACAGAAATACACTTCTGAAACGAAGAATCGTCGAATCTGACATAAGCTCGAATAAATCGTGATCGTGATTGCCGGGTCGGAGTTTCTATTCCAATTTCTCATACTTGCATGCAAATGCACTGATCTAGCGCGCGAAACAGCGATTCCGCACAGAAATACACTTCTCAAACGAAGAATCGTCGAATCTGACATAAGCTCGAATAAATCGTGATCGTGCTTGCCGAATCGGAGTTTTCGTGCCAATTTCGCATATTTGCATACAAATGCACTGATCTAGCACGCTAAACAGCGATTCCGCACAGAAATACACTTCTGAAACGAAGAATCGTCGAATCTGACATAAGCTCGAATAAATAGTGATCGTGCTTGCCAAATCGGAGTTGCCGTGCCAATTTCGCATATCTGCATACAAATGCACTGATCTAGCACGCGAAACGGCGATTCCGCACAGAAATTCATTTGTGAAACAAATAATCGTCGAATCTGACATAAGCTCGAATAAATCGTGATCGTGCTTGCCGAATCGGAGTTTTCGTGCCAATTTCGCATATTTCCATGCAAATGCACTGATCTAGCGCGCGAAACAGAGATTCCGCACAGAAATACACTTCTCAAACGAAGAATCGTCGAATCTGACATAAGCTCGAATAAATCGTGATCGTGCTTGCCGAATCGGAGTTTCCGTGCCAATTTCGCATATCTGCATACAAATGCACTGATCTAGCACGCGAAACAGCGATTCCGCACAGAAATACACTTCTGAAACGAAGAATCGTCGAATCTGACATAGGCTCGAATAAATTGTGATCGTGCTTGCCGGGTCGGAGTTTTCTATTCCAATTTCGCATACTTGCATGCAAATGCACTGATATAGCACGCGAAACAGCGATTCCGCACAGAAATACACTTCTGAAACGATGAATCGTCGCATCTGACATAGGCTCGAATAAATTGTGATCGTGCTTGCCGGGTCGGAGTTTCTATTCCAATTTCGCATACTTGCATGCAAATGCACTGATCTAGCGCGCGAAACAGCGATTCCGCACAGAAATACACTTCTGAAACGAAGAATCGTCGAATCTGACATAAGCTCGAATGAATCGTGGTCGTGCTTGCCGAATCGGAGTTTCCGTGCCAATTTTGCATACTTGCATGGAAATGCACTGATATAGCACGCGAAACAGCGATTCCGCACAGAAATACACTTCTGAAACGAAGAATCGTCGAATCTGACATAAGCTCGAATAAATCGTGTTCGTGAGTGCCGGGTCGGAGTTTCGATTCCAATTTCTCATACTTGCATGCAAATGCACTGATCTAGCGCGCGAAACAGCGATTCCGCACAGAAATACACTTCTGAAACGAAGAATGTCGAAACAGACATAGCCTCGAATAAATTGTGATCGTGCTTGCCGGGTCGGATTTTCTATTCCAATTTCGCATACTTGCATGCAAATGCACCGATCTAGCGCGCGAAACAGCGATTCCGCACAGAAATACACTTCTCAAACGAAGAATCGTCGAATCTGACATAAGCTCGAATAAATCGTGATCGTGCTTGCCTAATCGGACTTTCCGTGCCAATTTGGCATATCTGCATACAAATATACTGATCTAGCACGCGAAACAGCGATTCCGCACAGAAATACACTTCTGAAACGAAGAATCGTCGAATCTGACATAGGCTCAAATAAATTGTGATCGTGCTTGCCGGGTCGGAGTTTCTATTCCAATTTCGCATACTTGCATGCAAATGCACTGATATAGCACGCGAAACAGCGATTCCGCACAGAAACACACTTCTGAAACGATGAATCGTCGCATCTGACATAGGCTCGAATAAATTGTGATCGTGCTTGCCGGGTCGGAGTTTCTATTCCAATTTCGCATACTTGCATGCAAATGCACTGATCTAGCGCGCGAAACAGCGATTCCGCACAGAAATACACTTCTGAAACGAAGAATCGTCGAATCTGACATAAGCTCGAATGAATCGTGGTCGTGCTTGCCGAATCGGAGTTTCCGTGCCAATTTTGCATACTTGCATGGAAATGCACTGATATAGCACGCGAAACAGCGATTCCGCACAGAAATACACTTCTGAAACGAAGAATCGTCGAATCTGACATAAGCTCGAATAAATCGTGTTCGTGATTGCCGGGTCGGAGTTTCGATTCCAATTTCTCATACTTGCATGCAAATGCACTGATCTAGCGCGCGAAACAGCGATTCCGCACAGAAATACACTTCTGAAACGAAGAATGTCGAAACAGACATAGCCTCGAATAAATTGTGATCGTGCTTGCCGGGTCGGATTTTCTATTCCAATTTCGCATACTTGCATGCAAATTGCACCGATCTAGCGCGCGAAACAGCGATTCCGCACAGAAATACACTTCT
Source organism: Lasioglossum baleicum (assembly GCF_051020765.1). NCBI lineage: Eukaryota > Metazoa > Arthropoda > Insecta > Hymenoptera > Halictidae > Lasioglossum > Lasioglossum baleicum. The sequence goes on along the minus strand of NW_027469090.1, from coordinate 1,785,481 downwards.
CAAACGAAGAATCGTCGAATCTGACATAAGCTCGAATAAATCGTGATCGTGCTTGCCTAATCGGACTTTCCGTGCCAATTTCGCATATCTGCATACAAATATACTGATCTAGCACGCGAAACAGCGATTCCGCACAGAAATACACTTCTGAAACGAAGAATCGTCGAATCTGACATAGGCTCGAATAAATTGTGATCGTACTTGCCGGGTCGGAGTTTCTATTCCAATTTCGCATACTTGCATGCAAATGCACTGATATAGCACGCGAGACAGCGATTCCGCACAGAAATACACTTCTGAAACGAAGAATCGTCGAATCTGACATAAGCTCGAATAAATCGTGGTCGTGCTTGCCGAATCGGAGTTTCCGTGCCAATTTCGCATATTTGCATGCAAATGCACTGATATAGCACGCGAAACAGCGATTCCGCACAGAAATACACTTCTGAAACGAAGAATCGTCGAATCTGACATAAGCTCGAATAAATCGTGATCGTGCTTGCCAAATCGGAGTTGCCGTGCCAATTTCGCATATCTGCATACAAATGCACTGATCTAGCACGCGAAACGGCGATTCCGCACAGAAATTCATTTGTGAAACAAATAATCGTCGAATCTGACATAAGCTCGAATAAATCGTGATCGTGCTTGCCGAATCGGAGTTTTCGTGCCAATTTCGCATATTTCCATGCAAATGCACTGATCTAGCGCGCGAAACAGCGATTCCGCACAGAAATACACTTCTCAAACGAAGAATCGTCGAATCTGACATAAGCTCGAATAACTCGTGGTCGTGGTTGCCGAATCGGAGTTTCCCTACCAATTTCGCATATTTGCATACAAATGCACTGATCTAGCACGCTAAACAGCGATTCCGTACAGAAATTCATTTGTGAAACGAATAATCGTTGAATCTGACATAAGCTCGAATAAATCATGATCGTGCTTGCCAAATCGGAGTTTTCGTGCCTATTTCGCATATTTGCATGCAGATGCACTGATCTAGCGCGCGAAACAGCGTTTCCGCACAGAAATACACTTCTGAAACGAAGAATCGTCGAAACTGACATAGGCTCGAATAAATTGTGATCGTGCTTGCCGGGTCGGAGTTTCTATTCCAATTTCGCATACTTGCATGCAAATGCACTGATATAGCACGCGAAACAGCGATTCCGCACAGAAATACACTTCTGAAACGAAGAATCGTCGAATCTGACATAAGCTCGAATAAATCGTGATCGTGCTTGCCGAATCGGAGTTTCCGTGCCAATTTCGCATATCTGCATACAAATGCACTGATCTAGCACGCGAAACAGCGATTCCGCACAGAAATACACTTCTGAAACGAAGAATCGTCGAATCTGACATAGGCTCGAATAAATTGTGATCGTGCTTGCCGGGTCGGAGTTTCTATTCCAATTTCGCATACTTGCATGCAAATGCACTGATATAGCACGCGAGACAGCGATTCCGCACAGAAATACACTTCTGAAACGAAGAATCGTCGAATCTGACATAAGCTCGAATAAATCGTGATCGTGATTGCCGGGTCGGAGTTTCTATTCCAATTTCTCATACTTGCATGCAAATGCACTGATCTAGCGCGCGAGGCAGCGATTCCGCACAGAAATACACTTCTCAAACGAAGAATCGTCGAATCTGACATAAGCTCGAATAAATCGTGATCGTGCTTGCCGAATCGGAGTTTTCGTGCCAATTTTGCATATTTGCATGCAAATGCACTGATCTAGCGCGCGAAACAGCGATTCCGCACAGAAATACACTTCTGAAACGAAGAATCGTCGAATCTGACATAAGCTCGAATAAATCGTGATCGTGATTGCCGGGTCGGAGTTTCTATTCCAATTTCTCATACTTGCATGCAAATGCACTGATCTAGCGCGCGAAACAGCGATTCCGCACAGAAATACACTTCTCAAACGAAGAATCGTCGAATCTGACATAAGCTCGAATAAATCGTGATCGTGCTTGCCGAATCGGAGTTTTCGTGCCAATTTCGCATATTTGCATACAAATGCACTGATCTAGCACGCTAAACAGCGATTCCGCACAGAAATACACTTCTGAAACGAAGAATCGTCGAATCTGACATAAGCTCGAATAAATAGTGATCGTGCTTGCCAAATCGGAGTTGCCGTGCCAATTTCGCATATCTGCATACAAATGCACTGATCTAGCACGCGAAACGGCGATTCCGCACAGAAATTCATTTGTGAAACAAATAATCGTCGAATCTGACATAAGCTCGAATAAATCGTGATCGTGCTTGCCGAATCGGAGTTTTCGTGCCAATTTCGCATATTTCCATGCAAATGCACTGATCTAGCGCGCGAAACAGAGATTCCGCACAGAAATACACTTCTCAAACGAAGAATCGTCGAATCTGACATAAGCTCGAATAAATCGTGATCGTGCTTGCCGAATCGGAGTTTCCGTGCCAATTTCGCATATCTGCATACAAATGCACTGATCTAGCACGCGAAACAGCGATTCCGCACAGAAATACACTTCTGAAACGAAGAATCGTCGAATCTGACATAGGCTCGAATAAATTGTGATCGTGCTTGCCGGGTCGGAGTTTCTATTCCAATTTCGCATACTTGCATGCAAATGCACTGATATAGCACGCGAAACAGCGATTCCGCACAGAAATACACTTCTGAAACGATGAATCGTCGCATCTGACATAGGCTCGAATAAATTGTGATCGTGCTTGCCGGGTCGGAGTTTCTATTCCAATTTCGCATACTTGCATGCAAATGCACTGATCTAGCGCGCGAAACAGCGATTCCGCACAGAAATACACTTCTGAAACGAAGAATCGTCGAATCTGACATAAGCTCGAATGAATCGTGGTCGTGCTTGCCGAATCGGAGTTTCCGTGCCAATTTTGCATACTTGCATGGAAATGCACTGATATAGCACGCGAAACAGCGATTCCGCACAGAAATACACTTCTGAAACGAAGAATCGTCGAATCTGACATAAGCTCGAATAAATCGTGTTCGTGAGTGCCGGGTCGGAGTTTCGATTCCAATTTCTCATACTTGCATGCAAATGCACTGATCTAGCGCGCGAAACAGCGATTCCGCACAGAAATACACTTCTGAAACGAAGAATGTCGAAACAGACATAGCCTCGAATAAATTGTGATCGTGCTTGCCGGGTCGGATTTTCTATTCCAATTTCGCATACTTGCATGCAAATGCACCGATCTAGCGCGCGAAACAGCGATTCCGCACAGAAATACACTTCTCAAACGAAGAATCGTCGAATCTGACATAAGCTCGAATAAATCGTGATCGTGCTTGCCTAATCGGACTTTCCGTGCCAATTTGGCATATCTGCATACAAATATACTGATCTAGCACGCGAAACAGCGATTCCGCACAGAAATACACTTCTGAAACGAAGAATCGTCGAATCTGACATAGGCTCGAATAAATTGTGATCGTACTTGCCGGGTCGGAGTTTCTATTCCAATTTCGCATACTTGCATGCAAATGCACTGATATAGCACGCGAGACAGCGATTCCGCACAGAAATACACTTCTGAAACGAAGAATCGTCGAATCTGACATAAGCTCGAATAAATCGTGGTCGTGCTTGCCGAATCGGAGTTTCCGTGCCAATTTCGCATACTTGCATGCAAATGCACTGATATAGCACGCGAAACAGCGATTCCGCACAGAAATACACTTCTGAAACGAAGAATCGTCGAATCTGACATAAGCTCGAATAAATCGTGATCGTGCTTGCCAAATCGGAGTTGCCGTGCCAATTTCGCATATCTGCATACAAATGCACTGATCTAGCACGCGAAACGGCGATTCCGCACAGAAATTCATTTGTGAAACAAATAATCGTCGAATCTGACATAAGCTCGAATAAATCGTGATCGTGCTTGCCGAATCGGTGTTTTCGTGCCAATTTCGCATATTTCCATGCAAATGCACTGATCTAGCGCGCGAAACAGCGATTCCGCACAGAAATACACTTCTCAAACGAAGAATCGTCGAATCTGACATAAGCTCGAATAACTCGTGGTCGTGGTTGCCGAATCGGAGTTTCCCTACCAATTTCGCATATTTGCATACAAATGCACTGATCTAGCACGCTAAACAGCGATTCCGTACAGAAATTCATTTGTGAAACGAATAATCGTTGAATCTGACATAAGCTCGAATAAATCATGATCGTGCTTGCCAAATCGGAGTTTTCGTGCCAATTTCGCATATTTGCATGCAGATGCACTGATCTAGCGCGCGAAACAGCGTTTCCGCACAGAAATACACTTCTGAAACGAAGAATCGTCGAAACTGACATAGGCTCGAATAAATTGTGATCGTGCTTGCCGGGTCGGAGTTTCTATTCCAATTTCGCATACTTGCATGCAAATGCACTGATATAGCACGCGAAACAGCGATTCCGCACAGAAATACACTTCTGAAACGAAGAATCGTCGAATCTGACATAAGCTCGAATAAATCGTGATCGTGCTTGCCGAATCGGAGTTCCCGTGCCAATTTCGCATATCTGCATACAAATGCACTGATCTAGCACGCGAAACAGCGATTCCGCACAGAAATACACTTCTGAAACGAAGAATCGTCGAATCTGACATAGGCTCGAATAAATTGTGATCGTGCTTGCCGGGTCGGAGTTTCTATTCCAATTTCGCATACTTGCATGCAAATGCACTGATATAGCACGCGAGACAGCGATTCCGCACAGAAATACACTTCTGAAACGAAGAATCGTCGAATCTGACATAAGCTCGAATAAATCGTGATCGTGATTGCCGGGTCGGAGTTTCTATTCCAATTTCTCATACTTGCATGCAAATGCACTGATCTAGCGCGCGAAGCAGCGATTCCGCACAGAAATACACTTCTCAAACGAAGAATCGTCGAATCTGACATAAGCTCGAATAAATCGTGATCGTGCTTGCCGAATCGGAGTTTTCGTGCCAATTTTGCATATTTGCATGCAAATGCACTGATCTAGCGCGCGAAACAGCGATTCCGCACAGAAATACACTTCTGAAACGAAGAATCGTCGAATCTGACATAAGCTCGAATAAATCGTGATCGTGATTGCCGGGTCGGAGTTTCTATTCCAATTTCTCATACTTGCATGCAAATGCACTGATCTAGCGCGCGAAACAGCGATTCCGCACAGAAATACACTTCTCAAACGAAGAATCGTCGAATCTGACATAAGCTCGAATAAATCGTGATCGTGCTTGCCAAATCGGAGTTTTCGTGCCAATTTCGCATATTTGCATACAAATGCACTGATCTAGCACGCTAAACAGCGATTCCGCACAGAAATACACTTCTGAAACGAAGAATCGTCGAATCTGACATAAGCTCGAATAAATAGTGATCGTGCTTGCCAAATCGGAGTTGCCGTGCCAATTTCGCATATCTGCATACAAATGCACTGATCTAGCACGCGAAACGGCGATTCCGCACAGAAATTCATTTGTGAAACAAATAATCGTCGAATCTGACATAAGCTCGAATAAATCGTGATCGTGCTTGCCGAATCGGAGTTTTCGTGCCAATTTCGCATATTTCCATGCAAATGCACTGATCTAGCGCGCGAAACAGAGATTCCGCACAGAAATACACTTCTCAAACGAAGAATCGTCGAATCTGACATAAGCTCGAATAAATCGTGGTCGTGCTTGCCGAATCGGAGTTTCGATTCCAATTTCTCATACTTGCATGCAAATGCACTGATCTAGCGCGCGAAACAGCGATTCCGCACAGAAACACACTTCTGAAACGAAGAATGTCGAAACAGACATAGGCTCGAATGAATCGTGGTCGTGCTTGCCGAATCGGAGTTTCCGTGCCAATTTCGCATACTTGCATGCAAATGCACTGATATAGCTCGCGAAACAGCGATTCCGCACAGAAATACACTTCTCAAACGAAGAATCGTCGAATCTGACATAAGCTCGAATAAATAGTGATCGTGATTGCCGGGTCGGAGTTTCGATTCCAATTTCTCATACTTGCATGCAAATGCACTGATCTAGCGCGCGAAACAGCGATTCCGCACAGAAATACACTTCTGAAACGAAGAATCGTCGAATCTGACATAGGCTCGAATAAATTGTGATCGTACTTGCCGGGTCGGAGTTTCTATTCCAATTTCGCATACTTGCATGCAAATGCACTGATATAGCACGCGAGACAGCGATTCCGCACAGAAATACACTTCTCAAACGAAGAATCGTCGAATCTGACATAAGCTCGAATAAATCGTGATCGTGCTTGCCGAATCGGAGTTTTCGTGCCAATTTCGCATATTTCCATGCAAATGCACTGATCTAGCGAGCGAAACAGCGATTCCGCACAGAAATACACTTCTCAAACGAAGAATCGTCGAATCTGACATAAGCTCGAATAAATCGTGGTCGTGCTTGCTGAATCGGAGTTTCCGTGCCAATTTCGCATACTTGCATGCAAATGCACTGATATAGCACGCGAAACAGCGATTCCGCACAGAAATACACTTCTGAAACGAAGAATCGTCGAATCTGACATAAGCTCGAATAAATCGTGATCGTGATTGCCGGGTCGGAGTTTCTATTCCAATTTCTCATACTTGCATGCAAATGCACTGATCTAGCGCGCGAAACAGCTATTCCGCACAGAAATACACTTCTCAAACGAAGAATCGTCGAATCTGACATAAGCTCGAATAAATCGTGATCGTGCTTGCAAAATCGGACTTTCCGTGCCAATTTCGCATATCTGCATACAAATATACTGATCTAGCACGCGAAACAGCGATTCCGCACAGAAATACACTTCTGAAACGAAGAATCGTCGAATCTGACATAGGCTCGAATAAATCGTGATCGTGCTTGCCGAATCGGAGTTTCCGTGCCAAGTTCGCATACTTGCATGCAAATGCACTGATCTAGCGCGCGAAACAGCGATTCCGCACAGAAATACACTTCTGAAACGAAGAATCGTCGAATCTGACATAGGCTCGAATAAATTGTGATCGTACTTGCCGGGTCGGAGTTTCTATTCCAATTTCGCATACTTGCATGCAAATGCACTGATATAGCACGCGAGACAGCGATTCCGCACAGAAATACACTTCTCAAACGAAGAATCGTCGAATCTGACATAAGCTCGAATAAATCGTGATCGTGCTTGCCGAATCGGAGTTTTCGTGCCAATTTCGCATATTTCCATGCAAATGCACTGATCTAGCGAGCGAAACAGCGATTCCGCACAGAAATACACTTCTCAAACGAAGAATCGTCGAATCTGACATAAGCTCGAATAAATCGTGGTCGTGCTTGCCGAATCGGAGTTTCCGTGCCAATTTCGCATACTTGCATGCAAATGCACTGATATAGCACGCGAAACAGCGATTCCGCACAGAAATACACTTCTGAAACGAAGAATCGTCGAATCTGACATAAGCTCGAATAAATCGTGATCGTGATTGCCGGGTCGGAGTTTCTATTCCAATTTCTCATACTTGCATGCAAATGCACTGATATAGCACGCGAAACAGCGATTCCACACAGAAATACACTTCTGAAACGAAGAATCGTCGAATCTGACATAGGCTCGAATAAATTGTGATCGTACTTGCCGGGTCGGAGTTTCTATTCCAATTTCGCATACTTGCATGCAAATGCACTGATATAGCACCCGAGACAGCGATTCCGCACAGAAATACATTTCTCAAACGAAGAATCGTCGAATCTGACATAAGCTCGAATAAATCGTGATCGTGCTTGCCGAATCGGAGTTTTCGTGCCAATTTCGCATATTTGCATGCAAATGCACTGATCTAGCGCGCGAAACAGCGATTCCGCACAGAAATACACTTCTGAAACGAAGAATCGTCGAATCTGACATAAGCTCGAATAAATCGTGGTCGTGCTTGCCGAATCGGAGTTTCCGTGCCAATTTCGCATATCTGCATACAAATGCACTGATCTAGCACGCGAAACGGCGATTCCGCACAGAAATTCATTTGTGAAACAAATAATCGTCGAATCTGACATAAGCTCGAATAAATCGTGATCGTGCTTGCCGAATCGGAGTTTTCGTGCCAATTTCGCATATTTCCATGCAAATGCACTGATCTAGCGCGCGAAACAGCGATTCCGCAAAGAAATACACTTCTGAAACGAAGAATCGTCGAATCTGACATAGGCTCGAATAAATTGTGATCGTGCTTGCCGGGTCGGAGTTTCTATTCCAATTTCGCATACTTGCATGCAAATGCACTGATATAGCACGCGAAACAGCGATTCCGCACAGAAATACACTTCTGAAACGATGAATCGTCGAATCTGACATAGGCTCGAATAAATTGTGATCGTGCTTGCCGGGTCGGATTTTCTATTCCAATTTCGCATACTTGCATGCAAATGCACTGATCTAGCGCGCGAAACAGCGATTCCGCACAGAAATACACTTCTGAAACGAAGAATCGTCGAATCTGACATAAGCTCGAATGAATCGTGGTCGTGCTTGCCGAATCGGAGTTTCCGTGCCAATTTTGCATACTTGCATGGAAATGCACTGATATAGCACGCGAAACAGCGATTCCGCACAGAAATACACTTCTGAAACGAAGAATCGTCGAATCTGACATAAGCTCGAATAAATCGTGATCGTGATTGCCGGGTCGGATTTTCGATTCCAATTTCTCATACTTGCATGCAAATGCACTGATCTAGCGCGCGAAACAGCGATTCCGCACAGAAATACACTTCTGAAACGAAGAATGTCGAAACAGACATAGCCTCGAATAAATTGTGATCGTGCTTGCCGGGTCGGATTTTCTATTCCAATTTCGCATACTTGCATGCAAATGCACTGATCTAGCGCGCGAAACAGCGATTCCGCACAGAAATACACTTCTCAAACGAAGAATCGTCGAATCTGACATAAGCTCGAATAAATCGTGATCGTGCTTGCCTAATCGGACTTTCCGTGCCAATTTCGCATATCTGCATACAAATATACTGATCTAGCACGCGAAACAGCGATTCCGCACAGAAATACACTTCTGAAACGAAGAATCGTCGAATCTGACATAGGCTCGAATAAATTGTGATCGTACTTGCCGGGTCGGAGTTTCTATTCCAATTTCGCATACTTGCATGCAAATGCACTGATATAGCACGCGAGACAGCGATTCCGCACAGAAATACACTTCTGAAACGAAGAATCGTCGAATCTGACATAAGCTCGAATAAATCGTGGTCGTGCTTGCCGAATCGGAGTTGCCGTGCCAATTTCGCATATCTGCATACAAATGCACTGATCTAGCACGCGAAACGGCGATTCCGCACAGAAATTCATTTGTGAAACAAATAATCGTCGAATCTGACATAAGCTCGAATAAATCGTGATCGTGCTTGCCGAATCGGAGTTTTCGTGCCAATTTCGCATATTTGCATGCAGATGCACTGATCTAGCGCGCGAAACAGCGTTTCCGCACAGAAATACACTTCTGAAACGAAGAATCGTTGAAACTGACATGGGCTCGAATAAATTGTGATCGTGGTTGCCGGGTCGGAGTTTCTATTCCAATTTCGCATACTTGCATGCAAATGCACTGATATAGCACGCGAAACAGCGATTCCGCACAGAAATACACTTCTGAAACGAAGAATCGTCGAATCTGACATAAGCTCGAATAAATCGTGATCGTGCTTGCCGAATCGGAGTTTCCGTGCCAATTTCGCATATCTGCATACAGATGCACTGATCTAGCACGCGAAACAGCGATTCCGCACAGAAATACACTTCTGAAACGAAGATTCGTCGAATCTGACATAGGCTCGAATAAATTGTGATCGTGCTTGCCGGGTCGGAGTTTCAATTCCAATTTCGCATACTTGCATGCAAATGCACTGATATAGCACGCGAGACAGCGATTCCGCACAGAAATACACTTCTGAAACGAAGAATCGTCGAATCTGACATAAGCTCGAATAAATCGTGGTCGTGCTTGCCGAATCGGAGTTTCCGTGCCAATTTCGCATACTTGCATGCAAATGCACTGATATAGCACGCGAAACAGCGATTCCGCACAGAAATACACTTCTGAAACGAAGAATCGTCGAATCTGACATAAGCTCGAATAAATCGTGATCGTGATTGCCGGGTCGGAGTTTCTATTCCAATTTCTCATACTTGCATGCAAATGCACTGATCTAGCGCGCGAAACAGCTATTCCGCACAGAAATACACTTCTCAAACGAAGAATCGTCGAATCTGACATAAGCTCGAATAAATCGTGATCGTGCTTGCAAAATCGGACTTTCCGTGCCAATTTCGCATATCTGCATACAAATATACTGATCTAGCACGCGAAACAGCGATTCCGCACAGAAATACACTTCTGAAACGAAGAATCGTCGAATCTGACATAGGCTGGAATAAATCGTGATCGTGCTTGCCGAATCGGAGTTTCCGTGCCAATTTCGCATACTTGCATGCAAATGCACTGATATAGCACGCGAAACAGCGATTCCACACAGAAATACACTTCTGAAACGAAGAATCGTCGAATCTGACATAGGCTCGAATAAATTGTGATCGTACTTGCCGGGTCGGAGTTTCTATTCCAATTTCGCATACTTGCATGCAAATGCACTGATATAGCACCCGAGACAGCGATTCCGCACAGAAATACATTTCTCAAACGAAGAATCGTCGAATCTGACATAAGCTCGAATAAATCGTGATCGTGCTTGCCGAATCGGAGTTTTCGTGCCAATTTCGCATATTTGCATGCAAATGCACTGATCTAGCGCGCGAAACAGCGATTCCGCACAGAAATACACTTCTGAAACGAAGAATCGTCGAATCTGACATAAGCTCGAATAAATCGTGGTCGTGCTTGCCGAATCGGAGTTTCCGTGCCAATTTCGCATATCTGCATACAAATGCACTGATCTAGCACGCGAAACGGCGATTCCGCACAGAAATTCATTTGTGAAACAAATAATCGTCGAATCTGACATAAGCTCGAATAAATCGTGATCGTGCTTGCCGAATCGGAGTTTTCGTGCCAATTTCGCATATTTCCATGCAAATGCACTGATCTAGCGCGCGAAACAGCGATTCCGCAAAGAAATACACTTCTGAAACGAAGAATCGTCGAATCTGACATAGGCTCGAATAAATTGTGATCGTGCTTGCCGGGTCGGAGTTTCTATTCCAATTTCGCATACTTGCATGCAAATGCACTGATATAGCACGCGAAACAGCGATTCCGCACAGAAATACACTTCTGAAACGATGAATCGTCGAATCTGACATAGGCTCGAATAAATTGTGATCGTGCTTGCCGGGTCGGATTTTCTATTCCAATTTCGCATACTTGCATGCAAATGCACTGATCTAGCGCGCGAAACAGCGATTCCGCACAGAAATACACTTCTGAAACGAAGAATCGTCGAATCTGACATAAGCTCGAATGAATCGTGGTCGTGCTTGCCGAATCGGAGTTTCCGTGCCAATTTTGCATACTTGCATGGAAATGCACTGATATAGCACGCGAAACAGCGATTCCGCACAGAAATACACTTCTGAAACGAAGAATCGTCGAATCTGACATAAGCTCGAATAAATCGTGATCGTGATTGCCGGGTCGGAGTTTCGATTCCAATTTCTCATACTTGCATGCAAATGCACTGATCTAGCGCGCGAAACAGCGATTCCGCACAGAAATACACTTCTCAAACGAAGAATCGTCGAATCTGACATAAGCTCGAATAAATCGTGATCGTGCTTGCCTAATCGGACTTTCCGTGCCAATTTCGCATATCTGCATACAAATATACTGATCTAGCACGCGAAACAGCGATTCCGCACAGAAATACACTTCTGAAACGAAGAATCGTCGAATCTGACATAGGCTCGAATAAATTGTGATCGTACTTGCCGGGTCGGAGTTTCTATTCCAATTTCGCATACTTGCATGCAAATGCACTGATATAGCACGCGAGACAGCGATTCCGCACAGAAATACACTTCTGAAACGAAGAATCGTCGAATCTGACATAAGCTCGAATAAATCGTGGTCGTGCTTGCCGAATCGGAGTTTCCGTGCCAATTTCGCATACTTGCATGCAAATGCACTGTTATAGCACGCGAAACAGCGATTCCGCACAGAAATACACTTCTGAAACGAAGAATCGTCGAATCTGACATAAGCTCGAATAAATCGTGATCGTGCTTGCCAAATCGGAGTTGCCGTGCCAATTTCGCATATCTGCATACAAATGCACTGATCTAGCACGCGAAACGGCGATTCCGCACAGAAATTCATTTGTGAAACAAATAATCGTCGAATCTGACATAAGCTCGAATAAATCGTGATCGTGCTTGCCGAATCGGAGTTTTCGTGCCAATTTCGCATATTTGCATGCAGATGCACTGATCTAGCGCGCGAAACAGCGTTTCCGCACAGAAATACACTTCTGAAACGAAGAATCGTTGAAACTGACATGGGCTCGAATAAATTGTGATCGTGCTTGCCGGGTCGGAGTTTCAATTCCAATTTCGCATACTTGCATGCAAATGCACTGATATAGCACGCGAGACAGCGATTCCGCACAGAAATACACTTCTGAAACGAAGAATCGTCGAATCTGACATAAGCTCGAATAAATCGTGATCGTGATTGCCGGGTCGGAGTTTCTATTCCAATTTCTCATACTTGCATGCAAATGCACTGATCTAGCGCGCGAAACAGCGATTCCGCACAGAAATACACTTCTCAAACGAAGAATCGTCGAATCTGACATAAGCTCGAATAAATCGTGATCGTGCTTGCCGAATCGGAGTTTTCGTGCCAATTTTGCATATTTGCATGCAAATGCACTGATCTAGCGCGCGAAACAGCGATTCCGCACAGAAATACACTTCTGAAACGAAGAATCGTCGAATCTGACATAAGCTCGAATAAATCGTGATCGTGCTTGCTAAATCGGACTTTCCGTGCCAATTTCGCATATCTGCATACAAATATACTGATCTAGCACGCGAAACAGCGATTCCGCACAGAAATACACTTCTGAAACGAAGAATCGTCGAATCTGACATAGGCTCGAATAAATTGTGATCGTACTTGCCGGGTCGGAGTTTCTATTCCAATTTCGCATACTTCCATGCAAATGCACTGATATAGCACGCGAGACAGCGATTCCGCACAGAAATACACTTCTGAAACGAAGAATCGTCGAATCTGACATAAGCTCGAATAAATCGTGGTCGTGCTTGCCGAATCGGAGTTTCCGTGCCAATTTCGCATACTCGCATGCAAATGCACTGATATAGCTCGCGAAACAGCGATTCCGCACAGAAATACACTTCTGAAACGAAGAATCGTCGAATCTGACATAAGCTCGAATAAATCGTGATCGTGATTGCCGGGTCGGAGTTTCTATTCCAATTTCTCATACTTGCATGCAAATGCACTGATCTAGCGCGCGAAACAGCGATTCCGCACAGAAATACACTTCTCAAACGAAGAATCGTCGAATCTGACATAAGCTCGAATAAATCGTGATCGTGCTTGCCGAATCGGAGTTTTCGTGCCAATTTCGCATATTTGCATACAAATGCACTGATCTAGCACGCTAAACAGCGATTCCGCACAGAAATACACTTCTGAAACGAAGAATCGTCGAATCTGACATAAGCTCGAATAAATAGTGATCGTGCTTGCCAAATCGGAGTTGCCGTGCCAATTTCGCATATCTGCATACAAATGCACTGATCTAGCACGCGAAACGGCGATTCCGCACAGAAATTCATTTGTGAAACAAATAATCGTCGAATCTGACATAAGCTCGAATAAATCGTGATCGTGCTTGCCGAATCGGAGTTTTCGTGCCAATTTCGCATATTTCCATGCAAATGCACTGATCTAGCGCGCGAAACAGCGATTCCGCACAGAAATACACTTCTCAAACGAAGAATCGTCGAATCTGACATAAGCTCGAATAAATCGTGGTCGTGCTTGCCGAATCGGAGTTTCGATTCCAATTTCTCATACTTGCATGCAAATGCACTGATCTAGCGCGCGAAACAGCGATTCCGCACAGAAACACACTTCTGAAACGAAGAATGTCGAAACAGACATAGGCTCGAATGAATCGTGGTCGTGCTTGCCGAATCGGAGTTTCCGTGCCAATTTCGCATACTTGCATGCAAATGCACTGATATAGCACGCGAAACAGCGATTCCGCACAGAAATACACTTCTGAAACGAAGAGTCGTCGAATCTGACATAAGCTCGAATAAATCGTGATCGTGATTGCCGGGTCGGAGTTTCGATTCCAATTTCTCATACTTGCATGCAAATGCACTGATCTAGCGCGCGAAACAGCGATTCCGCACAGAAATACACTTCTGAAACGAAGAATCGTCGAATCTGACATAGGCTCGAATAAATTGTGATCGTACTTGCCGGGTCGGAGTTTCTATTCCAATTTCGCATACTTGCATGCAAATGCACTGATATAGCACGCGAGACAGCGATTCCGCACAGAAATACACTTCTCAAACGAAGAATCGTCGAATCTGACATAGGCTCGAATAAATCGTGATCGTGCTTGCCGAATCGGAGTTTCCGTGCCAATTTCGCATACTTGCATGCAAATGCACTGATATAGCACGCGAAACAGCGATTCCACACAGAAATACACTTCTGAAACGAAGAATCGTCGAATCTGACATAGGCTCGAATAAATTGTGATCGTACTTGCCGGGTCGGAGTTTCTATTCCAATTTCGCATACTTGCATGAAAATGCACTGATATAGCACCCGAGACAGCGATTCCGCACAGAAATACATTTCTGAAACGAAGAATCGTCGAATCTGACATAAGCTCGAATGAATCGTGGTCGTGCTTGCCGAATCGGAGTTTCCGTGCCAATTTTGCATACTTGCATGGAAATGCACTGATATAGCACGCGAAACAGCGATTCCGCACAGAAATACACTTCTGAAACGAAGAATCGTCGAATCTGACATAAGCTCGAATAAATCGTGATCGTGATTGCCGGGTCGGAGTTTCGATTCCAATTTCTCATACTTGCATGCAAATGCACTGATCTAGCGCGCGAAACAGCGATTCCGCACAGAAATACACTTCTGAAACGAAGAATGTCGAAACAGACATAGCCTCGAATAAATTGTGATCGTGCTTGCCGGGTCGGATTTTCTATTCCAATTTCGCATACTTGCATGCAAATGCACTGATCTAGCGCGCGAAACAGCGATTCCGCACAGAAATACACTTCTCAAACGAAGAATCGTCGAATCTGACATAAGCTCGAATAAATCGTGATCGTGCTTGCCTAATCGGACTTTCCGTGCCAATTTCGCATATCTGCATACAAATATACTGATCTAGCACGCGAAACAGCGATTCCGCACAGAAATACACTTCTGAAACGAAGAATCGTCGAATCTGACATAGGCTCGAATAAATTGTGATCGTACTTGCCGGGTCGGAGTTTCTATTCCAATTTCGCATACTTGCATGCAAATGCACTGATATAGCACGCGAGACAGCGATTCCGCACAGAAATACACTTCTGAAACGAAGAATCGTCGAATCTGACATAAGCTCGAATAAATCGTGGTCGTGCTTGCCGAATCGGAGTTGCCGTGCCAATTTCGCATATCTGCATACAAATGCACTGATCTAGCACGCGAAACGGCGATTCCGCACAGAAATTCATTTGTGAAACAAATAATCGTCGAATCTGACATAAGCTCGAATAAATCGTGATCGTGCTTGCCGAATCGGAGTTTTCGTGCCAATTTCGCATATTTGCATGCAGATGCACTGATCTAGCGCGCGAAACAGCGTTTCCGCACAGAAATACACTTCTGAAACGAAGAATCGTTGAAACTGACATGGGCTCGAATAAATTGTGATCGTGCTTGCCGGGTCGGAGTTTCTATTCCAATTTCGCATACTTGCATGCAAATGCACTGATATAGCACGCGAAACAGCGATTCCGCACAGAAATACACTTCTGAAACGAAGAATCGTCGAATCTGACATAAGCTCGAATAAATCGTGATCGTGCTTGCCGAATCGGAGTTTCCGTGCCAATTTCGCATATCTGCATACAAATGCACTGATCTAGCACGCGAAACAGCGATTCCGCACAGAAATACACTTCTGAAACGAAGATTCGTCGAATCTGACATAGGCTCGAATAAATTGTGATCGTGCTTGCCGGGTCGGAGTTTCAATTCCAATTTCGCATACTTGCATGCAAATGCACTGATATAGCACGCGAGACAGCGATTCCGCACAGAAATACACTTCTGAAACGAAGAATCGTCGAATCTGACATAAGCTCGAATAAATCGTGGTCGTGCTTGCCGAATCGGAGTTTCCGTGCCAATTTCGCATACTTGCATGCAAATGCACTGATATAGCACGCGAAACAGCGATTCCGCACAGAAATACACTTCTGAAACGAAGAATCGTCGAATCTGACATAAGCTCGAATAAATCGTGATCGTGATTGCCGGGTCGGAGTTTCTATTCCAATTTCTCATACTTGCATGCAAATGCACTGATCTAGCGCGCGAAACAGCTATTCCGCACAGAAATACACTTCTCAAACGAAGAATCGTCGAATCTGACATAAGCTCGAATAAATCGTGATCGTGCTTGCAAAATCGGACTTTCCGTGCCAATTTCGCATATCTGCATACAAATATACTGATCTAGCACGCGAAACAGCGATTCCGCACAGAAATACACTTCTGAAACGAAGAATCGTCGAATCTGACATAGGCTGGAATAAATCGTGATCGTGCTTGCCGAATCGGAGTTTCCGTGCCAATTTCGCATACTTGCATGCAAATGCACTGATATAGCACGCGAAACAGCGATTCCACACAGAAATACACTTCTGAAACGAAGAATCGTCGAATCTGACATAGGCTCGAATAAATTGTGATCGTACTTGCCGGGTCGGAGTTTCTATTCCAATTTCGCATACTTGCATGCAAATGCACTGATATAGCACCCGAGACAGCGATTCCGCACAGAAATACATTTCTCAAACGAAGAATCGTCGAATCTGACATAAGCTCGAATAAATCGTGATCGTGCTTGCCGAATCGGAGTTTTCGTGCCAATTTCGCATATTTGCATGCAAATGCACTGATCTAGCGCGCGAAACAGCGATTCCGCACAGAAATACACTTCTGAAACGAAGAATCGTCGAATCTGACATAAGCTCGAATAAATCGTGGTCGTGCTTGCCGAATCGGAGTTTCCGTGCCAATTTCGCATATCTGCATACAAATGCACTGATCTAGCACGCGAAACGGCGATTCCGCACAGAAATTCATTTGTGAAACAAATAATCGTCGAATCTGACATAAGCTCGAATAAATCGTGATCGTGCTTGCCGAATCGGAGTTTTCGTGCCAATTTCGCATATTTCCATGCAAATGCACTGATCTAGCGCGCGAAACAGCGATTCCGCAAAGAAATACACTTCTGAAACGAAGAATCGTCGAATCTGACATAGGCTCGAATAAATTGTGATCGTGCTTGCCGGGTCGGAGTTTCTATTCCAATTTCGCATACTTGCATGCAAATGCACTGATATAGCACGCGAAACAGCGATTCCGCACAGAAATACACTTCTGAAACGATGAATCGTCGAATCTGACATAGGCTCGAATAAATTGTGATCGTGCTTGCCGGGTCGGATTTTCTATTCCAATTTCGCATACTTGCATGCAAATGCACTGATCTAGCGCGCGAAACAGCGATTCCGCACAGAAATACACTTCTGAAACGAAGAATCGTCGAATCTGACATAAGCTCGAATGAATCGTGGTCGTGCTTGCCGAATCGGAGTTTCCGTGCCAATTTTGCATACTTGCATGGAAATGCACTGATATAGCACGCGAAACAGCGATTCCGCACAGAAATACACTTCTGAAACGAAGAATCGTCGAATCTGACATAAGCTCGAATAAATCGTGATCGTGATTGCCGGGTCGGAGTTTCGATTCCAATTTCTCATACTTGCATGCAAATGCACTGATCTAGCGCGCGAAACAGCGATTCCGCACAGAAATACACTTCTCAAACGAAGAATCGTCGAATCTGACATAAGCTCGAATAAATCGTGATCGTGCTTGCCTAATCGGACTTTCCGTGCCAATTTCGCATATCTGCATACAAATATACTGATCTAGCACGCGAAACAGCGATTCCGCACAGAAATACACTTCTGAAACGAAGAATCGTCGAATCTGACATAGGCTCGAATAAATTGTGATCGTACTTGCCGGGTCGGAGTTTCTATTCCAATTTCGCATACTTGCATGCAAATGCACTGATATAGCACGCGAGACAGCGATTCCGCACAGAAATACACTTCTGAAACGAAGAATCGTCGAATCTGACATAAGCTCGAATAAATCGTGGTCGTGCTTGCCGAATCGGAGTTTCCGTGCCAATTTCGCATACTTGCATGCAAATGCACTGTTATAGCACGCGAAACAGCGATTCCACACAGAAATACACTTCTGAAACGAAGAATCGTCGAATCTGACATAAGCTCGAATAAATCGTGATCGTGCTTGCCAAATCGGAGTTGCCGTGCCAATTTCGCATATCTGCATACAAATGCACTGATCTAGCACGCGAAACGGCGATTCCGCACAGAAATTCATTTGTGAAACAAATAATCGTCGAATCTGACATAAGCTCGAATAAATCGTGATCGTGCTTGCCGAATCGGAGTTTTCGTGCCAATTTCGCATATTTGCATGCAGATGCACTGATCTAGCGCGCGAAACAGCGTTTCCGCACAGAAATACACTTCTGAAACGAAGAATCGTTGAAACTGACATGGGCTCGAATAAATTGTGATCGTGCTTGCCGGGTCGGAGTTTCTATTCCAATTTCGCATACTTGCATGCAAATGCACTGATATAGCACGCGAAACAGCGATTCCGCACAGAAATACACTTCTGAAACGAAGAATCGTCGAATCTGACATAAGCTCGAATAAATCGTGATCGTGCTTGCCGAATCGGAGTTTCCGTGCCAATTTCGCATATCTGCATACAAATGCACTGATCTAGCACGCGAAACAGCGATTCCGCACAGAAATACACTTCTGAAACGAAGATTCGTCGAATCTGACATAGGCTCGAATAAATTGTGATCGTGCTTGCCGGGTCGGAGTTTCAATTCCAATTTCGCATACTTGCATGCAAATGCACTGATATAGCACGCGAGACAGCGATTCCGCACAGAAATACACTTCTGAAACGAAGAATCGTCGAATCTGACATAAGCTCGAATAAATCGTGATCGTGATTGCCGGGTCGGAGTTTCTATTCCAATTTCTCATACTTGCATGCAAATGCACTGATCTAGCGCGCGAAACAGCGATTCCGCACAGAAATACACTTCTCAAACGAAGAATCGTCGAATCTGACATAAGCTCGAATAAATCGTGATCGTGCTTGCCGAATCGGAGTTTTCGTGCCAATTTTGCATATTTGCATGCAAATGCACTGATCTAGCGCGCGAAACAGCGATTCCGCACAGAAATACACTTCTGAAACGAAGAATCGTCGAATCTGACATAAGCTCGAATAAATCGTGATCGTGCTTGCTAAATCGGACTTTCCGTGCCAATTTCGCATATCTGCATACAAATATACTGATCTAGCACGCGAAACAGCGATTCCGCACAGAAATACACTTCTGAAACGAAGAATCGTCGAATCTGACATAGGCTCGAATAAATTGTGATCGTACTTGCCGGGTCGGAGTTTCTATTCCAATTTCGCATACTTCCATGCAAATGCACTGATATAGCACGCGAGACAGCGATTCCGCACAGAAATACACTTCTGAAACGAAGAATCGTCGAATCTGACATAAGCTCGAATAAATCGTGGTCGTGCTTGCCGAATCGGAGTTTCCGTGCCAATTTCGCATACTCGCATGCAAATGCACTGATATAGCTCGCGAAACAGCGATTCCGCACAGAAATACACTTCTGAAACGAAGAATCGTCGAATCTGACATAAGCTCGAATAAATCGTGATCGTGATTGCCGGGTCGGAGTTTCTATTCCAATTTCTCATACTTGCATGCAAATGCACTGATCTAGCGCGCGAAACAGCGATTCCGCACAGAAATACACTTCTCAAACGAAGAATCGTCGAATCTGACATAAGCTCGAATAAATCGTGATCGTGCTTGCCGAATCGGAGTTTTCGTGCCAATTTCGCATATTTGCATACAAATGCACTGATCTAGCACGCTAAACAGCGATTCCGCACAGAAATACACTTCTGAAACGAAGAATCGTCGAATCTGACATAAGCTCGAATAAATAGTGATCGTGCTTGCCAAATCGGAGTTGCCGTGCCAATTTCGCATATCTGCATACAAATGCACTGATCTAGCACGCGAAACGGCGATTCCGCACAGAAATTCATTTGTGAAACAAATAATCGTCGAATCTGACATAAGCTCGAATAAATCGTGATCGTGCTTGCCGAATCGGAGTTTTCGTGCCAATTTCGCATATTTCCATGCTAATGCACTGATCTAGCGCGCGAAACAGCGATTCCGCACAGAAATACACTTCTCAAACGAAGAATCGTCGAATCTGACATAAGCTCGAATAAATCGTGGTCGTGCTTGCCGAATCGGAGTTTCGATTCCAATTTCTCATACTTGCATGCAAATGCACTGATCTAGCGCGCGAAACAGCGATTCCGCACAGAAACACA
This sequence comes from Lasioglossum baleicum, assembly GCF_051020765.1. Classification (NCBI taxonomy): domain Eukaryota; kingdom Metazoa; phylum Arthropoda; class Insecta; order Hymenoptera; family Halictidae; genus Lasioglossum; species Lasioglossum baleicum. The sequence continues at coordinate 1,764,631 of NW_027469090.1, read as the reverse complement.
CTTCTGAAACGAAGAATGTCGAAACAGACATAGGCTCGAATGAATCGTGGTCGTGCTTGCCGAATCGGAGTTTCCGTGCCAATTTCGCATACTTGCATGCAAATGCACTGATATAGCACGCGAAACAGCGATTCCGCACAGAAATACACTTCTGAAACGAAGAGTCGTCGAATCTGACATAAGCTCGAATAAATCGTGATCGTGATTGCCGGGTCGGAGTTTCGATTCCAATTTCTCATACTTGCATGCAAATGCACTGATCTAGCGCGCGAAACAGCGATTCCGCACAGAAATACACTTCTGAAACGAAGAATCGTCGAATCTGACATAGGCTCGAATAAATTGTGATCGTACTTGCCGGGTCGGAGTTTCTATTCCAATTTCGCATACTTGCATGCAAATGCACTGATATAGCACGCGAGACAGCGATTCCGCACAGAAATACACTTCTCAAACGAAGAATCGTCGAATCTGACATAGGCTCGAATAAATCGTGATCGTGCTTGCCGAATCGGAGTTTCCGTGCCAATTTCGCATACTTGCATGCAAATGCACTGATATAGCACGCGAAACAGCGATTCCACACAGAAATACACTTCTGAAACGAAGAATCGTCGAATCTGACATAGGCTCGAATAAATTGTGATCGTACTTGCCGGGTCGGAGTTTCTATTCCAATTTCGCATACTTGCATGAAAATGCACTGATATAGCACCCGAGACAGCGATTCCGCACAGAAATACATTTCTCAAACGAAGAATCGTCGAATCTGACATAAGCTCGAATAAATCGTGATCGTGCTTGCCGAATCGGAGTTTTCGTGCCAATTTCGCATATTTGCATGCAAATGCACTGATCTAGCGCGCGAAACAGCGATTCCGCACAGAAATACACTTCTGAAACGAAGAATCGTCGAATCTGACATAAGCTCGAATAAATCGTGGTCGTGCTTGCCGAATCGGAGTTTCCGTGCCAATTTCGCATATCTGCATACAAATGCACTGATCTAGCACGCGAAACGGCGATTCCGCACAGAAATTCATTTGTGAAACAAATAATCGTCGAATCTGACATAAGCTCGAATAAATCGTGATCGTGCTTGCCGAATCGGAGTTTTCGTGCCAATTTCGCATATTTCCATGCAAATGCACTGATCTAGCGCGCGAAACAGCGATTCCGCAAAGAAATACACTTCTAAAACGAAGAATCGTCGAATCTGACATAGGCTCGAATAAATTGTGATCGTGCTTGCCGGGTCGGAGTTTCTATTCCAATTTCGCATACTTGCATGCAAATGCACTGATATAGCACGCGAGACAGCGATTCCGCACAGAAATACACTTCTGAAACGAAGAATCGTCGAATCTGACATAAGCTCGAATAAATCGTGGTCGTGCTTGCCGAATCGGAGTTTCCGTGCCAATTTCGCATACTTGCATGCAAATGCACTGATATAGCACGCGAAACAGCGATTCCGCACAGAAATACACTTCTGAAACGAAGAATCGTCGAATCTGACATAAGCTCGAATAAATCGTGATCGTGCTTGCCAAATCGGAGTTGCCGTGCCAATTTCGCATATCTGCATACAAATGCACTGATCTAGCACGCGAAACGGCGATTCCGCACAGAAATTCATTTGTGAAACAAATAATCGTCGAATCTGACATAAGCTCGAATAAATCGTGATCGTGCTTGCCGAATCGGAGTTTTCGTGCCAATTTCGCATATTTGCATGCAGATGCACTGATCTAGCGCGCGAAACAGCGTTTCCGCACAGAAATACACTTCTGAAACGAAGAATCGTCGAAACTGACATAGGCTCGAATAAATTGTGATCGTGCTTGCCGGGTCGGAGTTTCTATTCCAATTTCGCATACTTGCATGCAAATGCACTGATATAGCACGCGAAACAGCGATTCCGCACAGAAATACACTTCTGAAACGAAGAATCGTCGAATCTGACATAAGCTCGAATAAATCGTGATCGTGCTTGCCGAATCGGAGTTTCCGTGCCAATTTCGCATATCTGCATACAAATGCACTGATCTAGCACGCGAAACAGCGATTCCGCACAGAAATACACTTCTGAAACGAAGAATCGTCGAATCTGACATAGGCTCGAATAAATTGTGATCGTGCTTGCCGGGTCGGAGTTTCAATTCCAATTTCGCATACTTGCATGCAAATGCACTGATATAGCACGCGAGACAGCGATTCCGCACAGAAATACACTTCTGAAACGAAGAATCGTCGAATCTGACATAAGCTCGAATGAATCGTGGTCGTGCTTGCCGAATCGGAGATTCCGTGCCAATTTTGCATACTTGCATGGAAATGCACTGATATAGCACGCGAAACAGCGATTCCGCACAGAAATACACTTCTGAAACGAAGAATCGTCGAATCTGACATAAGCTCGAATAAATCGTGATCGTGATTGCCGGGTCGGAGTTTCGATTCCAATTTCTCATACTTGCATGCAAATGCACTGATCTAGCGCGCGAATCAGCGATTCCGCACAGAAATACACTTCTGAAACGAAGAATGTCGAAACAGACATAGCCTCGAATAAATTGTGATCGTGCTTGCCGGGTCGGATTTTCTATTCCAATTTCGCATACTTGCATGCAAATGCACTGATCTAGCGCGCGAAACAGCGATTCCGCACAGAAATACACTTCTCAAACGAAGAATCGTCGAATCTGACATAAGCTCGAATAAATCGTGATCGTGCTTGCCTAATCGGACTTTCCGTGCCAATTTCGCATATCTGCATACAAATATACTGATCTAGCACGCGAAACAGCGATTCCGCACAGAAATACACTTCTGAAACGAAGAATCGTCGAATCTGACATAGGCTCGAATAAATTGTGATCGTACTTGCCGGGTCGGAGTTTCTATTCCAATTTCGCATACTTGCATGCAAATGCACTGATATAGCACGCGAGACAGCGATTCCGCACAGAAATACACTTCTGAAACGAAGAATCGTCGAATCTGACATAAGCTCGAATAAATCGTGGTCGTGCTTGCCGAATCGGAGTTTCCGTGCCAATTTCGCATACTTGCATGCAAATGCACTGATATAGCACGCGAAACAGCGATTCCGCACAGAAATACACTTCTGAAACGAAGAATCGTCGAATCTGACATAAGCTCGAATAAATCGTGATCGTGCTTGCCAAATCGGAGTTGCCGTGCCAATTTCGCATATCTGCATACAAATGCACTGATCTAGCACGCGAAACGGCGATTCCGCACAGAAATTCATTTGTGAAACAAATAATCGTCGAATCTGACATAAGCTCGAATAAATCGTGATCGTGCTTGCCGAATCGGAGTTTTCGTGCCAATTTCGCATATTTGCATGCAGATGCACTGATCTAGCGCGCGAAACAGCGTTTCCGCACAGAAATACACTTCTGAAACGAAGAATCGTTGAAACTGACATGGGCTCGAATAAATTGTGATCGTGCTTGCCGGGTCGGAGTTTCTATTCCAATTTCGCATACTTGCATGCAAATGCACTGATATAGCACGCGAAACAGCGATTCCGCACAGAAATACACTTCTGAAACGAAGAATCGTCGAATCTGACATAAGCTCGAATAAATCGTGATCGTGCTTGCCGAATCGGAGTTTCCGTGCCAATTTCGCATATCTGCATACAAATGCACTGATCTAGCACGCGAAACAGCGATTCCGCACAGAAATACACTTCTGAAACGAAGATTCGTCGAATCTGACATAGGCTCGAATAAATTGTGATCGTGCTTGCCGGGTCGGAGTTTCAATTCCAATTTCGCATACTTGCATGCAAATGCACTGATATAGCACGCGAGACAGCGATTCCGCACAGAAATACACTTCTGAAACGAAGAATCGTCGAATCTGACATAAGCTCGAATAAATCGTGATCGTGATTGCCGGGTCGGAGTTTCTATTCCAATTTCTCATACTTGCATGCAAATGCACTGATCTAGCGCGCGAAACAGCGATTCCGCACAGAAATACACTTCTCAAACGAAGAATCGTCGAATCTGACATAAGCTCGAATAAATCGTGATCGTGCTTGCCGAATCGGAGTTTTCGTGCCAATTTTGCATATTTGCATGCAAATGCACTGATCTAGCGCGCGAAACAGCGATTCCGCACAGAAATACACTTCTGAAACGAAGAATCGTCGAATCTGACATAAGCTCGAATAAATCGTGATCGTGCTTGCTAAATCGGACTTTCCGTGCCAATTTCGCATATCTGCATACAAATATACTGATCTAGCACGCGAAACAGCGATTCCGCACAGAAATACACTTCTGAAACGAAGAATCGTCGAATCTGACATAGGCTCGAATAAATTGTGATCGTACTTGCCGGGTCGGAGTTTCTATTCCAATTTCGCATACTTCCATGCAAATGCACTGATATAGCACGCGAGACAGCGATTCCGCACAGAAATACACTTCTGAAACGAAGAATCGTCGAATCTGACATAAGCTCGAATAAATCGTGGTCGTGCTTGCCGAATCGGAGTTTCCGTGCCAATTTCGCATACTCGCATGCAAATGCACTGATATAGCTCGCGAAACAGCGATTCCGCACAGAAATACACTTCTGAAACGAAGAATCGTCGAATCTGACATAAGCTCGAATAAATCGTGATCGTGATTGCCGGGTCGGAGTTTCTATTCCAATTTCTCATACTTGCATGCAAATGCACTGATCTAGCGCGCGAAACAGCGATTCCGCACAGAAATACACTTCTCAAACGAAGAATCGTCGAATCTGACATAAGCTCGAATAAATCGTGATCGTGCTTGCCGAATCGGAGTTTTCGTGCCAATTTCGCATATTTGCATACAAATGCACTGATCTAGCACGCTAAACAGCGATTCCGCACAGAAATACACTTCTGAAACGAAGAATCGTCGAATCTGACATAAGCTCGAATAAATAGTGATCGTGCTTGCCAAATCGGAGTTGCCGTGCCAATTCCGCATATCTGCATACAAATGCACTGATCTAGCACGCGAAACGGCGATTCCGCACAGAAATTCATTTGTGAAACAAATAATCGTCGAATCTGACATAAGCTCGAATAAATCGTGATCGTGCTTGCCGAATCGGAGTTTTCGTGCCAATTTCGCATATTTCCATGCAAATGCACTGATCTAGCGCGCGAAACAGCGATTCCGCACAGAAATACACTTCTCAAACGAAGAATCGTCGAATCTGACATAAGCTCGAATAAATCGTGGTCGTGCTTGCCGAATCGGAGTTTCGATTCCAATTTCTCATACTTGCATGCAAATGCACTGATCTAGCGCGCGAAACAGCGATTCCGCACAGAAACACACTTCTGAAACGAAGAATGTCGAAACAGACATAGGCTCGAATGAATCGTGGTCGTGCTTGCCGAATCGGAGTTTCCGTGCCAATTTCGCATACTTGCATGCAATGCACTGATATAGCACGCGAAACAGCGATTCCGCACAGAAATACACTTCTGAAACGAAGAGTCGTCGAATCTGACATAAGCTCGAATAAATCGTGATCGTGATTGCCGGGTCGGAGTTTCGATTCCAATTTCTCATACTTGCATGCAAATGCACTGATCTAGCGCGCGAAACAGCGATTCCGCACAGAAATATACACTTCTGAAACGAAGAATCGTCGAATCTGACATAAGCTCGAATAAATCGTGGTCGTGCTTGACGAATCGGAGTTTCCGTGCCAATTTCGCATGTCTGCATACAAATGCACTGATCTAGCACGCGAAACGGCGATTCCGCACAGAAATTCATTTGTGAAACAAATAATCGTCGAATCTGACATAAGCTCGAATAAATCGTGATCGTGCTTGCCGAATCGGAGTTTTCGTGCCAATTTCGCATATTTCCATGCAAATGCACTGATCTAGCGAGCGAAACAGCGATTCCGCACAGAAATACACTTCTCAAACGAAGAATCGTCGAATCTGACATAAGCTCGAATAAATCGTGGTCGTGCTTGCCGAATCGGAGTTTCGATTCCAATTTCTCATACTTGCATGCAAATGCACTGATCTAGCGCGCGAAACAGCGATTCCGCACAGAAATACACTTCTGAAACGAAGAATGTCGAAACAGACATAGGCTCGAATGAATCGTGGTCGTTCTTGCCGAATCGGAGTTTCCGTGCCAATTTCGCATACTTGCATGCAAATGCACTGATATAGCACGCGAAACAGCGATTCCGCACAGAAATACACTTCTGAAACGAAGAATCGTCGAATCTGACATAAGCTCGAATAAATCGTGATCGTGATTGCCGGGTCGGAGTTTCGATTCCAATTTCTCATACTTGCATGCAAATGCACTGATCTAGCGCGCGAAACAGCGATTCCGCACAGAAATACACTTCTCAAACGAAGAATCGTCGAATCTGACATAAGCTCGAATAAATCGTGATCGTGCTTGCCAAATCGGACTTTCCGTGCCAATTTCGCATATCTGCATACAAATATACTGATCTAGCACGCGAAACAGCGATTCCGCACAGAAATACACTTCTGAAACGAAGAATCGTCGAATCTGACATAGGCTCGAATAAATTGTGATCGTACATGCCGGGTCGGAGTTTCTATTCCAATTTCGCATACATGCATGCAAATGCACTGATATAGCACGCGAGACAGCGATTCCGCACAGAAATACACTTCTGAAACGAAGAATCGTCGAATCTGACATAGGTTCGAATAAATTGTGATCGCACTTGCCGGGTCGGAGTTTCTATTCCAATTTCGCATACTTGCATGCAAATGCACTGATATAGCACGCGAGACAGCGATTCCGCACAGAAATACACTTCTGAAACGAAGAATCGTCGAATCTGACATAAGCTCGAATAAATCGTGGTCGTGCTTGCCGAATCGGAGTTTCCGTGCCAATTTCGCATACTTGAATGCAAATGCACTGATATAGCACGCGAAACAGCGATTCCGCACAGAAATACACTTCTGAAACGAAGAATGTCGAAACAGACATAGCCTCGAATAAATTGTGATCGTGCCTGCCGGGTCGGATTTTCTATTCCAATTTCGCATACTTGCATGCAAATGCACTGATATAGCACGCGAAACAGCGATTCCGCACAGAAATACACTTCTGAAACGAAGAATCGTCGAATCTGACATAAGCTCGAATAAATCGTGATCGTGCTTGCTAAATCGGACTTTACGTGCCAATTTCGCATATCTGCATACAAATATACTGATCTAGCACGCGAAACAGCGATTCCGCACAGAAATACACTTCTGAAACGAAGAATCGTCGAATCTGACATAGGCTCGAATAAATTGTGATCGCACATGCCGGGTCGGAGTTTCTATTCCAATTTCGCATACTTGCATGCAAATGCACTGATATAGCACGCGAGACAGCGATTCCGCACAGAAATACACTTCTGAAACGAAGAATCGTCGAATCTGACATAAGCTCGAATAAATCGTGGTCGTGCTTGCCGAATCGGAGTTTCCGTGCCAATTTCGCATACTCGCATGCAAATGCACTGATATAGCTCGCGAAACAGCGATTCCGCACAGAAATACACTTCTGAAACGAAGAATCGTCGAATCTGACATAAGCTCGAATAAATCGTGATCGTGATTGCCGGGTCGGAGTTTCTATTCCAATTTCTCATATTTGCATACAAATGCACTGATCTAGCACGCTAAACAGCGATTACGCACAGAAATACACTTCTGAAACGAAGAATCGTCGAATCTGACATAAGCTCGAATAAATAGTGATCGTGCTTGCCAAATCGGAGTTGCCGTGCCAATTTCGCATATCTGCATACAAATGCACTGATCTAGCACGCGAAACGGCGATTCCGCACAGAAATTCATTTGTGAAACAAATAATCGTCGAATCTGACATAGGCTCGAATAAATTGTGATCGTGCTTGCCGGGTCGGAGTTTCTATTCCAATTTCGCATACTTGCATGCAAATGCACTGATATAGCACGCGAAACAGCGATTCCGCACAGAAATACACTTCTCAAACGAAGAATCGTCGAATCTGACATAAGCTCGAATAAATCGTGGTCGTGCTTGCCGGGTCGGAGTTTCTATTCCAATTTCGCATACTTGCATGCAAATGCACTGATCTAGCGAGCGAAACAGCGATTCCGCACAGAAATACACTTCTCAAACGAAGAATCGTCGAATCTGACATAAGCTCGAATAAATCGTGATCGTGCTTGCCGAATCGGAGTTTTCGTGCCAATTTTGCATATTTGCATGCAAATGCACTGATCTAGCGCGCGAAACAGCGATTACGCACAGAAATACACTTCTGAAACGAAGAATCGTCGAATCTGACATAAGCTCGAATAAATCGTGATCGTGCTTGCTAAATCGGACTTTCCGTGCCAATTTCGCATATCTGCATACAAATATACTGATCTAGCACGCGAAACAGCGATTCCGCACAGAAATACACTTCTGAAACGAAGAACCGTCGAATCTGACATAGGCTCGAATAAATCGTGATCGTGCTTGCTGAATCGGAGTTTCCGTGCCAATTTCGCATACTTGCATGCAAATGCACTGATATAGCACGCGAAACAGCGATTCCGCACAGAAATACACTTCTGAAACGAAGAATCGTCGAATCTGACATAAGCTCGAATAAATCGTGATCGTGATTGCCGGGTCGGAGTTTCGATTCCAATTTCTCATACTTGCATGCAAATGCACTGATCTAGCGCGCGAAACAGCGATTCCGCACAGAAATACACTTCTGAAACGAAGAATCGTCGAATCTGACATAGGCTCGAATAAATTGTGATCGTACTTGCCGGGTCGGAGTTTCTATTCCAATTTCGCATACTTGCATGCAAATGCACTGATATAGCACGCGAGACAGCGATTCCGCACAGAAATACACTGCTCAAACGAAGAATCCTCGAATCTGACATAAGCTCGAATAAATCGTGATCGTGCTTGCCGAATCGGAGTTTCCGTGCCAATTTCGCATATCTGCATACAAATGCACTGATCTAGCACGCGAAACAGCGATTCCGCACAGAAATACACTTCTGAAACGAAGAATCGTCGAATCTGACATAGGCTCGAATAAATTGTGATCGTGCTTGCCGGGTCGGAGTTTCTATTCCAATTTCGCATACCTGCATGCAAATGCACTGATATAGCACGCGAAACAGCGATTCCGCACAGAAATACACTTCTGAAACGATGAATCGTCGAATCTGACATAGGCTCGAATAAATTGTGATCGTGCTTGCCGGGTCGGAGTTTCTATTCCAATTTCGCATACCTGCATGCAAATGCACTGATATAGCACGCGAGACAGCGATTCCGCACAGAAATACACTTCTGAAACGAAGAATCGTCGAATCTGACATAAGCTCGAATAAATCGTGGTCGTGCTTGCCGAATCGGAGTTTCCGTGCCAATTTCGCATACTTGAATGCAAATGCACTGATATAGCACGCGAAACAGCGATTACGCACAGAAATACACTTCTGAAACGAAGAATCGTCGAATCTGACATAAGCTCGAATAAATCGTGATCGTGCTTGCTAAATCGGACTTTCCGTGCCAATTTCGCATATCTGCATACAAATATACTGATCTAGCACGCGAAACAGCGATTCCGCACAGAAATACACTTCTGAAACGAAGAATCGTCGAATCTGACATAGGCTCGAATAAATCGTGATCGTGCTTGCTGAATCGGAGTTTCCGTGCCAATTTCGCATACTTGCATGCAAATGCACTGATATAGCACGCGAAACAGCGATTCCGCACAGAAATACACTTCTGAAACGAAGAATCGTCGAATCTGACATAAGCTCGAATAAATCGTGATCGTGATTGCCGGGTCGGAGTTTCGATTCCAATTTCTCATACTTGCATGCAAATGCACTGATCTAGCGCGCGAAACAGCGATTCCGCACAGAAATACACTTCTGAAACGAAGAATCGTCGAATCTGACATAGGCTCGAATAAATTGTGATCGTACTTGCCGGGTCGGAGTTTCTATTCCAATTTCGCATACTTGCATGCAAATGCACTGATATAGCACGCGAGACAGCGATTCCGCACAGAAATACACTGCTCAAACGAAGAATCCTCGAATCTGACATAAGCTCGAATAAATCGTGATCGTGCTTGCCGAATCGGAGTTTCCGTGCCAATTTCGCATATCTGCATACAAATGCACTGATCTAGCACGCGAAACAGCGATTCCGCACAGAAATACACTTCTGAAACGAAGAATCGTCGAATCTGACATAGGCTCGAATAAATTGTGATCGTGCTTGCCGGGTCGGAGTTTCTATTCCAATTTCGCATACCTGCATGCAAATGCACTGATATAGCACGCGAAACAGCGATTCCGCACAGAAATACACTTCTGAAACGATGAATCGTCGAATCTGACATAGGCTCGAATAAATTGTGATCTTGCTTGCCGGGTCGGAGTTTCTATTCCAATTTCGCATACCTGCATGCAAATGCACTGATATAGCACGCGAGACAGCGATTCCGCACAGAAATACACTTCTGAAACGAAGAATCGTCGAATCTGACATAAGCTCGAATAAATCGTGGTCGTGCTTGCCGAATCGGAGTTTCCGTGCCAATTTCGCATACTTGAATGCAAATGCACTGATATAGCACGCGAAACAGCGATTCCGCACAGAAATACACTTCTGAAACGAAGAATGTCGAAACAGACATAGCCTCGAATAAATTGTGATCGTGCCTGCCGGGTCGGATTTTCTATTCCAATTTCGCATACTTGCATGCAAATGCACTGATATAGCACGCGAAACAGCGATTCCGCACAGAAATACACTTCTGAAACGAAGAATCGTCGAATCTGACATAAGCTCGAATAAATCGTGATCGTGCTTGCTAAATCGGACTTTACGTGCCAATTTCGCATATCTGCATACAAATATACTGATCTAGCACGCGAAACAGCGATTCCGCACAGAAATACACTTCTGAAACGAAGAATCGTCGAATCTGACATAGGCTCGAATAAATTGTGATCGCACATGCCGGGTCGGAGTTTCTATTCCAATTTCGCATACTTGCATGCAAATGCACTGATATAGCACGCGAGACAGCGATTCCGCACAGAAATACACTTCTGAAACGAAGAATCGTCGAATCTGACATAAGCTCGAATAAATCGTGGTCGTGCTTGCCGAATCGGAGTTTCCGTGCCAATTTCGCATACTCGCATGCAAATGCACTGATATAGCTCGCGAAACAGCGATTCCGCACAGAAATACACTTCTGAAACGAAGAATCGTCGAATCTGACATAAGCTCGAATAAATCGTGATCGTGATTGCCGGGTCGGAGTTTCTATTCCAATTTCTCATATTTGCATACAAATGCACTCATCTAGCACGCTAAACAGCGATTCCGCACAGAAATACACTTCTGAAACGAAGAATCGTCGAATCTGACATAAGCTCGAATAAATAGTGATCGTGCTTGCCAAATCGGAGTTGCCGTGCCAATTTCGCATATCTGCATACAAATGCACTGATCTAGCACGCGAAACGGCGATTCCGCACAGAAATTCATTTGTGAAACAAATAATCGTCGAATCTGACATAGGCTCGAATAAATTGTGATCGTGCTTGCCGGGTCGGAGTTTCTATTCCAATTTCGCATACTTGCATGCAAATGCACTGATATAGCACGCGAAACAGCGATTCCGCACAGAAATACACTTCTCAAACGAAGAATCGTCGAATCTGACATAAGCTCGAATAAATCGTGGTCGTGCTTGCCGGGTCGGAGTTTCTATTCCAATTTCGCATACTTGCATGCAAATGCACTGATCTAGCGAGCGAAACAGCGATTCCGCACAGAAATACACTTCTCAAACGAAGAATCGTCGAATCTGACATAAGCTCGAATAAATCGTGATCGTGCTTGCCGAATCGGAGTTTTCGTGCCAATTTTGCATATTTGCATGCAAATGCACTGATCTAGCGCGCGAAACAGCGATTGCGCACAGAAATACACTTCTGAAACGAAGAATCGTCGAATCTGACATAGGCTCGAATAAATCGTGATCGTGCTTGCTGAATCGGAGTTTCCGTGCCAATTTCGCATACTTGCATGCAAATGCACTGATATAGCACGCGAAACAGCGATTCCGCACAGAAATACACTTCTGAAACGAAGAATCGTCGAATCTGACATAAGCTCGAATAAATCGTGATCGTGATTGCCGGGTCGGAGTTTCGATTCCAATTTCTCATACTTGCATGCAAATGCACTGATCTAGCGCGCGAAACAGCGATTCCGCACAGAAATACACTTCTGAAACGAAGAATCGTCGAATCTGACATAGGCTCGAATAAATTGTGATCGTACTTGCCGGGTCGGAGTTTCTATTCCAATTTCGCATACTTGCATGCAAATGCACTGATATAGCACGCGAGACAGCGATTCCGCACAGAAATACACTGCTCAAACGAAGAATCCTCGAATCTGACATAAGCTCGAATAAATCGTGATCGTGCTTGCCGAATCGGAGTTTCCGTGCCAATTTCGCATATCTGCATACAAATGCACTGATCTAGCACGCGAAACAGCGATTCCGCACAGAAATACACTTCTGAAACGAAGAATCGTCGAATCTGACATAGGCTCGAATAAATTGTGATCGTGCTTGCCGGGTCGGAGTTTCTATTCCAATTTCGCATACCTGCATGCAAATGCACTGATATAGCACGCGAAACAGCGATTCCGCACAGAAATACACTTCTGAAACGATGAATCGTCGAATCTGACATAGGCTCGAATAAATTGTGATCGTGCTTGCCGGGTCGGATTTTCTATTCCAATTTCGCATACTTGCATGCAAATGCACTGATCTAGCGCGCGAAACAGCGATTCCGCACAGAAACACACTTCTGAAACGAAGAATCGTCGAATCTGACATAAGCTCGAATGAATCGTGGTCGTGCTTGCCGAATCGGAGTTTCCGTGCCAATTTTGCATACTTGCATGGAAATGCACTGATATAGCACGCGAAACAGCGATTACGCACAGAAATACACTTCTGAAACGAAGAATGTCGAAACAGACATAGCCTCGAATAAATTGTGATCGTGCTTGCCGGGTCGGATTTTCTATTCCAATTTCGCATACTTGCATGCAAATGCACTGATCTAGCGCGCGAAACAGCGATTCCGCACAGAAATACACTTCTCAAACGAAGGATCGTCGAATCTGACATAAGCTCGAATAAATCGTGATCGTGCTTGCCTAATCGGACTTTCCGTGCCAATTTCGCATATCTGCATACAAATATACTGATCTAGCACGCGAAACAGCGATTCCGCACAGAAATACACTTCTGAAACGAAGAATCGTCGAATCTGACATAGGCTCGAATAAATTGTGATCGTACTTGCCGGGTCGGAGTTTCTATTCCAATTTCGCATACTTGCATGCAAATGCACTGATATAGCACGCGAGACAGCGATTCCGCACAGAAATACACTTCTGAAACGAAGAATCGTCGAATCTGACATAAGCTCGAATAAATCGTGATCGTGCTTGCTAAATCGGACTTTCCGTGCCAATTTCGCATATCTGCATACAAATGCACTGATCTAGCACGCGAAACAGCGATTCCGCACAGAAATACACTTCTGAAACGAAGAATCGTCGAATCTGACATAGGCTCGAATAAATTGTGATCGTGCTTGCCGGGTCGGATTTTCTATTCCAATTTCGCATACTTGCATGCAAATGCACTGATATAGCACGCGTAACAGCGATTCCGCACAGAAATACACTTCTGAAACGAAGAATCGTCGAATCTGACATAAGCTCGAATGAATCGTGGTCGCGCTTGCCGAATCGGAGTTTCCGTGTCAATTTTGCATACTTGCATGGAAATGCACTGATATAGCACGCGAAACAGCGATTCCGCACAGAAATACACTTCTGAAACGAAGAATCGTCGAATCTGATATAAGCTCGAATAAATCGTGATCGTGATTGCCGGGTCGGAGTTTCGATTCCAATTTCTCATACTTGCATGCAAATGCACTGATCTAGCGCGCGAAACAGCGATTTCGCACAGAAATACACTTCTGAAACGAAGAATGTCGAAACAGACATAGCCTCGAATAAATTGTGATCGTGCTTGCCGGGTCGGAGTTTCTATTCCAATTTCGCATACTTGCATGCAAATGCACTGATATAGCACGCGAAACAGCGATTCCTCACAGAAATACACTTCTGAAACGATGAATCGTCGAATCTGACATAGGCTCGAATAAATTGTGATCGTGCTTGCCGGGTCGGATTTTCTATTCCAATTTCGCATACTTGCATGCAAATGCACTGATCTAGCGCGCGAAACAGCGATTCCGCACAGAAATACACTTCTGAAACGAAGAATCGTCGAATCTGACATAAGCTCGAATGAATCGTGGTCGTGCTTGCCGAATCGGAGTTTCCGTGCCAATTTTGCATACTTGCATGGAAATGCACTGATATAGCACGCGAAACAGCGATTCCGCACAGAAATACACTTCTGAAACGAAGAATCGTCGAATCTGACATAAGCTCGAATGAATCGTGGTCGTGCTTGCCGAATCGGAGTTCCCGTGCCAATTTCGCATACTTGCATGCAAATGCACTGATATAGCACGCGAAACAGCGATTCCGCACAGAAATACACTTCTGAAACGAAGAATCGTCGAATCTGACATAGGCTCGAATAAATTGTGATCGTACTTGCCGGGTCGGAGTTTCTATTCCAATTTCGCATACTTGCATGCAAATGCACTGATATAGCACGCGAGACAGCGATTCCGCACAGAAATACACTTCTGAAACGAAGAATCGTCGAATCTGACATAAGCTCGAATAAATCGTGGTCGTGCTTGCCGAATCGGAGTTTCGATTCCAATTTCTCATACTTGCATGCAAATGCACTGATCTAGCGCGCGAAACAGCGATTCCGCACAGAAATACACTTCTGAAACGAAGAATGTCGAAACAGACATAGGCTCGAATGAATCGTGGTCGTGCTTGCCGAATCGGAGTTTCCGTGCCAATTTCGCATACTTGCATGCAAATGCACTGATATAGCACGCGAGACAGCGATTCCGCACAGAAATACACTTCTGAAACGAAGAATCGTCGAATCTGACATAAGCTCGAATAAATCGTGATCGTGATTGCCGGGTCGGAGTTTCGATTCCAATTTCTCATACTTGCATGCAAATGCACTGATCTAGCGCGCGAAACAGCGATTCCGCACAGAAATACACTTCTGAAACGAAGAATCGTCGAATCTGACATAGGCTCGAATAAATTGTGATCGTACTTGCCGGGTCGGAGTTTCTATTCCAATTTCGCATACTTGCATGCAAATGCACTGATATAGCACGCGAAACAGCGATTCCGCACAGAAATACACTTCTCAAACGAAGAATCGTCGAATCTGACATAAGCTCGAATAAATCGTGGTCGTGCTTGCCGAATCGGAGTTTCGATTCCAATTTCTCATACTTGCATGCAAATGCACTGATCTAGCGCGCGAAACAGCGATTCCGCACAGAAATACACTTCTGAAACGAAGAATGTCGAAACAGACATAGGCTCGAATGAATCGTGGTCGTGCTTGCCGAATCGGAGTTTCCGTGCCAATTTCGCATACTTGCATGCAAATGCACTGATATAGCACGCGAGACAGCGATTCCGCACAGAAATACACTTCTGAAACGAAGAATCGTCGAATCTGACATAAGCTCGAATAAATCGTGATCGTGATTGCCGGGTCGGAGTTTCGATTCCAATTTCTCATACTTGCATGCAAATGCACTGATCTAGCGCGCGAAACAGCGATTCCGCACAGAAATACACTTCTGAAACGTAGAATCGTCGAATCTGACATAGGCTCGAATAAATTGTGATCGTACTTGCCGGGTCGGAGTTTCTATTCCAATTTCGCATACTTGCATGCAAATGCACTGATATAGCACGCGAGACAGCAATTCCGCACAGAAATACACTTCTCAAACGAAGAATCGTCGAATCTGACATAAGCTCGAATAAATCATGATCGTGCTTGCCGAATCGGAGTTTTCGTGCCAATTTCGCATATTTGCATGCAAATGCACTGATCTAGCACGCGAAACGGCGATTCCGCACAGAAATTCATTTGTGAAACAAATAATCGTCGAATCTGACATAAGCTCGAATAAATCGTGATCGTGCTTGCCGAATCGGAGTTTTCGTGCCAATTTCGCATATTTCCATGCAAATGCACTGATCTAGCGAGCGAAACAGCGATTCCGCACAGAAATACACTTCTCAAACGAAGAATCGTCGAATCTGACATAAGCTCCAATAAATCGTGGTCGTTCTTGCCGAATCGGAGTTTCCGTGCCAATTTCGCATACTTGCATGCAAATGCACTGATATAGCACGCGAAACAGCGATTCCGCACAGAAATACACTTCTGAAACGAAGAATCGTCGAATCTGACATAAGCTCGAATAAATCGTGATCGTGATTGCCGGGTCGGAGTTTCTATTCCAATTTCTCATACTTGCATGCAAATGCACTGATCTAGCGCGCGAAACAGCTATTCCGCACAGAAATACACTTCTCAAACGAAGAATCGTCGAATCTGACATAAGCTCGAATAAATCGTGATCGTGCTTGCCGAATCGGAGTTTTCGTGCCAATTTTGCATATTTGCATGCAAATGCACTGATCTAGCGCGCGAAACAGCGATTCCGCACAGAAATACACTTCTGAAACGAAGAATCGTCGAATCTGACATAAGCTCGAATAAATCGTGATCGTGCTTGCTAAATCGGACTTTCCGTGCCAATTTCGCATATCTGCATACAAATATACTGATCTAGCACGCGAAACAGCGATTCCGCACAGAAATACACTTCTGAAACGAAGAATCGTCGAATCTGACATAGGCTCGAATAAATCGTGATCGTGCTTGCCGAATCGGAGTTTCCGTGCCAATTTCGCATACTTGCATGCAAATGCACTGATATAGCACGCGAAACAGCGATTCCGCACAGAAATACACTTCTGAAACGAAGAATCGTCGAATCTGACATAAGCTCGAATGAATCGTGGTCGTGCTTGCCGAATCGGAGTTTCCGTGCCAATTTCGCATACTTGCATGCAAATGCACTGATATAGCACGCGAGACAGCGATTCCGCACAGAAATACACTTCTGAAACGAAGAATCGTCGAATCTGACATAAGCTCGAATAAATCGTGGTCGTGCTTGCCGAATCGGAGTTTCCGTGCCAATTTCGCATACTTGCATGCAAATGCACTGATATAGCACGCGAGACAGCGATTCCGCACAGAAATACACTTCTGAAACGAAGAATCGTCGAATCTGACATAAGCTCGAATAAATCGTGGTCGTGCTTGCCGAATCGGAGTTTCCGTGCCAATTTCGCATACTTGCATGCAAATGCACTGATATAGCACGCGAAACAGCGATTCCGCACAGAAATACACTTCTGAAACGAAGAATCGTCGTATCTGACATAAGCTCGAATAAATCGTGATCGTGATTGCCGGGTCGGAGTTTCTATTCCAATTTCTCATACTTGCATGCAAATGCACTGATCTAGCGTGCGAAACAGCGATTCCGCACAGAAATACACTTCTCAAACGAAGAATCGTCGAATCTGACATAAGCTCGAATAAATCGTGATCGTGCTTGCCGAATCGGAGTTTTCGTGCCAATTTCGCATATTTGCATACAAATGCACTGATCTAGCACGCTAAACAGCGATTCCGCACAGAAATACACTTCTCAAACGAAGAATCGTCGAATCTGACATAAGCTCGAATAAATAGTGGTCGTGCTTGCCGAATCGGAGTTTCCGTACCAATTTCGCATATTTGCATACAAATGCACTGATCTAGCACGCTAAACAGCGATACCGTACAGAAATTCATTTGTGAAACGAATAATCGTTGAATCTGACATAAGCTCGAATAAATCATGATCGTGCTTGCCAAATCGGAGTTTTCGTGCCAATTTCGCATATTTGCATGCAGATGCACTGATCTAGCGCGCGAAACAGCGATTTCGCACAGAAATACACTTCTCAAACGAAGAATCGTCGAATCTGACATAAGCTCGAATAAATCGTGGTCGTGTTTGCCGAATCGGAGTTTCCGTACGAATTTCGCATATTTGCATGCAAATGCACTGATCTAGCACGCGAAACGGCGATTCCGCACAGAAATTCATTTGTGAAACAAATAATCGTCGAATCTGACATAAGCTCGAATAAATCGTGATCGTGCTTGCCGAATCGTAGTTTTCTTGCCAATTTCGCATATTTGCATGCAAATGCACTGATGTAGCGCGCGAAACAGCGATTCCACACAGAAATACACTTCTGAAACGAAGAATCGTCGAATCTGACATAAGCACGAATAAATCGTGATCGTGCTTGCCGAATCGGAGTTTTCGTGCCAATTTCGCATATTTGCATGCAAATGCACTGATCTAGCTCGCGAAACAGCGATTCCGCACAGAAATACACTTCTGAAACGAAGAATCGTCGAATCTGACATAAGCTCGAATAAATCGTGATCGTGTTTGTGCGGATCGGAGTTTCTGTGCCAATTTGGCATGTTTGCATGCAAATGCACTGATCTAACACGCGAAACGGCGATTCCGCACAGAAATTCATTTGTGAAACATATAATCGACGAATCTGACATAAGCTCGAATAAATCGTGATCGTGCTTGCCGAATCGGAGTTTTCGTGCCAATTTCGCATATTTGCATGCGAATGCACTGATCTAGCGCGCGAAACAGCGATTCCGCACAGAAATACACTTCTGAAACGAAGAATCGTCGAATCTGACATAAGCTCGAATAAATCGTGATCGTGCTTGCCGGGTCGGAGTTTCAATTCCAATTTCGCATACTTGCATGCAAATGCACTGATATAGCACGCGAAACAGCGATTCCGCACAGTAATACACTTCTGAAACGAAGAATCGTCGAAACTGACATAGGCTCGAATAAATTGTGATCGTGTTTGTGCGGATCGGAGTTTCTGTGCCAATTTGGCATGTTTGCATGCAAATGCACTGATCTAACACGCGAAACGGCGATTCCGTACAGAAATTCATTTGTGAAACGAATAATCGTCGAATCTGACATAAGCTCGAATAAACCATGATCGTGCTTGCCAAATCGGAGTTTTCGTGCCAATTTCGCATATTTGCATGCAAATGCACTGATCTAGCGCGCGAAACAGCGATTCCGCACAGAAATACACTTCTGAAACGAAGAATGTCGAAACTGACATAGGCTCGAATAAATCGTGATCGTGCTTGCCGAATCGGAGTTTTCGTGCCAATTTCGCATATTTGCATGCAAATGCACTGATCTAGCGCGCGAAACAGCGATTCCGCACAGAAATACACTTCTGAAACGAAGAATCGTCGAATCTGATATAAGCTCGAATAAATCGTGATCGTGTTTGTGCGGATCGGAGTTTCTGTGCCAATTTGGCATGTTTGCATGCAAATGCACTGATCTAACACGCGAAACGGCGATTCCGCACAGAAATTCATTTGTGAAACAAATAATCGACGAATCTGACATAAGCTCGAATAAATCGTGATCGTGCTTGCCGAATCGGAGTTTTCGTGCCAATTTCGCATATTTGCATGCGAATGCACTGATCTAGCGCGCGAAACAGCGATTCCGCACAGAAATACACTTCTGAAAGGAAGAATCGTCGAATCTGACATAAGCTCGAATAATTCGTGATCGTGCTTGGCGGATCGGAGTTTCTGTGACAATTTGGCATTTTTGCATGCAAATGCACTGATCTAGAACGCGAAACGGCGATTCCGCACAGAAATTCATTTGTGAAACAAATAATCGTCGAATCTGACATAAGCTCGAATAAATCGTGATCGTGCTTGCCAAATCGGAGTTTTCGTGCCAATTTCGCATATTTGCATGCAAATGCACTGATCTAGCGCGCGAAACAGCGATTCCGCACAGAAATACACTTCTGAAACGAAGAATGTCGAAACTGACATAGGCTCGAATAAATTGTGATCGTGCTTGCCGGGTCGGAGTTTCTATTCCAATTTCGCATACTTGCATGCAAATGCACTGATATAGCACGCGAAACAGCGATTCCGCACAGAAATACACTTCTGAAACGAAGAATCGTCGAATCTGACATAAGCTCGAATAAATCGTGATCGTGCTTGGCGGATCGGAGTTTCTGTGACAATTTGGCATTTTTGCATGCAAATGCACTGATCTAGAACGCGAAACGGCGATTCCGCACAGAAATTCATTTGTGAAACAAATAATCGTCGAATCTGACATAAGCTCGAATAAATCGTGATCGTGTTTGCCGGGTCGGAGTTTCAATTCCAATTTCGCATACTTGCATGCAAATGCACTGATATAGCACGCGAAACAGCGATTCCGCACAGTAATACACTTCTGAAACGAAGAATCGTCGAAACTGACATAGGCTCGAATAAATTGTGATCGTGTTTGTGCGGATCGGAGTTTCTGTGCCAATTTGGCATGTTTGCATGCAAATGCACTGATCTAACACGCGAAACGGCGATTCCGTACAGAAATTCATTTGTGAAACGAATAATCGTCGAATCTGACATAAGCTCGAATAAACCATGATCGTGCTTGCCAAATCGGAGTTTTCGTGACAATTTCGCATATTTGCATGCAAATGCACTGATCTAGCGCGCGAAACAGCGATTCCGCACAGACATACACTTCTGAAACGAAGAATCGTCGAATCTGACATAAGCTCGAATGAATCGTGATCGTGCTTGCCGAATCGGAGTTCCCGTGCCAATTTCGCATACTTGCATGCAAATGCACTGATATAGCACGCGAAACAGCGATTCCGCACAGAAATACACTTCTGAAACGAAGAATCGTCGAATCTGACATAAGCTCGAATAAATCGTGATCGTGCTTGCCGAATCGGAGTTTCCCTGCCAATTTCGCATATCTGCATACAAATGCACTGATATAGCACGCGAAACAGCGATTCCGCACAGAAATACACTTCTGAAACGAAGAATGTCGAAACAGACATGGCCTCGAATAAATTGTGATCGTGCTTGCCGGGTCGGATTTTCTATTCCAATTTCGCATACTTGCATGCAAATGCACTGATATAGCACGCGAAACAGCGATTCCGCACAGAAATACACTTCTGAAACGAAGAATCGTCGAATCTGACATAAGCTCGAATGAATCGTGGTCGTGCTTGCCGAATCGGAGTTTCCGTGCCAATTTCGCATACTTGCATGCAAATGCACTGATATAGCACGCGAGACAACGATTCCGCACAGAAATACACTTCTGAAACGAAGAATCGTCGAATCTGACATAAGCTCGAATAAATCGTGGTCGTGCTTGCCGAATCGGAGTTTCCGTGCCAATTTCGCATACTTGCATGCAAATGCACTGATATAGCACGCGAAACAGCGATTCCGCACAGAAATACACTTCTGAAACGAAGAATCGTCGAATCTGACATAAGCTCGAATAAATCGTGATCGTGATTGCCGGGTCGGAGTTTCTATTCCAATTTCTCATACTTGCATGCAAATGCACTGATCTAGCGTGCGAAACAGCGATTCCGCACAGAAATACACTTCTCAAACGAAGAATCGTCGAATCTGACATAAGCTCGAATAAATCGTGGTCGTGTTTGCCGAATCGGAGTTTCCGTACGAATTTCGCATATTTGCATACAAATGCACTGATCTAGCACGCTAAGCAGCGATTCCGCACAGAAATACACTTCTGAAACGAAGAATCGTCGAATCTGACATAAGCTCGAATAAATCGTGATCGGGTTTGTGCGGATCGGAGTTTCTGTGCCAATTTGGCATGTTTGCATGCAAATGCACTGATCTAACACGCGAAACGGCGATTCCGCACAGAAATTCATTTGTGAAACAAATAATCGACGAATCTGACATAAGCTCGAATAAATCGTGATCGTGCTTGCCGAATCGGAGTTTTCGTGCCAATTTCGCATATTTGCATGCAAATGCACTGATGTAGCGCGCGAAACAGCGATTCCACACAGAAATACACTTCTGAAACGAAGAATCGTCGAATCTGACATAACCTCGAATAAATCGTGATCGTGCTTGCCGAATCGGAGTTTTCGTGCCAATTTCGCATATTTGCATGCAAATGCACTGATCTAGCGCGCGAAACAGCGATTCCGCACAGAAATACACTTCTGAAACGAAGAATCGTCGAATCTGACATAAGCTCGAATAAATCGTGATCGTGTTTGTGCGGATCGGAGTTTCTGTGCCAATTTGGCATGTTTGCATGCAAATGCACTGATCTAACACGCGAAACGGCGATTCCGCACAGAAATTCATTTGTGAAACAAATAATCGACGAATCTGACATAAGCTCGAATAAATCGTGATCGTGCTTGCCGAATCGGAGTTTTCGTGCCAATTTCGCATATTTGCATGCGAATGCACTGATCTAGCGCGCGAAACAGCGATTCCGCACAGAAATACACTTCTGAAACGAAGAATCGTCGAATCTGACATAAGCTCGAATAAATCGTGATCGTGCTTGGCGGATCGGAGTTTCTGTGACAATTTGGCATTTTTGCATGCAAATGCACTGATCTAGAACGCGAAACGGCGATTCCGCACAGAAATTTATTTGTGAAACAAATAATCGTCGAATCTGACATAAGCTCGAATAAATCGTGATCGTGCTTGCCGGGTCGGAGTTTCGATTCCAATTTCGCATACTTGCATGCAAATGCACTGATATAGCACGCGAAACAGCGATTCCGCACAGTAATACACTTCTGAAACGAAGAATCGTCGAAACTGACATAGGCTCGAATAAATTGTGATCGTGTTTGTGCGGATCGGAGTTTCTGTGCCAATTTGGCAAGTTTGCATGCAAATGCACTGATCTAACACGCGAAACGGCGATTCCGTACAGAAATTCATTTGTGAAACGAATAATCGTCGAATCTGACATAAGCTCGAATAAACCATGATCGTGCTTGCCAAATCGGAGTTTTCGTGCCAATTTCGCATATTTGCATGCAAATGCACTGATCTAGCGCGCGAAACAGCGATTCCGCACAGAAATACACTTCTGAAACGAAGAATGTCGAAACTGACATAGGCTCGAATAAATTGTGATCGTGCTTGCCGGGTCGGAGTTTCTATTCCAATTTCGCATACTTGCATGCAAATGCACTGATCTAGCGCGCGAAACAGCGATTCCGCACAGAAATACACTTCTGAAACGAAGAATCGTCGAATCTGACATAAGCTCGAATAAATCGTGATCGTGCTTGGCGGATCGGAGTTTCTGTGACAATTTGGCATTTTTGCATGCAAATACACTGATCTAGAACGCGAAACGGCGATTCCGCACAGAAATTCATTTGTGAAACAAATAATCGTCGAATCTGACATAAGCTCGAATAAATCGTGATCGTGTTTGCCGGGTCGGAGTTTCAATTCCAATTTCGCATACTTGCATGCAAATGCACTGATATAGCACGCGAAACAGCGATTCCGCACAGTAATACACTTCTGAAACGAAGAATCGTCGAAACTGACATAGGCTCGAATAAATTGTGATCGTGTTTGTGCGGATCGGAGTTTCTGTGCCAATTTGGCATGTTTGCATGCAAATGCACTGATCTAACACGCGAAACGGCGATTCCGTACAGAAATTCATTTGTGAAACGAATAATCGTCGAATCTGACATAAGCTCGAATAAACCATGATCGTGCTTGCCAAATCGGAGTTTTCGTGACAATTTCGCATATTTGCATGCAAATGCACTGATCTAGCGCGCGAAACAGCGATTCCGCACAGAAATACACTTCTGAAACGAAGAATCGTCGAATCTGACATAAGCTCGAATGAATCGTGATCGTGCTTGCCGAATCGGAGTTCCCGTGCCAATTTCGCATACTTGCATGCAAATGCACTGATATAGCACGCGAAACAGCGATTCCGCACAGAAATACACTTCTGAAACGAAGAATCGTCGAATCTGACATAAGCTCGAATAAATCGTGATCGTGCTTGCCGAATCGGAGTTTCCCTGCCAATTTCGCATATCTGCATACAAATGCACTGATATAGCACGCGAAACAGCGATTCCGCACAGAAATACACTTCTGAAACGAAGAATCGTCGAATCTGACGTAAGCTCGAATAAATCGTGATCGTGATTGCCGGGTCGGAGTTTCGATTCCAATTTCTCATACTTGCATGCAAATGCACTGATCTAGCGCGCGAAACAGCGATTCCGCACAGAAATACACTTCTGAAACGAAGAATGTCGAAACAGACATAGCCTCGAATAAATTGTGATCGTGCTTGCCGGGTCGGATTTTCTATTCCAATTTCGCATACTTGCATGCAAATGCACTGATATAGCACGCGAAACAGCGATTCCGCACAGAAATACACTTCTGAAACGAAGAATCGTCGAATCTGACATAAGCTCGAATGAATCGTGGTCGTGCTTGCCGAATCGGAGTTTCCGTGCCAATTTCGCATACTTGCATGCAAATGCACTGATATAGCACGCGAAACAGCGATTACGCACAGAAATACACTTCTGAAACGAAGAATGTCGAAACAGACATAGCCTCGAATAAATTGTGATCGTGCTTGCCGGGTCGGAGTTTCTATTCCAATTTCTCATACTTGCATGCAAATGCACTGATCTAGCGTGCGAAACAGCGATTCCGCACAGAAATACACTTCTCAAACGAAGAATCGTCGAATCTGACATAAGCTCGAATAAATCGTGGTCGTGTTTGCCGAATCGGAGTTTCCGTACGAATTTCGCATATTTGCATACAAATGCACTGATCTAGCACGCTAAGCAGCGATACCGTACAGAAATTCATTTGTGAAACGAATAATCGTCGAATCTGACATAAGCTCGAATAAATCGTGATCGTGCTTGCCGAATCGGAGTTTTCGTGCCAATTTCGCATATTTGCATGCAAATGCACTGATGTAGCGCGCGAAACAGCGATTCCACACAGAAATACACTTCTGAAACGAAGAATCGTCGAATCTGACATAAGCTCGAATAAATCGTGATCGTGCTTGCCGAATCGGAGTTTTCGTGCCAATTTCGCATATTTGCATGCAAATGCACTGATCTAGCGCGCGAAACAGCGATTCCGCACAGAAATACACTTCTGAAACGAAGAATCGTCGAATCTGACATAAGCTCGAATAAATCGTGATCGTGTTTGTGCGGATCGGAGTTTCTGTGCCAATTTGGCATGTTTGCATGCAAATGCACTGATCTAACACGCGAAACGGCGATTCCGCACAGAAATTCATTTGTGAAACAAATAATCGACGAATCTGACATAAGCTCGAATAAATCGTGATCGTGCTTGCCGAATCGGAGTTTTCGTGCCAATTTCGCATATTTGCATGCGAATGCACTGATCTAGCGCGCGAAACAGCGATTCCGCACAGAAATACACTTCTGAAACGAAGAATCGTCGAATCTGACATAAGCTCGAATAAATCGTGATCGTGCTTGGCGGATCGGAGTTTCTGTGACAATTTGGCATTTTTGCATGCAAATGCACTGATCTAGAACGCGAAACGGCGATTCCGCACAGAAATTCATTTGTGAAACAAATAATCGTCGAATCTGACATAAGCTCGAATAAATCGTGATCGTGCTTGCCGGGTCGGAGTTTCAATTCCAATTTCGCATACTTGCATGCAAATGCACTGATATAGCACGCGAAACAGCGATTCCGCACAGTAATACACTTCTGAAACGAAGAATCGTCGAAACTGACATAGGCTCGAATAAATTGTGATCGTGTTTGTGCGGATCGGAGTTTCTGTGCCAATTTGGCAAGTTTGCATGCAAATGCACTGATCTAACACGCGAAACGGCGATTCCGTACAGAAATTCATTTGTGAAACGAATAATCGTCGAATCTGACATAAGCTCGAATAAACCATGATCGTGCTTGCCAAATCGGAGTTTTCGTGCCAATTTCGCATATTTGCATGCAAATGCACTGATCTAGCGCGCGAAACAGCGATTCCGCACAGAAATACACTTCTGAAACGAAGAATCGTCGAATCTGACATAAGCTCGAATGAATCGTGGTCGTGCTTGCCGAATCGGAGTTCCCGTGCCAATTTCGCATACTTGCATGCAAATGCACTGATATAGCACGCGAAACAGCGATTCCGCACAGAAATACACTTCTGAAACGAAGAATCGTCGAATCTGACGTAAGCTCGAATAAATCGTGATCGTGATTGCCGGGTCGGAGTTTCGATTCCAATTTCTCATACTTGCATGCAAATGCACTGATCTAGCGCGCGAAACAGCGATTCCGCACAGAAATACACTTCTGAAACGAAGAATGTCGAAACAGACATAGCCTCGAATAAATTGTGATCGTGCTTGCCGGGTCGGATTTTCTATTCCAATTTCGCATACTTGCATGCAAATGCACTGATATAGCACGCGAAACAGCGATTCCGCACAGAAATACACTTCTGAAACGAAGAATCGTCGAATCTGACATAAGCTCGAATGAATCGTGGTCGTGCTTGCCGAATCGGAGTTTCCGTGCCAATTTCGCATACTTGCATGCAAATGCACTGATATAGCACGCGAGACAGCGATTCCGCACAGAAATACACTTCTGAAACGAAGAATCGTCGAATCTGACATAAGCTCGAATAAATCGTGGTCGTGCTTGCCGAATCGGAGTTTCCGTGCCAATTTCGCATATTTGCATACAAATGCACTGATCTAGCACGCTAAACAGCGATTCCGCACAGAAATACACTTCTGAAACGAAGAATCGTCGAATCTGACATAAGCTCGAATAAATCGTGATCGTGCTTGCCGAATCGGAGTTTTCGTGCCAATTTCGCATATTTGCATGCAAATGCACTGATCTAGCGCGCGAAACAGCGATTCCGCACAGAAATACACTTCTCAAACGAAGAATCGTCGAATCTGACATAAGCTCGAATAAATAGTGGTCGTGCTTGCCGAATCGGAGTTTCCGTACCAATTTCGCATATTTGCATACAAATGCACTGA
This sequence comes from Lasioglossum baleicum, assembly GCF_051020765.1. Classification (NCBI taxonomy): domain Eukaryota; kingdom Metazoa; phylum Arthropoda; class Insecta; order Hymenoptera; family Halictidae; genus Lasioglossum; species Lasioglossum baleicum. The sequence continues at coordinate 1,737,407 of NW_027469090.1, read as the reverse complement.
TCTAGCACGCTAAACAGCGATACCGTACAGAAATTCATTTGTGAAACGAATAATCGTTGAATCTGACATAAGCTCGAATAAATCATGATCGTGCTTGCCAAATCGGAGTTTTCGTGCCAATTTCGCATATTTGCATGCAAATGCACTGATCTAGCGCGCGAAACAGCGATTCCGCACAGAAATACACTTCTCAAACGAAGAATCGTCGAATCTGACATAAGCTCGAATAAATAGTGGTCGTGCTTGCCGAATCGGAGTTTCCGTACCAATTTCGCATATTTGCATACAAATGCACTGATCTAGCACGCTAAACAGCGATACCGTACAGAAATTCATTTGTGAAACGAATAATCGTTGAATCTGACATAAGCTCGAATAAATCATGATCGTGCTTGCCAAATCGGAGTTTTCGTGCCAATTTCGCATATTTGCATGCAGATGCACTGATCTAGCGCGCGAAACAGCGATTTCGCACAGAAATACACTTCTCAAACGAAGAATCGTCGAATCTGACATAAGCTCGAATAAATCGTGATCGTGTTTGTGCGGATCGGAGTTTCTGTGCCAATTTGGCATGTTTGCATGCAAATGCACTGATCTAACACGCGAAACGGCGATTCCGCACAGAAATTCATTTGTGAAACGAATAATCGTCGAATCTGACATAAGCTCGAATAAACCATGATCGTGCTTGCCAAATCGGAGCTTTCGTGCCAATTTCGCATATTTGCATGCAAATGCACTGATCTAGCGCGCGAAACAGCGATTCCGCACAGAAATACACTTCTGAAACGAAGAATGTCGAAACTGACATAGGCTCGAATAAATTGTGATCGTGCTTGCCGGGTCGGAGTTTCTATTCCAATTTCGCATACTTGCATGCAAATGCACTGATCTAGCGCGCGAAACAGCGATTCCGCACAGAAATACACTTCTGAAACGAAGAATCGTCGAATCTGACGTAAGCTCGAATAAATCGTGATCGTGATTGCCGGGTCGGAGTTTCGATTCCAATTTCTCATACTTGCATGCAAATGCACTGATCTAGCGCGCGAAACAGCGATTCCGCACAGAAATACACTTCTGAAACGAAGAATGTCGAAACAGACATAGCCTCGAATAAATTGTGATCGTGCTTGCCGGGTCGGATTTTCTATTCCAATTTCGCATACTTGCATGCAAATGCACTGATATAGCACGCGAAACAGCGATTCCGCACAGAAATACACTTCTGAAACGAAGAATCGTCGAATCGGACATAAGCTCGAATGAATCGTGGTCGTGCTTGCCGAATCGGAGTTTCCGTGCCAATTTCGCATACTTGCATGCAAATGCACTGATATAGCACGCGAGACAGCGATTCCGCACAGAAATACACTTCTGAAACGAAGAATCGTCGAATCTGACATAAGCTCGAATAAATCGTGGTCGTGCTTGCCGAATCGGAGTTTCCGTGCCAATTTCGCATACTTGCATGCAAATGCACTGATATAGCACGCGAAACAGCGATTCCGCACAGAAATACACTTCTGAAACGAAGAATCGTCGAATCTGACATAAGCACGAATAAATCGTGATCGTGATTGCCGGGTCGGAGTTTCTATTCCAATTTCTCATACTTGCATGCAAATGCACTGATCTAGCGTGCGAAACAGCGATTCCGCACAGAAATACACTTCTCAAACGAAGAATCGTCGAATCTGACATAAGCTCGAATAAATCGTGATCGTGCTTGCCGAATCGGAGTTTTCGTGCCAATTTCGCATATTTGCATACAAATGCACTGATCTAGCACGCTAAACAGCGATTCCGCACAGAAATACACTTCTGAAACGAAGAATCGTCGAATCTGACATAAGCTCGAATAAATCGTGATCGTGCTTGCCGAATCGGAGTTTTCGTGCCAATTTCGCATATTTGCATGCAAATGCACTGATCTAGCGCGCGAAACAGCGATTCCGCACAGAAATACACTTCTCAAACGAAGAATCGTCGAATCTGACATAAGCTCGAATAAATAGTGGTCGTGCTTGCCGAATCGGAGTTTCCGTACCAATTTCGCATATTTGCATACAAATGCACTGATCTAGCACGCTAAACAGCGATACCGTACAGAAATTCATTTGTGAAACGAATAATCGTTGAATCTGACATAAGCTCGAATAAATCATGATCGTGCTTGCCAAATCGGAGTTTTCGTGCCAATTTCGCATATTTGCATGCAGATGCACTGATCTAGCGCGCGAAACAGCGATTTCGCACAGAAATACACTTCTCAAACGAAGAATCGTCGAATCTGACATAAGCTCGAATAAATCGTGGTCGTGTTTGCCGAATCGGAGTTTCCGTACGAATTTCGCATATTTGCATACAAATGCACTGATCTAGCACGCTAAGCAGCGATACCGTACAGAAATTCATTTGTGAAACGAATAATCGTCGAATCTGACATAAGCTCGAATAAATCGTGATCGTGCTTGCCGAATCGGAGTTTTCTTGCCAATTTCGCATATTTGCATGCAAATGCACTGATGTAGCGCGCGAAACAGCGATTCCACACAGAAATACACTTCTGAAACGAAGAATCGTCGAATCTGACATAAGCTCGAATAAATCGTGATCGTGCTTGCCGAATCGGAGTTTTCGTGCCAATTTCGCATATTTGCATGCAAATGCACTGATCTAGCGCGCGAAACAGCGATTCCGCACAGAAATACACTTCTGAAACGAAGAATCGTCGAATCTGACATAAGCTCGAATAAATCGTGATCGTGTTTGTGCGGATCGGAGTTTCTGTGCCAATTTGGCATGTTTGCATGCAAATGCACTGATCTAACACGCGAAACGGCGATTCCGCACAGAAATTCATTTGTGAAACGAATAATCGTCGAATCTGACATAAGCTCGAATAAACCATGATCGTGCTTGCCAAATCGGAGCTTTCGTGCCAATTTCGCATATTTGCATGCAAATGCACTGATCTAGCGCGCGAAACAGCGATTCCGCACAGAAATACACTTCTGAAACGAAGAATGTCGAAACTGACATAGGCTCGAATAAATTGTGATCGTGCTTGCCGGGTCGGAGTTTCTATTCCAATTTCGCATACTTGCATGCAAATGCACTGATCTAGCGCGCGAAACAGCGATTCCGCACAGAAATACACTTCTGAAACGAAGAATCGTCGAATCTGACATAAGCTCGAATAAATCGTGATCGTGCTTGGCGGATCGGAGTTTCTGTGACAATTTGGCATTTTTGCATGCAAATGCACTGATCTAGAACGCGAAACGGCGATTCCGCACAGAAATTCATTTGTGAAACAAATAATCGTCGAATCTGACATAAGCTCGAATAAATCGTGATCGTGCTTGCCGGGTCGGAGTTTCAATTCCAATTTCGCATACTTGCATGCAAATGCACTGATATAGCACGCGAAACAGCGATTCCGCACAGTAATACACTTCTGAAACGAAGAATCGTCGAAACTGACATAGGCTCGAATAAATTGTGATCTTGTTTGTGCGGATCGGAGTTTCTGTGCCAATTTGGCATGTTTGCATGCAAATGCACTGATCTAACACGCGAAACGGCGATTCCGTACAGAAATTCATTTGTGAAACGAATAATCGTCGAATCTGACATAAGCTCGAATAAACCATGATCGTGCTTGCCAAATCGGAGTTTTCGTGACAATTTCGCATATTTGCATGCAAATGCACTGACCTAGCGCGCGAAACAGCGATTCCGCACAGAAATACACTTCTGAAACGAAGAATCGTCGAATCTGACATAAGCTCGAATAAATCGTGATCGTGCTTGCCGAATCGGAGTTTCCGTGCCAATTTCGCATATCTGCATACAAATGCACTGATATAGCACGCGAAACAGCGATTCCGCACAGAAATACACTTCTGAAACGAAGAATCGTCGAATCTGACGTAAGCTCGAATAAATCGTGATCGTGATTGCCGGGTCGGAGTTTCGATTCCAATTTCTCATACTTGCATGCAAATGCACTGATCTAGCGCGCGAAACAGCGATTCCGCACAGAAATACACTTCTGAAACGAAGAATGTCGAAACAGACATAGCCTCGAATAAATCGTGGTCGTGTTTGCCGAATCGGAGTTTCCGTGCCAATTTCGCATACTTGCATGCAAATGCACTGATCTAGCACGCTAAGCAGCGATACCGTACAGAAATTCATTTGTGAAACGAATAATCGTCGAATCTGACATAAGCTCGAATAAATCGTGATCGTGCTTGCCGAATCGGAGTTTTCGTGCCAATTTCGCATATTTGCATGCAAATGCACTGATGTAGCGCGCGAAACAGCGATTCCACACAGAAATACACTTCTGAAACGAAGAATCGTCGAATCTGACATAAGCTCGAATAAATCGTGATCGTGCTTGCCGGGTCGGAGTTTCAATTCGAATTTCGCATACTTGCATGCAAATGCACTGATATAGCACGCGAAACAGCGATTCCGCACAGTAATACACTTCTGAAACGAAGAATCGTCGAAACTGACACAATTTCTCATACTTGCATGCAAATGCACTGATCTAGCGCGCGAAACAGCGATTCCGCACAGAAATACACTTCTCAAACGAAGAATCGTCGAATCTGACATAAGCTCGAATAAATCGTGATCGTGCTTGCAGAATCGGAGTTTTCGTGCCTATTTCGCATATTTGCATACAAATGCACTGATCTAGCACGCTAAACAGCGATTCCGCACAGAAATACACTTCTGAAACGAAGAATCGTCGAATCTGACATAAGCTCGAATAAATCGTGATCGTGCTTGCCAAATCGGAGTTGCCGTGCCAATTTCGCATATCTGCATACAAATGCACTGATCTAGCACGCGAAACGGCGATTCCGCACAGAAATTCATTTGTGAAACAAATAATCGTCGAATCTGACATAAGCTCGAATAAATCGTGATCGTGCTTGCCGAATCGGAGTTTTCGTGCCAATTTCGCATATTTCCATGCAAATGCACTGATCTAGCGCGCGAAACAGCGATTCCGCACAGAAATACACTTTTCAAACGAAGAATCGTCGAATCTGACATAAGCTCGAATAAATCGTGGTCGTGCTTGCCGAATCGGAGTTTCGATTCCAATTTCTCATACTTGCATGCAAATGCACTGATCTAGTGCGCGAAACAGCGATTCCGCACAGAAATACACTTCTGAAACGAAGAATGTCGAAACAGACATAGGCTCGAATGAATCGTGGTCGTGCTTGCCGAATCGGAGTTTCCGTGCCAATTTCGCATATCTGCATACAAATATACTGATCTAGCACGCGAAACAGCGATTCCGCACAGAAATACACTTCTGAAACGAAGAATCGTCGAATCTGACATAGGCTCGAATAAATTGTGATCGTACTTGCCGGATCGGAGTTTCTATTCCAATTTCGCATACTTGCATGCAAATGCACTGATATAGCACGCGAGACAGCGATTCCGCACAGAAATACACTTTTGAAACGAAGAATCGTCGAATCTGACATAAGCTCGAATAAATCGTGGTCGTGCTTGCCGAATCGGAGTTTCCGTGCCAATTTCGCATACTCGCATGCAAATGCACTGATATAGCTCGCGAAACAGCGATTCCGCACAGAAATACACTTCTGAAACGAAGAATCGTCGAATCTGACATAAGCTCGAATAAATCGTGATCGTGATTGCCGGGTCAGAGTTTCTATTCCAATTTCTCATACTTGCATGCAAATGCACTGATCTAGCGCGCGAAACAGCGATTCCGCACAGAAATACACTTCTCAAACGAAGAATCGTCGAATCTGACATAAGCTCGAATAAATCGTGATCGTGCTTGCCGAATCGGAGTTTTCGTGCCGATTTCGCATATTTGCATACAAATGCACTGATCTAGCACGCTAAACAGCGATTCCGCACAGAAATACACTTCTGAAACGAAGAATCGTCGAATCTGACATAAGCTCGAATAAATCGTGATCGTGCTTGCCAAATCGGAGTTGCCGTGCCAATTTCGCATATCTGCATACAAATGCACTGATCTAGCACGCGAAACGGCGATTCCGCACAGAAATTCATTTGTGAAACAAATAATCGTCGAATCTGACATAAGCTCGAATAAATCGTGATCGTGCTTGCCGAATCGGAGTTTTCGTGCCAATTTCGCATATTTCCATGCAAATGCACTGATCTAGCGCGCGAAACAGCGATTCCGCACAGAAATACACTTCTCAAACGAAGAATCGTCGAATCTGACATAAGCTCGAATAAATCGTGGTCGTGCTTGCCGGATCGGAGTTTCGATTCCAATTTCTCATACTTGCATGCAAATGCACTGATCTAGTGCGCGAAACAGCGATTCCGCACAGAAATACACTTCTGAAACGAAGAATGTCGAAACAGACATAGGCTCGAATGAATCGTGGTCGTGCTTGCCGAATCGGAGTTTCCGTGCCAATTTCGCATACTCGCATGCAAATGCACTGATATAGCTCGCGAAACAGCGATTCCGCACAGAAATACACTTCTGAAACGAAGAATCGTCGAATCTGACATAAGCTCGAATAAATCGTGATCGTGATTGCCGGGTCGGAGTTTCTATTCCAATTTCTCATACTTGCATGCAAATGCACTGATCTAGCACGCTAAGCAGCGATACCGTACAGAAATTCATTTGTGAAACGAATAATCGTCGAATCTGACATAAGCTCGAATAAATCGTGATCGTGCTTGCCGAATCGGAGTTTTCGTGCCAATTTCGCATATTTGCATGCAAATGCACTGATGTAGCGCGCGAAACAGCGATTCCACACAGAAATACACTTCTGAAACGAAGAATCGTCGAATCTGACATAAGCTCGAATAAATCGTGATCGTGCTTGCCGGGTCGGAGTTTCAATTCGAATTTCGCATACTTGCATGCAAATGCACTGATATAGCACGCGAAACAGCGATTCCGCACAGTAATACACTTCTGAAACGAAGAATCGTCGAAACTGACATAGGCTCGAATAAATTGTGATCGTGTTTGTGCGGATCGGAGTTTCTGTGCCAATTTGGCAAGTTTGCATGCAAATGCACTGATCTAACACGCGAAACGGCGATTCCGTACAGAAATTCATTTGTGAAACGAATAATCGTCGAATCTGACATAAGCTCGAATAAACCATGATCGTGCTTGCCAAATCGGAGTTTTCGTGCCAATTTCGCATATTTGCATGCAAATGCACTGATCTAGAACGCGAAACGGCGATTCCGCACAGAAATTCATTTGTGAAACAAATAATCGTCGAATCTGACATAAGCTCGAATAAATCGTGATCGTGTTTGCCGGGTCGGAGTTTCAATTCCAATTTCGCATACTTGCATGCAAATGCACTGATATAGCACGCGAAACAGCGATTCCGCACAGTAATACACTTCTGAAACGAAGAATCGTCGAAACTGACATAGGCTCGAATAAATTGTGATCGTGTTTGTGCGGATCGGAGTTTCTGTGCCAATTTGGCATGTTTGCATGCAAATGCACTGATCTAACACGCGAAACGGCGATTCCGTACAGAAATTCATTTGTGAAACGAATAATCGTCGAATCTGACATAAGCTCGAATAAACCATGATCGTGCTTGCCAAATCGGAGTTTTCGTGCCAATTTCGCATATTTGCATGCAAATGCACTGATCTAGCGCGCGAAACAGCGATTCCGCACAGAAATACACTTCTGAAACGAAGAATGTCGAAACTGACATAGGCTCGAATAAATTGTGATCGTGCTTGCAGGGTCGGTGTTTCTATTCCAATTTCGCATACTTGCATGCAAATGCACTGATATAGCACGCGAAACAGCGATTCCGCACAGAAATACACTTCTGAAACGAAGAATCGTCGAATCTGACATAAGCTCGAATAAATCGTGGTCGTGCTTGCCGAATCGGAGTTTCCGTGCCAATTTCGCATACTCGCATGCAAATGCACTGATATAGCTCGCGAAACAGCGATTCCGCACAGAAATACACTTCTGAAACGAAGAATCGTCGAATCTGACATAAGCTCGAATAAATCGTGATCGTGATTGCCGGGTCGGAGTTTCTATTCCAATTTCTCATACTTGCATGCAAATGCACTGATCTAGCGCGCGAAACAGCGATTCCGCACAGAAATACACTTCTCAAACGAAGAATCGTCGAATCTGACATAAGCTCGAATAAATCGTGATCGTGCTTGCCGAATCGGAGTTTTCGTGCCGATTTCGCATATTTGCATACAAATGCACTGATCTAGCACGCTAAACAGCGATTCCGCACAGAAATACACTTCTGAAACGAAGAATCGTCGAATCTGACATAAGCTCGAATAAATCGTGATCGTGCTTGCCAAATCGGAGTTGCCGTGCCAATTTCGCATATCTGCATACAAATGCACTGATCTAGCACGCGAAACGGCGATTCCGCACAGAAATTCATTTGTGAAACAAATAATCGTCGAATCTGACATAAGCTCGAATAAATCGTGATCGTGCTTGCCGAATCGGAGTTTTCGTGCCAATTTCGCATATTTGCATGCAAATGCACTGATCTAGCGCGCGAAACAGCGATTCCGCACAGAAATACACTTCTGAAACGAAGAATCGTCGAATCTGACATAAGCTCGAATAAATCGTGATCGTGATTGCCGGGTCGGAGTTTCTATTCCAATTTCTCATACTTGCATGCAAATGCACTGATCTAGCGCGCGAAACAGCGATTCCGCACAGAAATACACTTCTCAAACGAAGAATCGTCGAATCTGACATAAGCTCGAATAAATCGTGATCGTGCTTGCAGAATCGGAGTTTTCGTGCCTATTTCGCATATTTGCATACAAATGCACTGATCTAGCACGCTAAACAGCGATTCCGCACAGAAATACACTTCTGAAACGAAGAATCGTCGAATCTGACATAAGCTCGAATAAATCGTGATCGTGCTTGCCAAATCGGAGTTGCCGTGCCAATTTCGCATATCTGCATACAAATGCACTGATCTAGCACGCGAAACGGCGATTCCGCACAGAAATTCATTTGTGAAACAAATAATCGTCGAATCTGACATAAGCTCGAATAAATCGTGATCGTGCTTGCCGAATCGGAGTTTTCGTGCCAATTTCGCATATTTCCATGCAAATGCACTGATCTAGCGCGCGAAACAGCGATTCCGCACAGAAATACACTTTTCAAACGAAGAATCGTCGAATCTGACATAAGCTCGAATAAATCGTGGTCGTGCTTGCCGAATCGGAGTTTCGATTCCAATTTCTCATACTTGCATGCAAATGCACTGATCTAGTGCGCGAAACAGCGATTCCGCACAGAAATACACTTCTGAAACGAAGAATGTCGAAACAGACATAGGCTCGAATGAATCGTGGTCGTGCTTGCCGAATCGGAGTTTCCGTGCCAATTTCGCATATCTGCATACAAATATACTGATCTAGCACGCGAAACAGCGATTCCGCACAGAAATACACTTCTGAAACGAAGAATCGTCGAATCTGACATAGGCTCGAATAAATTGTGATCGTACTTGCCGGATCGGAGTTTCTATTCCAATTTCGCATACTTGCATGCAAATGCACTGATATAGCACGCGAGACAGCGATTCCGCACAGAAATACACTTTTGAAACGAAGAATCGTCGAATCTGACATAAGCTCGAATAAATCGTGGTCGTGCTTGCCGAATCGGAGTTTCCGTGCCAATTTCGCATACTCGCATGCAAATGCACTGATATAGCTCGCGAAACAGCGATTCCGCACAGAAATACACTTCTGAAACGAAGAATCGTCGAATCTGACATAAGCTCGAATAAATCGTGATCGTGATTGCCGGGTCAGAGTTTCTATTCCAATTTCTCATACTTGCATGCAAATGCACTGATCTAGCGCGCGAAACAGCGATTCCGCACAGAAATACACTTCTCAAACGAAGAATCGTCGAATCTGACATAAGCTCGAATAAATCGTGATCGTGCTTGCCGAATCGGAGTTTTCGTGCCGATTTCGCATATTTGCATACAAATGCACTGATCTAGCACGCTAAACAGCGATTCCGCACAGAAATACACTTCTGAAACGAAGAATCGTCGAATCTGACATAAGCTCGAATAAATCGTGATCGTGCTTGCCAAATCGGAGTTGCCGTGCCAATTTCGCATATCTGCATACAAATGCACTGATCTAGCACGCGAAACGGCGATTCCGCACAGAAATTCATTTGTGAAACAAATAATCGTCGAATCTGACATAAGCTCGAATAAATCGTGATCGTGCTTGCCGAATCGGAGTTTTCGTGCCAATTTCGCATATTTCCATGCAAATGCACTGATCTAGAGCGCGAAACAGCGATTCCGCACAGAAATACACTTCTCAAACGAAGAATCGTCGAATCTGACATAAGCTCGAATAAATCGTGGTCGTGCTTGCCGGATCGGAGTTTCGATTCCAATTTCTCATACTTGCATGCAAATGCACTGATCTAGTGCGCGAAACAGCGATTCCGCACAGAAATACACTTCTGAAACGAAGAATGTCGAAACAGACATAGGCTCGAATGAATCGTGGTCGTGCTTGCCGAATCGGAGTTTCCGTGCCAATTTCGCATACTCGCATGCAAATGCACTGATATAGCTCGCGAAACAGCGATTCCGCACAGAAATACACTTCTGAAACGAAGAATCGTCGAATCTGACATAAGCTCGAATAAATCGTGATCGTGATTGCCGGGTCGGAGTTTCTATTCCAATTTCTCATACTTGCATGCAAATGCACTGATCTAGCACGCTAAGCAGCGATACCGTACAGAAATTCATTTGTGAAACGAATAATCGTCGAATCTGACATAAGCTCGAATAAATCGTGATCGTGCTTGCCGAATCGGAGTTTTCGTGCCAATTTCGCATATTTGCATGCAAATGCACTGATGTAGCGCGCGAAACAGCGATTCCACACAGAAATACACTTCTGAAACGAAGAATCGTCGAATCTGACATAAGCTCGAATAAATCGTGATCGTGCTTGCCGGGTCGGAGTTTCAATTCGAATTTCGCATACTTGCATGCAAATGCACTGATATAGCACGCGAAACAGCGATTCCGCACAGTAATACACTTCTGAAACGAAGAATCGTCGAAACTGACATAGGCTCGAATAAATTGTGATCGTGTTTGTGCGGATCGGAGTTTCTGTGCCAATTTGGCAAGTTTGCATGCAAATGCACTGATCTAACACGCGAAACGGCGATTCCGTACAGAAATTCATTTGTGAAACGAATAATCGTCGAATCTGACATAAGCTCGAATAAACCATGATCGTGCTTGCCAAATCGGAGTTTTCGTGCCAATTTCGCATATTTGCATGCAAATGCACTGATCTAGAACGCGAAACGGCGATTCCGCACAGAAATTCATTTGTGAAACAAATAATCGTCGAATCTGACATAAGCTCGAATAAATCGTGATCGTGTTTGCCGGGTCGGAGTTTCAATTCCAATTTCGCATACTTGCATGCAAATGCACTGATATAGCACGCGAAACAGCGATTCCGCACAGTAATACACTTCTGAAACGAAGAATCGTCGAAACTGACATAGGCTCGAATAAATTGTGATCGTGTTTGTGCGGATCGGAGTTTCTGTGCCAATTTGGCATGTTTGCATGCAAATGCACTGATCTAACACGCGAAACGGCGATTCCGTACAGAAATTCATTTGTGAAACGAATAATCGTCGAATCTGACATAAGCTCGAATAAACCATGATCGTGCTTGCCAAATCGGAGTTTTCGTGCCAATTTCGCATATTTGCATGCAAATGCACTGATCTAGCGCGCGAAACAGCGATTCCGCACAGAAATACACTTCTGAAACGAAGAATGTCGAAACTGACATAGGCTCGAATAAATTGTGATCGTGCTTGCAGGGTCGGTGTTTCTATTCCAATTTCGCATACTTGCATGCAAATGCACTGATATAGCACGCGAAACAGCGATTCCGCACAGAAATACACTTCTGAAACGAAGAATCGTCGAATCTGACATAAGCTCGAATAAATCGTGGTCGTGCTTGCCGAATCGGAGTTTCCGTGCCAATTTCGCATACTCGCATGCAAATGCACTGATATAGCTCGCGAAACAGCGATTCCGCACAGAAATACACTTCTGAAACGAAGAATCGTCGAATCTGACATAAGCTCGAATAAATCGTGATCGTGATTGCCGGGTCGGAGTTTCTATTCCAATTTCTCATACTTGCATGCAAATGCACTGATCTAGCGCGCGAAACAGCGATTCCGCACAGAAATACACTTCTCAAACGAAGAATCGTCGAATCTGACATAAGCTCGAATAAATCGTGATCGTGCTTGCCGAATCGGAGTTTTCGTGCCGATTTCGCATATTTGCATACAAATGCACTGATCTAGCACGCTAAACAGCGATTCCGCACAGAAATACACTTCTGAAACGAAGAATCGTCGAATCTGACATAAGCTCGAATAAATCGTGATCGTGCTTGCCAAATCGGAGTTGCCGTGCCAATTTCGCATATCTGCATACAAATGCACTGATCTAGCACGCGAAACGGCGATTCCGCACAGAAATTCATTTGTGAAACAAATAATCGTCGAATCTGACATAAGCTCGAATAAATCGTGATCGTGCTTGCCGAATCGGAGTTTTCGTGCCAATTTCGCATATTTGCATGCAAATGCACTGATCTAGCGCGCGAAACAGCGATTCCGCACAGAAATACACTTCTGAAACGAAGAATCGTCGAATCTGACATAAGCTCGAATAAATCGTGATCGTGCTTGCTAAATCGGACTTTCCGTGCCAATTTCGCATATCTGCATACAAATATACTGATCTAGCACGCGAAACAGCGATTCCGCACAGAAATACACTTCTGAAACGAAGAATCGTCGAATCTGACATAAGCTCGAATAAATCGTGATCGTGATTGCCGGGTCGGAGTTTCTATTCCAATTTCTCATACTTGCATGCAAATGCACTGATCTAGCGCGCGAAACAGCGATTCCGCACAGAAATACACTTCTCAAACGAAGAATCGTCGAATCTGACATAAGCTCGAATAAATCGTGATCGTGCTTGCAGAATCGGAGTTTTCGTGCCTATTTCGCATATTTGCATACAAATGCACTGATCTAGCACGCTAAACAGCGATTCCGCACAGAAATACACTTCTGAAACGAAGAATCGTCGAATCTGACATAAGCTCGAATAAATCGTGATCGTGCTTGCCAAATCGGAGTTGCCGTGCCAATTTCGCATATCTGCATACAAATGCACTGATCTAGCACGCGAAACGGCGATTCCGCACAGAAATTCATTTGTGAAACAAATAATCGTCGAATCTGACATAAGCTCGAATAAATCGTGATCGTGCTTGCCGAATCGGAGTTTTCGTGCCAATTTCGCATATTTCCATGCAAATGCACTGATCTAGCGCGCGAAACAGCGATTCCGCACAGAAATACACTTTTCAAACGAAGAATCGTCGAATCTGACATAAGCTCGAATAAATCGTGGTCGTGCTTGCCGAATCGGAGTTTCGATTCCAATTTCTCATACTTGCATGCAAATGCACTGATCTAGTGCGCGAAACAGCGATTCCGCACAGAAATACACTTCTGAAACGAAGAATGTCGAAACAGACATAGGCTCGAATGAATCGTGGTCGTGCTTGCCGAATCGGAGTTTCCGTGCCAATTTCGCATATCTGCATACAAATATACTGATCTAGCACGCGAAACAGCGATTCCGCACAGAAATACACTTCTGAAACGAAGAATCGTCGAATCTGACATAGGCTCGAATAAATTGTGATCGTACTTGCCGGATCGGAGTTTCTATTCCAATTTCGCATACTTGCATGCAAATGCACTGATATAGCACGCGAGACAGCGATTCCGCACAGAAATACACTTTTGAAACGAAGAATCGTCGAATCTGACATAAGCTCGAATAAATCGTGGTCGTGCTTGCCGAATCGGAGTTTCCGTGCCAATTTCGCATACTCGCATGCAAATGCACTGATATAGCTCGCGAAACAGCGATTCCGCACAGAAATACACTTCTGAAACGAAGAATCGTCGAATCTGACATAAGCTCGAATAAATCGTGATCGTGATTGCCGGGTCGGAGTTTCTATTCCAATTTCTCATACTTGCATGCAAATGCACTGATCTAGCGCGCGAAACAGCGATTCCGCACAGAAATACACTTCTCAAACGAAGAATCGTCGAATCTGACATAAGCTCGAATAAATCGTGATCGTGCTTGCCGAATCGGAGTTTTCGTGCCGATTTCGCATATTTGCATACAAATGCACTGATCTAGCACGCTAAACAGCGATTCCGCACAGAAATACACTTCTGAAACGAAGAATCGTCGAATCTGACATAAGCTCGAATAAATCGTGATCGTGCTTGCCAAATCGGAGTTGCCGTGCCAATTTCGCATATCTGCATACAAATGCACTGATCTAGCACGCGAAACGGCGATTCCGCACAGAAATTCATTTGTGAAACAAATAATCGTCGAATCTGACATAAGCTCGAATAAATCGTGATCGTGCTTGCCGAATCGGAGTTTTCGTGCCAATTTCGCATATTTCCATGCAAATGCACTGATCTAGCGCGCGAAACAGCGATTCCGCACAGAAATACACTTCTCAAACGAAGAATCGTCGAATCTGACATAAGCTCGAATAAATCGTGGTCGTGCTTGCCGGATCGGAGTTTCGATTCCAATTTCTCATACTTGCATGCAAATGCACTGATCTAGTGCGCGAAACAGCGATTCCGCACAGAAATACACTTCTGAAACGAAGAATGTCGAAACAGACATAGGCTCGAATGAATCGTGGTCGTGCTTGCCGAATCGGAGTTTCCGTGCCAATTTCGCATACTCGCATGCAAATGCACTGATATAGCTCGCGAAACAGCGATTCCGCACAGAAATACACTTCTGAAACGAAGAATCGTCGAATCTGACATAAGCTCGAATAAATCGTGATCGTGATTGCCGGGTCGGAGTTTCTATTCCAATTTCTCATACTTGCATGCAAATGCACTGATCTAGCACGCTAAGCAGCGATACCGTACAGAAATTCATTTGTGAAACGAATAATCGTCGAATCTGACATAAGCTCGAATAAATCGTGATCGTGCTTGCCGAATCGGAGTTTTCGTGCCAATTTCGCATATTTGCATGCAAATGCACTGATGTAGCGCGCGAAACAGCGATTCCACACAGAAATACACTTCTGAAACGAAGAATCGTCGAATCTGACATAAGCTCGAATAAATCGTGATCGTGCTTGCCGGGTCGGAGTTTCAATTCGAATTTCGCATACTTGCATGCAAATGCACTGATATAGCACGCGAAACAGCGATTCCGCACAGTAATACACTTCTGAAACGAAGAATCGTCGAAACTGACATAGGCTCGAATAAATTGTGATCGTGTTTGTGCGGATCGGAGTTTCTGTGCCAATTTGGCAAGTTTGCATGCAAATGCACTGATCTAACACGCGAAACGGCGATTCCGTACAGAAATTCATTTGTGAAACGAATAATCGTCGAATCTGACATAAGCTCGAATAAACCATGATCGTGCTTGCCAAATCGGAGTTTTCGTGCCAATTTCGCATATTTGCATGCAAATGCACTGATCTAGAACGCGAAACGGCGATTCCGCACAGAAATTCATTTGTGAAACAAATAATCGTCGAATCTGACATAAGCTCGAATAAATCGTGATCGTGTTTGCCGGGTCGGAGTTTCAATTCCAATTTCGCATACTTGCATGCAAATGCACTGATATAGCACGCGAAACAGCGATTCCGCACAGAAATACACTTCTGAAACGAAGAATCGTCGAATCTGACATAAGCTCGAATAAATCGTGGTCGTGCTTGCCGAATCGGAGTTTCCGTGCCAATTTCGCATACTCGCATGCAAATGCACTGATATAGCTCGCGAAACAGCGATTCCGCACAGAAATACACTTCTGAAACGAAGAATCGTCGAATCTGACATAAGCTCGAATAAATCGTGATCGTGATTGCCGGGTCGGAGTTTCTATTCCAATTTCTCATACTTGCATGCAAATGCACTGATCTAGCGCGCGAAACAGCGATTCCGCACAGAAATACACTTCTCAAACGAAGAATCGTCGAATCTGACATAAGCTCGAATAAATCGTGATCGTGCTTGCCGAATCGGAGTTTTCGTGCCGATTTCGCATATTTGCATACAAATGCACTGATCTAGCACGCTAAACAGCGATTCCGCACAGAAATACACTTCTGAAACGAAGAATCGTCGAATCTGACATAAGCTCGAATAAATCGTGATCGTGCTTGCCAAATCGGAGTTGCCGTGCCAATTTCGCATATCTGCATACAAATGCACTGATCTAGCACGCGAAACGGCGATTCCGCACAGAAATTCATTTGTGAAACAAATAATCGTCGAATCTGACATAAGCTCGAATAAATCGTGATCGTGCTTGCCGAATCGGAGTTTTCGTGCCAATTTCGCATATTTGCATGCAAATGCACTGATCTAGCGCGCGAAACAGCGATTCCGCACAGAAATACACTTCTGAAACGAAGAATCGTCGAATCTGACATAAGCTCGAATAAATCGTGGTCGTGCTTGCCGAATCGGAGTTTCGAT
Source organism: Lasioglossum baleicum (assembly GCF_051020765.1). NCBI lineage: Eukaryota > Metazoa > Arthropoda > Insecta > Hymenoptera > Halictidae > Lasioglossum > Lasioglossum baleicum. Next base: position 1,720,657 of record NW_027469090.1, on the reverse strand, counting down.
TCCAATTTCTCATACTTGCATGCAAATGCACTGATCTAGTGCGCGAAACAGCGATTCCGCACAGAAATACACTTCTGAAACGAAGAATGTCGAAACAGACATAGGCTCGAATGAATCGTGGTCGTGCTTGCCGAATCGGAGTTTCCGTGCCAATTTCGCATATCTGCATACAAATATACTGATCTAGCACGCGAAACAGCGATTCCGCACAGAAATACACTTCTGAAACGAAGAATCGTCGAATCTGACATAAGCTCGAATAAATCGTGGTCGTGCTTGCCGAATCGGAGTTTCTATTCCAATTTCGCATACTTGCATGCAAATGCACTGATATAGCACGCGAGACAGCGATTCCGCACAGAAATACACTTTTGAAACGAAGAATCGTCGAATCTGACATAAGCTCGAATAAATCGTGGTCGTGCTTGCCGAATCGGAGTTTCCGTGCCAATTTCGCATACTCGCATGCAAATGCACTGATATAGCTCGCGAAACAGCGATTCCGCACAGAAATACACTTCTGAAACGAAGAATCGTCGAATCTGACATAAGCTCGAATAAATCGTGATCGTGCTTGCCGAATCGGAGTTTTCGTGCCGATTTCGCATATTTGCATACAAATGCACTGATCTAGCACGCTAAACAGCGATTCCGCACAGAAATACACTTCTGAAACGAAGAATCGTCGAATCTGACATAAGCTCGAATAAATCGTGATCGTGCTTGCCAAATCGGAGTTGCCGTGCCAATTTCGCATATCTGCATACAAATGCACTGATCTAGCACGCGAAACGGCGATTCCGCACAGAAATTCATTTGTGAAACAAATAATCGTCGAATCTGACATAAGCTCGAATAAATCGTGATCGTGCTTGCCGAATCGGAGTTTTCGTGCCAATTTCGCATATTTCCATGCAAATGCACTGATCTAGCGCGCGAAACAGCGATTCCGCACAGAAATACACTTTTCAAACGAAGAATCGTCGAATCTGACATAAGCTCGAATAAATCGTGGTCGTGCTTGCCGAATCGGAGTTTCGATTCCAATTTCTCATACTTGCATGCAAATGCACTGATCTAGTGCGCGAAACAGCGATTCCGCACAGAAATACACTTCTGAAACGAAGAATGTCGAAACAGACATAGGCTCGAATGAATCGTGGTCGTGCTTGCCGAATCGGAGTTTCCGTGCCAATTTCGCATATCTGCATACAAATATACTGATCTAGCACGCGAAACAGCGATTCCGCACAGAAATACACTTCTGAAACGAAGAATCGTCGAATCTGACATAGGCTCGAATAAATTGTGATCGTACTTGCCGGATCGGAGTTTCTATTCCAATTTCGCATACTTGCATGCAAATGCACTGATATAGCACGCGAGACAGCGATTCCGCACAGAAATACACTTTTGAAACGAAGAATCGTCGAATCTGACATAAGCTCGAATAAATCGTGGTCGTGCTTGCCGAATCGGAGTTTCTATTCCAATTTCTCATACTTGCATGCAAATGCACTGATCTAGCGCGCGAAACAGCGATTCCGCACAGAAATACACTTCTCAAACGAAGAATCGTCGAATCTGACATAAGCTCGAATAAATCGTGATCGTGCTTGCCGAATCGGAGTTTTCGTGCCGATTTCGCATATTTGCATACAAATGCACTGATCTAGCACGCTAAACAGCGATTCCGCACAGAAATACACTTCTGAAACGAAGAATCGTCGAATCTGACATAAGCTCGAATAAATCGTGATCGTGCTTGCCAAATCGGAGTTGCCGTGCCAATTTCGCATATCTGCATACAAATGCACTGATCTAGCACGCGAAACGGCGATTCCGCACAGAAATTCATTTGTGAAACAAATAATCGTCGAATCTGACATAAGCTCGAATAAATCGTGATCGTGCTTGCCGAATCGGAGTTTTCGTGCCAATTTCGCATATTTCCATGCAAATGCACTGATCTAGCGCGCGAAACAGCGATTCCGCACAGAAATACACTTCTCAAACGAAGAATCGTCGAATCTGACATAAGCTCGAATAAATCGTGGTCGTGCTTGCCGGATCGGAGTTTCGATTCCAATTTCTCATACTTGCATGCAAATGCACTGATCTAGTGCGCGAAACAGCGATTCCGCACAGAAATACACTTCTGAAACGAAGAATGTCGAAACAGACATAGGCTCGAATGAATCGTGGTCGTGCTTGCCGAATCGGAGTTTCCGTGCCAATTTCGCATACTCGCATGCAAATGCACTGATATAGCTCGCGAAACAGCGATTCCGCACAGAAATACACTTCTGAAACGAAGAATCGTCGAATCTGACATAAGCTCGAATAAATCGTGATCGTGATTGCCGGGTCGGAGTTTCTATTCCAATTTCTCATACTTGCATGCAAATGCACTGATCTAGCACGCTAAGCAGCGATTCCGCACAGTAATACACTTCTGAAACGAAGAATCGTCGAAACTGACATAGGCTCGAATAAATTGTGATCGTGTTTGTGCGGATCGGAGTTCAAACAGAAATTCATTTGTGAAACGAATAATCGTCGAATCTGACATAAGCTCGAATAAATCGTGATCGTGCTTGCCGAATCGGAGTTTTCGTGCCAATTTCGCATATTTGCATGCAAATGCACTGATGTAGCGCGCGAAACAGCGATTCCACACAGAAATACACTTCTGAAACGAAGAATCGTCGAATCTGACATAAGCTCGAATAAATCGTGATCGTGCTTGCCGGGTCGGAGTTTCAATTCGAATTTCGCATACTTGCATGCAAATGCACTGATATAGCACGCGAAACAGCGATTCCGCACAGTAATACACTTCTGAAACGAAGAATCGTCGAAACTGACATAGGCTCGAATAAATTGTGATCGTGTTTGTGCGGATCGGAGTTTCTGTGCCAATTTGGCAAGTTTGCATGCAAATGCACTGATCTAACACGCGAAACGGCGATTCCGTACAGAAATTCATTTGTGAAACGAATAATCGTCGAATCTGACATAAGCTCGAATAAACCATGATCGTGCTTGCCAAATCGGAGTTTTCGTGCCAATTTCGCATATTTGCATGCAAATGCACTGATCTAGAACGCGAAACGGCGATTCCGCACAGAAATTCATTTGTGAAACAAATAATCGTCGAATCTGACATAAGCTCGAATAAATCGTGATCGTGTTTGCCGGGTCGGAGTTTCAATTCCAATTTCGCATACTTGCATGCAAATGCACTGATATAGCACGCGAAACAGCGATTCCGCACAGTAATACACTTCTGAAACGAAGAATCGTCGAAACTGACATAGGCTCGAATAAATTGTGATCGTGTTTGTGCGGATCGGAGTTTCTGTGCCAATTTGGCATGTTTGCATGCAAATGCACTGATCTAACACGCGAAACGGCGATTCCGTACAGAAATTCATTTGTGAAACGAATAATCGTCGAATCTGACATAAGCTCGAATAAACCATGATCGTGCTTGCCAAATCGGAGTTTTCGTGCCAATTTCGCATATTTGCATGCAAATGCACTGATCTAGCGCGCGAAACAGCGATTCCGCACAGAAATACACTTCTGAAACGAAGAATGTCGAAACTGACATAGGCTCGAATAAATTGTGATCGTGCTTGCAGGATCGGTGTTTCTATTCCAATTTCGCATACTTGCATGCAAATGCACTGATATAGCACGCGAAACAGCGATTCCGCACAGAAATACACTTCTGAAACGAAGAATCGTCGAATCTGACATAAGCTCGAATAAATCGTGGTCGTGCTTGCCGAATCGGAGTTTCCGTGCCAATTTCGCATACTCGCATGCAAATGCACTGATATAGCTCGCGAAACAGCGATTCCGCACAGAAATACACTTCTGAAACGAAGAATCGTCGAATCTGACATAAGCTCGAATAAATCGTGATCGTGCTTGCCGAATCGGAGTTTTCGTGCCAATTTCGCATATTTCCATGCAAATGCACTGATCTAGCGCGCGAAACAGCGATTCCGCACAGAAATACACTTCTCAAACGAAGAATCGTCGAATCTGACATAAGCTCGAATAAATCGTGGTCGTGCTTGCCGGATCGGAGTTTCGATTCCAATTTCTCATACTTGCATGCAAATGCACTGATCTAGCACGCTAAGCAGCGATACCGTACAGAAATTCATTTGTGAAACGAATAATCGTCGAATCTGACATAAGCTCGAATAAATCGTGATCGTGCTTGCCGAATCGGAGTTTTCGTGCCAATTTCGCATATTTGCATGCAAATGCACTGATGTAGCGCGCGAAACAGCGATTCCACACAGAAATACACTTCTGAAACGAAGAATCGTCGAATCTGACATAAGCTCGAATAAATCGTGATCGTGCTTGCCGGGTCGGAGTTTCAATTCGAATTTCGCATACTTGCATGCAAATGCACTGATATAGCACGCGAAACAGCGATTCCGCACAGTAATACACTTCTGAAACGAAGAATCGTCGAATCTGACATAAGCTCGAATAAATCGTGATCGTGCTTGCCGAATCGGAGTTTTCGTGCCGATTTCGCATATTTGCATACAAATGCACTGATCTAGCACGCTAAACAGCGATTCCGCACAGAAATACACTTCTGAAACGAAGAATCGTCGAATCTGACATAAGCTCGAATAAATCGTGATCGTGCTTGCCAAATCGGAGTTGCCGTGCCAATTTCGCATATCTGCATACAAATGCACTGATCTAGCACGCGAAACGGCGATTCCGCACAGAAACTCATTTGTGAAACAAATAATCGTCGAATCTGACATAAGCTCGAATAAATCGTGATCGTGCTTGCCGAATCGGAGTTTTCGTGCCAATTTCGCATATTTGCATGCAAATGCACTGATCTAGCGCGCGAAACAGCGATTCCGCACAGAAATACACTTCTGAAACGAAGAATCGTCGAATCTGACATAAGCTCGAATAAATCGTGATCGTGCTTGCTAAATCGGACTTTCCGTGCCAATTTCGCATATCTGCATACAAATATACTGATCTAGCACGCGAAACAGCGATTCCGCACAGAAATACACTTCTGAAACGAAGAATCGTCGAATCTGACATAAGCTCGAATAAATCGTGATCGTGATTGCCGGGTCGGAGTTTCTATTCCAATTTCTCATACTTGCATGCAAATGCACTGATCTAGCGCGCGAAACAGCGATTCCGCACAGAAATACACTTCTCAAACGAAGAATCGTCGAATCTGACATAAGCTCGAATAAATCGTGATCGTGCTTGCAGAATCGGAGTTTTCGTGCCTATTTCGCATATTTGCATACAAATGCACTGATCTAGCACGCTAAACAGCGATTCCGCACAGAAATACACTTCTGAAACGAAGAATCGTCGAATCTGACATAAGCTCGAATAAATCGTGATCGTGCTTGCCAAATCGGAGTTGCCGTGCCAATTTCGCATATCTGCATACAAATGCACTGATCTAGCACGCGAAACGGCGATTCCGCACAGAAATTCATTTGTGAAACAAATAATCGTCGAATCTGACATAAGCTCGAATAAATCGTGATCGTGCTTGCCGAATCGGAGTTTTCGTGCCAATTTCGCATATTTCCATGCAAATGCACTGATCTAGCGCGCGAAACAGCGATTCCGCACAGAAATACACTTTTCAAACGAAGAATCGTCGAATCTGACATAAGCTCGAATAAATCGTGGTCGTGCTTGCCGAATCGGAGTTTCGATTCCAATTTCTCATACTTGCATGCAAATGCACTGATCTAGTGCGCGAAACAGCGATTCCGCACAGAAATACACTTCTGAAACGAAGAATGTCGAAACAGACATAGGCTCGAATGAATCGTGGTCGTGCTTGCCGAATCGGAGTTTCCGTGCCAATTTCGCATATCTGCATACAAATATACTGATCTAGCACGCGAAACAGCGATTCCGCACAGAAATACACTTCTGAAACGAAGAATCGTCGAATCTGACATAGGCTCGAATAAATTGTGATCGTACTTGCCGGATCGGAGTTTCTATTCCAATTTCGCATACTTGCATGCAAATGCACTGATATAGCACGCGAGACAGCGATTCCGCACAGAAATACACTTTTGAAACGAAGAATCGTCGAATCTGACATAAGCTCGAATAAATCGTGGTCGTGCTTGCCGAATCGGAGTTTCCGTGCCAATTTCGCATACTCGCATGCAAATGCACTGATATAGCTCGCGAAACAGCGATTCCGCACAGAAATACACTTCTGAAACGAAGAATCGTCGAATCTGACATAAGCTCGAATAAATCGTGATCGTGATTGCCGGGTCGGAGTTTCTATTCCAATTTCTCATACTTGCATGCAAATGCACTGATCTAGCGCGCGAAACAGCGATTCCGCACAGAAATACACTTCTCAAACGAAGAATCGTCGAATCTGACATAAGCTCGAATAAATCGTGATCGTGCTTGCCGAATCGGAGTTTTCGTGCCGATTTCGCATATTTGCATACAAATGCACTGATCTAGCACGCTAAACAGCGATTCCGCACAGAAATACACTTCTGAAACGAAGAATCGTCGAATCTGACATAAGCTCGAATAAATCGTGATCGTGCTTGCCAAATCGGAGTTGCCGTGCCAATTTCGCATATCTGCATACAAATGCACTGATCTAGCACGCGAAACGGCGATTCCGCACAGAAATTCATTTGTGAAACAAATAATCGTCGAATCTGACATAAGCTCGAATAAATCGTGATCGTGCTTGCCGAATCGGAGTTTTCGTGCCAATTTCGCATATTTCCATGCAAATGCACTGATCTAGCGCGCGAAACAGCGATTCCGCACAGAAATACACTTCTCAAACGAAGAATCGTCGAATCTGACATAAGCTCGAATAAATCGTGGTCGTGCTTGCCGGATCGGAGTTTCGATTCCAATTTCTCATACTTGCATGCAAATGCACTGATCTAGTGCGCGAAACAGCGATTCCGCACAGAAATACACTTCTGAAACGAAGAATGTCGAAACAGACATAGGCTCGAATGAATCGTGGTCGTGCTTGCCGAATCGGAGTTTCCGTGCCAATTTCGCATACTCGCATGCAAATGCACTGATATAGCTCGCGAAACAGCGATTCCGCACAGAAATACACTTCTGAAACGAAGAATCGTCGAATCTGACATAAGCTCGAATAAATCGTGATCGTGATTGCCGGGTCGGAGTTTCTATTCCAATTTCTCATACTTGCATGCAAATGCACTGATCTAGCGCGCGAAACAGCGATTCCGCACAGAAATACACTTCTCAAACGAAGAATCGTCGAATCTGACATAAGCTCGAATAAATCGTGATCGTGCTTGCAGAATCGGAGTTTTCGTGCCTATTTCGCATATTTGCATACAAATGCACTGATCTAGCACGCTAAACAGCGATTCCGCACAGAAATACACTTCTGAAACGAAGAATCGTCGAATATGACATAAGCTCGAATAAATCGTGATCGTGCTTGCCAAATCGGAGTTGCCGTGCCAATTTCGCATATCTGCATACAAATGCACTGATCTAGCACGCGAAACGGCGATTCCGCACAGAAATTCATTTGTGAAACAAATAATCGTCGAATCTGACATAAGCTCGAATAAATCGTGATCGTGCTTGCCGAATCGGAGTTTTCGTGCCAATTTCGCATATTTGCATGCAAATGCACTGATCTAGCGCGCGAAACAGCGATTCCGCACAGAAATACACTTCTGAAACGAAGAATGTCGAAACTGACATAGGCTCAAATAAATTGTGATCGTGCTTGCAGGGTCGGTGTTTCTATTCCAATTTCGCATACTTGCATGCAAATGCACTGATATAGCACGCGAAACAGCGATTCCGCACAGATATACACTTCTGAAACGAAGAATCGTCGAATCTGACATAAGCTCGAATAAATCGTGATCGTGCTTGCCGAATCGGAGTTTCCGTGCCAATTTCGCATATCTGCATACAACTGCACTGATCTAGCACGCGAAACAGCGATTCCGCACAGAAATACACTTCTGAAACGAAGAATCGTCGAATCTGACATAGGCTCGAATAAATTGTGATCGTGCTTGCCTGGTCGGAGTTTCTGTCCAATTTCGCATATTTGCATGCAAATGCACTGATCTAGCACGCGAAACAGCGATTCCGCACAGAAATACACTTCTGAAACGAAGAATCGTCGAATCTGACATAAGCTCGAATAAATCGTGGTCGTGCTTGCCGAATCGGAGTTTCCGTGCCAATTTCGCATACTCGCATGCAAATGCACTGATATAGCTCGCGAAACAGCGATTCCGCACAGAAATACACTTCTGAAACGAAGAATCGTCGAATCTGACATAAGCTCGAATAAATCGTGATCGCGATTGCCGGGTCGGAGTTTCTATTCCAATTTCTCATACTTGCATGCAAATGCACTGATCTAGCGCGCGAAACAGCGATTCCGCACAGAAATACACTTCTCAAACGAAGAATCGTCGAATCTGACATAAGCTCGAATAAATCGTGATCGTGCTTGCAGAATCGGAGTTTTCGTGCCTATTTCGCATATTTGCATACAAATGCACTGATCTAGCACGCTAAACAGCGATTCCGCACAGAAATACACTTCTGAAACGAAGAATCGTCGAATCTGACATAAGCTCGAATAAATCGTGATCGTGCTTGCCAAATCGGAGTTGCCGTGCCAATTTCGCATATATCTGCATACAAATGCACTGATCTAGCACGCGAAACGGCGATTCCGCACAGAAATTCATTTGTGAAACAAATAATCGTCGAATCTGACATAAGCTCGAATAAATCGTGATCGTGCTTGCCGAATCGGAGTTTTCGTGCCAATTTCGCATATTTCCATGCAAATGCACTGATCTAGCGCGCGAAACAGCGATTCCGCACAGAAATACACTTCTCAAACGAAGAATCGTCGAATCTGACATAAGCTCGAATAAATCGTGGTCGTGCTTGCCGAATCGGAGTTTCGATTCCAATTTCTCATACTTGCATGCAAATGCACTGATCTAGTGCGCGAAACAGCGATACGGCACAGAAATACACTTCTGAAACGAAGAATGTCGAAACAGACATAGGCTCGAATGAATCGTGGTCGTGCTTGCCGAATCGGAGTTTCCGTGCCAATTTCGCATATCTGCATACAAATATACTGATCTAGCACGCGAAACAGCGATTCCGCACAGAAATACACTTCTCAAACGAAGAATCGTCGAATCTGACATAAGCTCGAATAAATCGTGGTCGTGCTTGCCGGATCGGAGTTTCGATTCCAATTTCTCATACTTGCATGCAAATGCACTGATCTAGTGCGCGAAACAGCGATTCCGCACAGAAATACACTTCTGAAACGAAGAATGTCGAAACAGACATAGGCTCGAATGAATCGTGGTCGTGCTTGCCGAATCGGAGTTTCCGTGCCAATTTCGCATACTTGCATGCAAATGCACTGATATAGCACGCGAAACAGCGATTCCGCACAGAAATACACTTCTGAAACGAAGAATCGTCGAATCTGACATAAGCTCGAATAAATCGTGATCGTGATTGCCGGGTCGGAGTTTCGATTCCAATTTCTCATACTTGCATGCAAATGCACTGATCTAGCGCGCGAAACAGCGATTCCGCACAGAAATACACTTCTGAAACGAAGAATGTCGAAACAGACATAGCCTCGAATAAATTGTGATCGTGCTTGCCGGGTCGGATTTTCTATTCCAATTTCGCATACTTGCATGCAAATGCACTGATATAGCACGCGAAACAGCGATTCCGCACAGAAATACACTTCTGAAACGAAGAATCGTCGAATCTGACATAAGCTCGAATGAATCGTGGTCGTGCTTGCCGAATCGGAGTTCCCGTGCCAATTTCGCATACTTGCATGCAAATGCACTGATATAGCACGCGAAACAGCGATTCCGCACAGAAATACACTTCTGAAACGAAGAATCGTCGAACCTGACATAAGCTCGAATAATTCGTGATCGTGATTGCCGGATCGGAGTTTCGGTTCCAATTTCTCATACTTGCATGCAAATGCACTGATCTAGCGCGCGAAACAGCGATTCCGCACAGAGAAATACACTTCTCAAACGAAGAATCGTCGAATCTGACATAAGCTCGAATAAATCGTGGTCGTGCTTGCCGGATCGGAGTTTCGATTCCAATTTCTCATACTTGCATGCAAATGCACTGATCTAGTGCGCGAAACAGCGATTCCGCACAGAAATACACTTCTGAAACGAAGAATGTCGAAACAGACATAGGCTCGAATGAATCGTGGTCGTGCTTGCCGAATCGGAGTTTCCGTGCCAATTTCGCATACTTGCATGCAAATGCACTGATATAGCACGCGAAACAGCGATTCCGCACAGAAATACACTTCTGAAACGAAGAATCGTCGAATCTGACATAAGCTCGAATAAATCGTGATCGTGATTGCCGGGTCGGAGTTTCGATTCCAATTTCTCATACTTGCATGCAAATGCACTGATCTAGCGCGCGAAACAGCGATTCCGCACAGAAATACACTTCTGAAACGAAGAATGTCGAAACAGACATAGCCTCGAATAAATTGTGATCGTGCTTGCCGGGTCGGATTTTCTATTCCAATTTCGCATACTTGCATGCAAATGCACTGATATAGCACGCGAAACAGCGATTCCGCACAGAAATACACTTCTGAAACGAAGAATCGTCGAATCTGACATAAGCTCGAATGAATCGTGGTCGTGCTTGCCGAATCGGAGTTCCCGTGCCAATTTCGCATACATGCATGCAAATGCACTGATATAGCACGCGAAACAGCGATTCCGCACAGAAATACACTTCTGAAACGAAGAATCGTCGAACCTGACATAAGCTCGAATAATTCGTGATCGTGATTGCCGGATCGGAGTTTCGGTTCCAATTTCTCATACTTGCATGCAAATGCACTGATCTAGCGCGCGAAACAGCGATTCCGCACAGAAATACACTTCTCAAACGAAGAATCGTCGAATCTGACATAAGCTCGAATAAATCGTGATCGTGCTTGCCGAATCGGAGTTTTCGTGCCAATTTCGCATATTTGCATACAAATGCACTGATCCAGCACGCGAAACGGCGATTCCGCACAGAAATACACTTCTGAAACGAAGAATGTCGAAACAGACATAGCCTCGAATAAATTGTGATCGTGCTTGCCGGGTCGGATTTTCTATTCCAATTTCGCATACTTGCATGCAAATGCACTGATATAGCACGCGAGACAGCGATTCCGCACAGAAATACACTTCTGAAACGAAGAATCGTCGAATCTGACATAAGCTCGAATAAATCGTGGTCGTGCTTGCCGAATCGGAGTTTCCGTACCAATTTCGCATACTTGCATGCAAATGCACTGATCCAGCACGCGAAACGGCGATTCCGCACAGAAATACACTTCTGAAACGAAGAATGTCGAAACAGACATAGCCTCGAATAAATTGTGATCGTGCTTGCCGGGTCGGATTTTCTATTCCAATTTCGCATACTTGCATGCAAATGCACTGATATAGCACGCGAGACAGCGATTCCGCACAGAAATACACTTCTGAAACGAAGAATCGTCGAATCTGACATAAGCTCGAATAAATCGTGGTCGTGCTTGCCGAATCGGAGTTTCCGTACCAATTTCGCATACTTGCATGCAAATGCACTGATATAGCACGCGAAACAGCGATTCCGCACAGAAATACACTTCTGAAACGAAGAATCGTCGAATCTGACATAAGCTCGAATAAATCGTGATCGTGATTGCCGGGTCGGAGTTTCTATTCCAATTTCTCATACTTGCATGCAAATGCACTGATCTAGCGCGCGAAACAGCGATTCCGCATAGAAATACACTTCTCAAACGAAGAATCGTCGAATCTGACATAAGCTCGAATAAATCGTGATCGTGCTTGCCGAATCGGAGTTTTCGTGCCAATTTCGCATATTTGCATGCAAATGCACTGATCTAGCGCGCGAAACAGCGATTCCGCACAGAAATACACTTCTGAAACGAAGAATCGTCGAATCTGACATAAGCTCGAATAAATCGTGATCGTGATTGCCGGGTCGGAGTTTCGATTCCAATTTCTCATACTTGCATGCAAATGCACTGATCTAGCGCGCGAAACAGCGATTCCGCACAGAAATACACTTCTGAAACGAAGAATGTCGAATCTGACATAGGCTCGAATAAATTGTGATCGTACTTGCCGGATCGGAGTTTCTATTCCAATTTCGCATACTTGCATGCAAATGCACTGATATAGCACGCGAGACAGCGATTCCGCACAGAAATACACTTCTGAAACGAAGAATCGTCGAATCTGACATAAGCTCGAATAAATCGTGGTCGTGCTTGCCAAATCGGAGTTTTCGTGCCAATTTCGCATATTTGCATACAAATGCACTGATCTAGCACGCTAAACAGCGATTCCGCACAGAAATACACTTCTGAAACGAAGAATCGTCGAATCTGACATAAGCTCGAATAAATCGTGATCGTGCTTGCCAAATCGGAGTTGCCGTGCCAATTTCGCATATCTGCATACAAATGCACTGAACTAGCACGCGAAACGGCGATTCCGCACAGAAATTCATTTGTGAAACAAATAATCGTCGAATCTGACATAAGCTCGAATAAATCGTGATCGTGCTTGCCGAATCGGAGTTTTCGTGCCAATTTCGCATATTTCCATGCAAATGCACTGATCAAGCGCGCGAAACAGCGATTCCGCACAGAAATACACTTCTCAATCTGACATAAGCTCGAATAAATCGTGGTCGTGCTTGCCGAATCGGAGTTTCGATTCCAATTTCTCATACTTGCATGCAAATGCACTGATCTAGCGCGCGAAACAGCGATTCCGCACAGAAATACACTTCTGAAACGAAGAATGTCGAAACAGACATAGGCTCGAATGAATCGTGGTCGTGCTTGCCGAATCGGAGTTTCCGTGCCAATTTCGCATACTTGCATGCAAATGCACTGATACAGCACGCGAAACAGCGATTCCGCACAGAAATACACTTCTGAAACGAAGAATCGTCGAATCTGACATAAGCTCGAATAAATCGTGATCGTGATTGCCAGGTCGGATTTTCGATTCCAATTTCTCATACTTGCATGCAAATGCACTGATCTAGCGCGCGAAACAGCGATTCCGCACAGAAATACACTTCTGAAACGAAGAATGTCGAAACAGACATAGCCTCGAATAAATTGTGATCGTGCTTGCCGGGTCGGATTTTCTATTCCAATTTCGCATACTTGCATGCAAATGCACTGATATAGCACGCGAAACAGCGATTCCGCGCAGAAATACACTTCTGAAACGAAGAATCGTCGAATCTGACATAAGCTCGAATAAATCGTGATCGTGATTGCCGGGTCGGAGTTTCGATTCCAATTTCTCATACTTGCATGCAAATGCACTGATCTAGCGCGCGAAACAGCGATTCAGCACAGAAATACACTTCTGAAACGAAGAATGTCGAAACAGACATAGGCTCGAATGAATCGTGGTCGTGCTTGCCGAATCGGAGTTTCCGTGCCAATTTCGCATACTTGCATGCAAATGCACTGATATAGCACGCGAAACAGCGATTCCGCACAGAAATACACTTCTGAAACGAAGAATCGTCGAATCTGACATAAGCTCGAATAAATCGTGATCGTGATTGCCAGGTCGGAGTTTCGATTCCAATTTCTCATACTTGCATGCAAATGCACTGATCTAGCGCGCGAAACAGCGATTCCGCACAGAAATACACTTCTGAAACGAAGAATGTCGAAACAGACATAGCCTCGAATAAATTGTGATCGTGCTTGCCGGGTCGGATTTTCTATTCCAATTTCGCATACTTGCATGCAAATGCACTGATATAGCACACGAGACAGCGATTCCGCACAGAAATACACTTCTGAAACGAAGAATCGTCGAATCTGACATAAGCTCGAATGAATCGTGGTCGTGCTTGCCGAATCGGAGTTCGCGTGCCAATTTCGCATACTTGCATGCAAATGCACTGATATAGCACGCGAAACAGCGATTCCGCACAGAAATACACTTCTGAAACGAAGAATCGTCGAACCTGACATAAGCTCGAATAATTCGTGATCGTGATTGCCGGATCGGAGTTTCGGTTCCAATTTCTCATACTTGCATGCAAATGCACTGATCTAGCGCGCGAAACAGCGATTCCGCATAGAAATACACTTCTCAAACGAAGAATCGTCGAATCTGACATAAGCTCGAATAAATCGTGGTCGTGCTTGCCGAATCGGAGTTTCGATTCCAATTTCTCATACTTGCATGCAAATGCACTGATCTAGTGCGCGAAACAGCGATTCCGCACAGAAATACACTTCTGAAACGAAGAATGTCGAAACAGACATAGGCTCGAATGAATCGTGGTCGTGCTTGCCGAATCGGAGTTTCCGTGCCAATTTCGCATACTTGCATGCAAATGCACTGATATAGCACGCGAAACAGCGATTCCGCACAGAAATACACTTCTGAAACGAAGAATCGTCGAATCTGACATAAGCTCGAATAAATCGTGATCGTGATTGCCGGATCGGAGTTTCGGTTCCAATTTCTCATACTTGCATGCAAATGCACTGATCTAGCGCGCGAAACAGCGATTCCGCACAGAAATACACTTCTCAAACGAAGAATCGTCGAATCTGACATAAGCTCGAATAAATCGTGATCGTGCTTGCCGAATCGGAGTTTTCGTGCCAATTTCGCATATTTGCATACAAATGCACTGATCCAGCACGCGAAACGGCGATTCCGCACAGAAATACACTTCTGAAACGAAGAATGTCGAAACAGACATAGCCTCGAATAAATTGTGATCGTGCTTGCCGGGTCGGATTTTCTATTCCAATTTCGCATACTTGCATGCAAATGCACTGATATAGCACGCGAGACAGCGATTCCGCACAGAAATACACTTCTGAAACGAAGAATCGTCGAATCTGACATAAGCTCGAATAAATCGTGGTCGTGCTTGCCGAATCGGAGTTTCCGTACCAATTTCGCATACTTGCATGCAAATGCACTGATCCAGCACGCGAAACGGCGATTCCGCACAGAAATACACTTCTGAAACGAAGAATGTCGAAACAGACATAGCCTCGAATAAATTGTGATCGTGCTTGCCGGGTCGGATTTTCTATTCCAATTTCGCATACTTGCATGCAAATGCACTGATATAGCACGCGAGACAGCGATTCCGCACAGAAATACACTTCTGAAACGAAGAATCGTCGAATCTGACATAAGCTCGAATAAATCGTGGTCGTGCTTGTTGAATCGGAGTTTCCGTACCAATTTCGCATACTTGCATGCAAATGCACTGATATAGCACGCGAAACAGCGATTCCGCACAGAAATACACTTCTGAAACGAAGAATCGTCGAATCTGACATAAGCTCGAATAAATCGTGATCGTGATTGCCGGGTCGGAGTTTCTATTCCAATTTCTCATACTTGCATGCAAATGCACTGATCTAGCGCGCGAAACAGCGATTCCGCATAGAAATACACTTCTCAAACGAAGAATCGTCGAATCTGACATAAGCTCGAATAAATCGTGATCGTGCTTGCCGAATCGGAGTTTTCGTGCCAATTTCGCATATTTGCATGCAAATGCACTGATCTAGCGCGCGAAACAGCGATTCCGCACAGAAATACACTTCTGAAACGAAGAATCGTCGAATCTGACATAAGCTCGAATAAATCGTGATCGTGATTGCCGGGTCGGAGTTTCGATTCCAATTTCTCATACTTGCATGCAAATGCACTGATCTAGCGCGCGAAACAGCGATTCCGCACAGAAATACACTTCTGAAACGAAGAATGTCGAATCTGACATAGGCTCGAATAAATTGTGATCGTACTTGCCGGATCGGAGTTTCTATTCCAATTTCGCATACTTGCATGCAAATGCACTGATATAGCACGCGAGACAGCGATTCCGCACAGAAATACACTTCTGAAACGAAGAATCGTCGAATCTGACATAAGCTCGAATAAATCGTGGTCGTGCTTGCCAAATCGGAGTTTTCGTGCCAATTTCGCATATTTGCATACAAATGCACTGATCTAGCACGCTAAACAGCGATTCCGCACAGAAATACACTTCTGAAACGAAGAATCGTCGAATCTGACATAAGCTCGAATAAATCGTGATCGTGCTTGCCAAATCGGAGTTGCCGTGCCAATTTCGCATATCTGCATACAAATGCACTGAACTAGCACGCGAAACGGCGATTCCGCACAGAAATTCATTTGTGAAACAAATAATCGTCGAATCTGACATAAGCTCGAATAAATCGTGATCGTGCTTGCCGAATCGGAGTTTTCGTGCCAATTTCGCATATTTCCATGCAAATGCACTGATCTAGCGCGCGAAACAGCGATTCCGCACAGAAATACACTTCTCAATCTGACATAAGCTCGAATAAATCGTGGTCGTGCTTGCCGAATCGGAGTTTCGATTCCAATTTCTCATACTTGCATGCAAATGCACTGATCTAGCGCGCGAAACAGCGATTCCGCACAGAAATACACTTCTGAAACGAAGAATGTCGAAACAGACATAGGCTCGAATGAATCGTGGTCGTGCTTGCCGAATCGGAGTTTCCGTGCCAATTTCGCATATTTGCATACAAATGCACTGATCCAGCACGCGAAACGGCGATTCCGCACAGAAATACACTTCTGAAACGAAGAATGTCGAAACAGACATAGCCTCGAATAAATTGTGATCGTGCTTGCCGGGTCGGATTTTCTATTCCAATTTCGCATACTTGCATGCAAATGCACTGATATAGCACGCGAGACAGCGATTCCGCACAGAAATACACTTCTGAAACGAAGAATCGTCGAATCTGACATAAGCTCGAATAAATCGTGGTCGTGCTTGCCGAATCGGAGTTTCCGTACCAATTTCGCATACTTGCATGCAAATGCACTGATATAGCACGCGAGACAGCGATTCCGCACTGAAATACACTTCTGAAACGAAGAATCGTCGAATCTGACATAAGCTCGAATAAATCGTGGTCGTGCTTGCCGAATCGGAGTTTCCGTACCAATTTCGCATACTTGCATGCAAATGCACTGATATAGCACGCGAAACAGCGATTCCGCACAGAAATACACTTCTGAAACGAAGAATCGTCGAATCTGACATAAGCTCGAATAAATCGTGATCGTGATTGCCGGGTCGGAGTTTCTATTCCAATTTCTCATACTTGCATGCAAATGCACTGATCTAGCGCGCGAAACAGCGATTCCGCATAGAAATACACTTCTCAAACGAAGAATCGTCGAATCTGACATAAGCTCGAATAAATCGTGATCGTGCTTGCCGAATCGGAGTTTTCGTGCCAATTTCGCATATTTGCATGCAAATGCACTGATCTAGCGCGCGAAACAGCGATTCCGCACAGAAATACACTTCTCAATCTGACATAAGCTCGAATAAATCGTGGTCGTGCTTGCCGAATCGGAGTTTCGATTCCAATTTCTCATACTTGCATGCAAATGCACTGATCTAGCGCGCGAAACAGCGATTCCGCACAGAAATACACTTCTGAAACGAAGAATGTCGAAACAGACATAGGCTCGAATGAATCGTGGTCGTGCTTGCCGAATCGGAGTTTCCGTGCCAATTTCGCATACTTGCATGCAAATGCACTGATATAGCACGCGAAACAGCGATTCCGCACAGAAATACACTTCTGAAACGAAGAATCGTCGAATCTGACATAAGCTCGAATAAATCGTGATCGTGATTGCCAGGTCGGAGTTTCGATTCCAATTTCTCATACTTGCATGCAAATGCACTGATCTAGCGCGCGAAACAGCGATTCCGCACAGAAATACACTTCTGAAACGAAGAATGTCGAAACAGACATAGCCTCGAATAAATTGTGATCGTGCTTGCCGGGTCGGATTTTCTATTCCAATTTCGCATACTTGCATGCAAATGCACTGATATAGCACGCGAAACAGCGATTCCGCGCAGAAATACACTTCTGAAACGAAGAATCGTCGAATCTGACATAAGCTCGAATAAATCGTGATCGTGATTGCCGGGTCGGAGTTTCGATTCCAATTTCTCATACTTGCATGCAAATGCACTGATCTAGCGCGCGAAACAGCGATTCCGCACAGAAATACACTTCTGAAACGAAGAATGTCGAAACAGACATAGGCTCGAATGAATCGTGGTCGTGCTTGCCGAATCGGAGTTTCCGTGCCAATTTCGCATACTTGCATGCAAATGCACTGATATAGCACGCGAAACAGCGATTCCGCACAGAAATACACTTCTGAAACGAAGAATCGTCGAATCTGACATAAGCTCGAATAAATCGTGATCGTGATTGCCAGGTCGGAGTTTCGATTCCAATTTCTCATACTTGCATGCAAATGCACTGATCTAGCGCGC
This sequence comes from Lasioglossum baleicum, assembly GCF_051020765.1. Classification (NCBI taxonomy): domain Eukaryota; kingdom Metazoa; phylum Arthropoda; class Insecta; order Hymenoptera; family Halictidae; genus Lasioglossum; species Lasioglossum baleicum. The sequence continues at coordinate 1,702,120 of NW_027469090.1, read as the reverse complement.
GAAACAGCGATTCCGCACAGAAATACACTTCTGAAACGAAGAATGTCGAAACAGACATAGCCTCGAATAAATTGTGATCGTGCTTGCCGGGTCGGATTTTCTATTCCAATTTCGCATACTTGCATGCAAATGCACTGATATAGCACGCGAAACAGCGATTCCGCGCAGAAATACACTTCTGAAACGAAGAATCGTCGAATCTGACATAAGCTCGAATAAATCGTGATCGTGATTGCCGGGTCGGAGTTTCGATTCCAATTTCTCATACTTGCATGCAAATGCACTGATCTAGCGCGCGAAACAGCGATTCCGCACAGAAATACACTTCTGAAACGAAGAATGTCGAAACAGACATAGCCTCGAATAAATTGTGATCGTGCTTGCCGGGTCGGATTTTCTATTCCAATTTCTCATACTTGCATGCAAATGCACTGATATAGCACGCGAAACAGCGATTCCGCACAGAAATACACTTCTGAAACGAAGAATCGTCGAATCTGACATAAGCTCGAATGAATCGTGGTCGTGCTTGCCAAATCGGAGTTCGCGTGCCAATTTCGCATACTTGCATGCAAATGCACTGATATAGCACGCGAAACAGCGATTCCGCACAGAAATACACTTCTGAAACGAAGAATCGTCGAACCTGACATAAGCTCGAATAATTCGTGATCGTGATTGCCGGATCGGAGTTTCGGTTCCAATTTCTCATACTTGCATGCAAATGCACTGATCTAGCGCGCGAAACAGCGATTCCGCATAGAAATACACTTCTCAAACGAAGAATCGTCGAATCTGACATAAGCTCGAATAAATCGTGGTCGTGCTTGCCGAATCGGAGTTTCGATTCCAATTTCTCATACTTGCATGCAAATGCACTGATCTAGTGCGCGAAACAGCGATTCCGCACAGAAATACACTTCTGAAACGAAGAATGTCGAAACAGACATAGGCTCGAATGAATCGTGGTCGTGCTTGCCGAATCGGAGTTTCCGTGCCAATTTCGCATACTTGCATGCAAATGCACTGATATAGCACGCGAAACAGCGATTCCGCACAGAAATACACTTCTGAAACGAAGAATCGTCGAATCTGACATAAGCTCGAATAAATCGTGATCGTGATTGCCGGGTCGGAGTTTCGATTCCAATTTCTCATACTTGCATGCAAATGCACTGATCTAGCGCGCGAAACAGCGATTCCGCACAGAAATACACTTCTGAAACGAAGAATGTCGAAACAGACATAGCCTCGAATAAATTGTGATCGTGCTTGCCGGGTCGGATTTTCTATTCCAATTTCGCATACTTGCATGCAAATGCACTGATATAGCACGCGAAACAGCGATTCCGCACAGAAATACACTTCTGAAACGAAGAATCGTCGAATCTGACATAAGCTCGAATGAATCGTGGTCGTGCTTGCCGAATCGGAGTTCGCGTGCCAATTTCGCATACTTGCATGCAAATGCACTGATATAGCACGCGAAACAGCGATTCCGCACAGAAATACACTTCTGAAACGAAGAATCGTCGAACCTGACATAAGCTCGAATAAATTGTGATCGTACTTGCCGGGTCGGAGTTTCTATTCCAATTTCGCATACTTGCATGCAAATGCACTGATATAGCACACGAGACAGCGATTCCGCACAGAAATACACTTCTGAAACGAAGAATCGTCGAATCTGACATAAGCTCGAATAAATCGTGGTCGTGCTTGCCGAATCGGAGTTTCCGTACCAATTTCGCATACTTGCATGCAAATGCACTGATCTAGCGCGCGAAACAGCGATTCCGCACAGAAATACACTTCTGAAACGAAGAATAGTCGAATCTGACATAAGCTCGAATAAATCGTGATCGTGATTGCCGGGTCGGAGTTTCGATTCCAATTTCTCATACTTGCATGCAAATGCACTGATCTAGCGCGCGAAACAGCGATTCCGCACAGAAATACACTTCTGAAACGAAGAATGTCGAATCTGACATAGGCTCGAATAAATTGTGATCGTACTTGCCGGATCGGAGTTTCTATTCCAATTTCGCATACTTGCATGCAAATGCACTGATATAGCACGCGAGACAGCGATTCCGCACAGAAATACACTTCTGAAACGAAGAATCGTCGAATCTGACATAAGCTCGAATAAATCGTGGTCGTGCTTGCCACATCGGAGTTTTCGTGCCAATTTCGCATATTTGCATACAAATGCACTGATCTAGCACGCTAAACAGCGATTCCGCACAGAAATACACTTCTGAAACGAAGAATCGTCGAATCTGACATAAGCTCGAATAAATCGTGATCGTGCTTGCCAAATCGGAGTTGCCGTGCCAATTTCGCATATCTGCATACAAATGCACTGATCTAGCACGCGAAACGGCGATTCCGCACAGAAATTCATTTGTGAAACAAATAATCGTCGAATCTGACATAAGCTCGAATAAATCGTGATCGTGCTTGCCGAATCGGAGTTTTCGTGCCAATTTCGCATATTTCCATGCAAATGCACTGATCTAGCGCGCGAAACAGCGATTCCGCACAGAAATACACTTCTCAATCTGACATAAGCTCGAATAAATCGTGGTCGTGCTTGCCGAATCGGAGTTTCGATTCCAATTTCTCATACTTGCATGCAAATGCACTGATCTAGCGCGCGAAACAGCGATTCCGCACAGAAATACACTTCTGAAACGAAGAATGTCGAAACAGACATAGGCTCGAATGAATCGTGGTCGTGCTTGCCGAATCGGAGTTTCCGTGCCAATTTCGCATACTTGCATGCAAATGCACTGATATAGCATGCGAAACAGCGATTCCGCACAGAAATACACTTCTGAAACGAAGAATCGTCGAATCTGACATAAGCTCGAATAAATCGTGATCGTGATTGCCGGGTCGGAGTTTCGATTCCAATTTCTCATACTTGCATGCAAATGCACTGATCTAGCGCGCGAAACAGCGATTCCGCACAGAAATACACTTCTGAAACGAAGAATGTCGAAACAGACATAGCCTCGAATAAATTGTGATCGTGCTTGCCGGGTCGGATTTTCTATTCCAATTTCGCATACTTGCATGCAAATGCACTGATATAGCACGCGAAACAGCGATTCCGCACAGAAATACACTTCTGAAACGAAGAATCGTCGAATCTGACATAAGCTCGAATGAATCGTGGTCGTGCTTGCCGAATCGGAGTTCGCGTGCCAATTTCGCATACTTGCATGCAAATGCACTGATATAGCACGCGAAACAGCGATTCCGCACAGAAATACACTTCTGAAACGAAGAATCGTCGAACCTGACATAGGCTCGAATAATTCGTGATCGTGATTGCCGGATCGGAGTTTCGGTTCCAATTTCTCATACTTGCATGCAAATGCACTGATCTAGCGCGCGAAACAGCGATTCCGCACAGAAATACACTTCTGAAACGAAGAATCGTCGAACATGACATAAGCTCGAATAATTCGTGATCGTGATTGCCGGATCGGAGTTTCGGTTCCAATTTCGCATACTTGCATGCAAATGCACTGATATAGCACGCGAAACAGCGATTCCGCACAGAAATACACTTCTGAAACGAAGAATCGTCGAACCTGACATAAGCTCGAATAAATTGTGATCGTACTTGCCGGGTCGGAGTTTCTATTCCAATTTCACATACTTGCATGCAAATGCACTGATATAGCACACGAGACAGCGATTCCGCACAGAAATACACTTCTGAAACGAAGAATCGTCGAATCTGACATAAGCTCGAATAAATCGTGGTCGTGCTTGCCGAATCGGAGTTTCCGTACCAATTTCGCATACTTGCATGCAAATGCACTGATATAGCACGCGAAACAGCGAGTCCGCACAGAAATACACTTCTGAAACGAAGAATCGTCGAATCTGACATAAGCTCGAATAAATCGTGATCGTGATTGCCGGGTCGGAGTTTCTATTCCAATTTCTCATACTTGCATGCAAATGCACTGATCTAGCGCGCGAAACAGCGATTCCGCATAGAAATACACTTCTCAAACGAAGAATCGTCGAATCTGACATAAGCTCGAATAAATCGTGATCGTGCTTGCCGAATCGGAGTTTTCGTGCCAATTTCGCATATCTGCATGCAAATGCACTGATCTAGCGCGCGAAACAGCGATTCCGCACAGAAATACACTTCTGAAACGAAGAATAGTCGAATCTGACATAAGCTCGAATAAATCGTGATCGTGATTGCCGGGTCGGAGTTTCGATTCCAATTTCTCATACTTGCATGCAAATGCACTGATCTAGCGCGCGAAACAGCGATTCCGCACAGAAATACACTTCTGAAACGAAGAATGTCGAATCTGACATAGGCTCGAATAAATTGTGATCGTACTTGCCGGATCGGAGTTTCTATTCCAATTTCGCATACTTGCATGCAAATGCACTGATATAGCACGCGAGACAGCGATTCCGCACAGAAATACACTTCTGAAACGAAGAATCGTCGAATCTGACATAAGCTCGAATAAATCGTGGTCGTGCTTGCCACATCGGAGTTTTCGTGCCAATTTCGCATATTTGCATACAAATGCACTGATCTAGCACGCTAAACAGCGATTCCGCACAGAAATACACTTCTGAAACGAAGAATCGTCGAATCTGACATAAGCTCGAATAAATCGTGATCGTGCTTGCCAAATCGGAGTTGCCGTGCCAATTTCGCATATCTGCATACAAATGCACTGATCTAGCACGCGAAACGGCGATTCCGCACAGAAATTCATTTGTGAAACAAATAATCGTCGAATCTGACATAAGCTCGAATAAATCGTGATCGTGCTTGCCGAATCGGAGTTTTCGTGAAAATTTCGCATATTTCCATGCAAATGCACTGATCTAGCGCGCGAAACAGCGATTCCGCACAGAAATACACTTCTCAATCTGACATAAGCTCGAATAAATCGTGGTCGTGCTTGCCGAATCGGAGTTTCGATTCCAATTTCTCATACTTGCATGCAAATGCACTGATCTAGCGCGCGAAACAGCGATTCCGCACAGAAATACACTTCTGAAACGAAGAATGTCGAAACAGACATAGGCTCGAATGAATCGTGGTCGTGCTTGCCGAATCGGAGTTTCCGTGCCAATTTCGCATACTTGCATGCAAATGCACTGATATAGCATGCGAAACAGCGATTCCGCACAGAAATACACTTCTGAAACGAAGAATCGTCGAATCTGACATAAGCTCGAATAAATCGTGATCGTGATTGCCGGGTCGGAATTTCGATTCCAATTTCTCATACTTGCATGCAAATGCACTGATCTAGCGCGCGAAACAGCGATTCCGCACAGAAATACACTTCTGAAACGAAGAATGTCGAAACAGACATAGCCTCAAATAAATTGTGATCGTGCTTGCCGGGTCGGATTTTCTATTCCAATTTCGCATACTTGCATGCAAATGCACTGATATAGCACGCGAAACAGCGATTCCGCACAGAAATACACTTCTGAAACGAAGAATCGTCGAATCTGACATAAGCTCGAATGAATCGTGGTCGTGCTTGCCGAATCGGAGTTCGCGTGCCAATTTCGCATACTTGCATGCAAATGCACTGATATAGCACGCGAAACAGCGATTCCGCACAGAAATACACTTCTGAAACGAAGAATCGTTGAACCTGACATAAGCTCGAATAATTCGTGATCGTGATTGCCGGATCGGAGTTTCGGTTACAATTTCTCATACTTGCATGCAAATGCACTGATCTAGCGCGCGAAACAGCGATTCCGCATAGAAATACACTTCTCAAACGAAGAATCGTCGAATCTGACATAAGCTCGAATAAATCGTGGTCGTGCTTGCCGAATCGGAGTTTCGATTCCAATTTCTCATACTTGCATGCAAATGCACTGATCTAGTGCGCGAAACAGCGATTCCGCACAGAAATACACTTCTGAAACGAAGAATGTCGAAACAGACATAGGCTCGAATGAATCGTGGTCGTGCTTGCCGAATCGGAGTTTCCGTGCCAATTTCGCATACTTGCATGCAAATGCACTGATATAGCACGCGAAACAGCGATTCCGCACAGAAATACACTTCTGAAACGAAGAATCGTCGAATCTGACATAAGCTCGAATAAATCGTGATCGTGATTGCCGGGTCGGAGTTTCGATTCCAATTTCTCATACTTGCATGCAAATGCACTGATCTAGCGCGCGAAACAGCGGTTCCGCACAGAAATACACTTCTGAAACGAAGAATGTCGAAACAGACATAGCCTCGAATAAATTGTGATCGTGCTTGCCGGGTCGGATTTTCTATTCCAATTTCGCATACTTGCATGCAAATGCACTGATATAGCACGCGAAACAGCGATTCCGCACAGAAATACACTTCTGAAACGAAGAATCGTCGAATCTGACATAAGCCCGAATGAATCGTGGTCGTGCTTGCCGAATCGGAGTTCGCGTGCCAATTTCGCATACTTGCATGCAAATGCACTGATATAGCACGCGAAACAGCGATTCCGCACAGAAATACACTTCTGAAACGAAGAATCGTCGAACCTGACATAAGCTCGAATAAATTGTGATCGTACTTGCCGGGTCGGAGTTTCTATTCCAATTTCGCATACTTGCATGCAAATGCACTGATATAGCACACGAGACAGCGATTCCGCACAGAAATACACTTCTGAAACGAAGAATCGTCGAATCTGACATAAGCTCGAATAAATCGTGGTCGTGCTTGCCGAATCGGAGTTTCCGTACCAATTTCGCATACTTGCATGCAAATGCACTGATATAGCACGCGAAACAGCGATTCCGCACAGAAATACACTTCTGAAACGAAGAATCGTCGAATCTGACATAAGCTCGAATAAATCGTGATCGTGATTGCCGGGTCGGAGTTTCTATTCCAATTTCTCATACTTGCATGCAAATGCACTGATCTAGCGCGCGAAACAGCGATTCCGCATAGAAATACACTTCTCAAACGAAGAATCGTCGAATCTGACATAAGCTCGAATAAATCGTGATCGTGCTTGCCGAATCGGAGTTTTCGTGCCAATTTCGCATATCTGCATGCAAATGCACTGATCTAGCGCGCGAAACAGCGATTCCGCACAGAAATACACTTCTGAAACGAAGAATAGTCGAATCTGACATAAGCTCGAATAAATCGTGATCGTGATTGCCGGGTCGGAGTTTCGATTCCAATTTCTCATACTTGCATGCAAATGCACTGATCTAGCGCGCGAAACAGCGATTCCGCACAGAAATACACTTCTGAAACGAAGAATGTCGAATCTGACATAGGCTCGAATAAATTGTGATCGTACTTGCCGGATCGGAGTTTCTATTCCAATTTCGCATACTTGCATGCAAATGCACTGATATAGCACGCGAGACAGCGATTCCGCACAGAAATACACTTCTGAAACGAAGAATCGTCGAATCTGACATAAGCTCGAATAAATCGTGGTCGTGCTTGCCACATCGGAGTTTTCGTGCCAATTTCGCATATTTGCATACAAATGCACTGATCTAGCACGCTAAACAGCGATTCTGCACAGAAATACACTTCTGAAACGAAGAATCGTCGAATCTGACATAAGCTCGAATAAATCGTGATCGTGCTTGCCAAATCGGGGTTTCGATTCCAATTTCTCATACTTGCATGCAAATGCACTGATCTAGCGCGCGAAACAGCGATTCCGCACAGAAATACACTTCTGAAACGAAGAATGTCGAAACAGACATAGGCTCGAATGAATCGTGGTCGTGCTTGCCGAATCGGAGTTTCCGTGCCAATTTCGCATACTTGCATGCAAATGCACTGATATAGCATGCGAAACAGCGATTCCGCACAGAAATACACTTCTGAAACGAAGAATCGTCGAATCTGACATAAGCTCGAATAAATCGTGATCGTGATTGCCGGGTCGGAGTTTCGATTCCAATTTCTCATACTTGCATGCAAATGCACTGATCTAGCGCGCGAAACAGCGATTCCGCACAGAAATACACTTCTGAAACGAAGAATGTCGAAACAGACATAGCCTCGAATAAATTGTGATCGTGCTTGCCGGGTCGGATTTTCTATTCCAATTTCGCATACTTGCATGCAAATGCACTGATATAGCACGCGAAACAGCGATTCCGCACAGAAATACACTTCTGAAACGAAGAATCGTCGAATCTGACATAAGCTCGAATGAATCGTGGTCGTGCTTGCCGAATCGGAGTTCGCGTGCCAATTTCGCATACTTGCATGCAAATGCACTGATATAGCACGCGAAACAGCGATTCCGCACAGAAATACACTTCTGAAACGAAGAATCGTCGAACATGACATAAGCTCGAATAATTCGTGATCGTGATTGCCGGATCGGAGTTTCGGTTCCAATTTCTCATACTTGCATGCAAATGCACTGATCTAGCGCGCGAAACAGCGATTCCGCATAGAAATACACTTCTCAAACGAAGAATCGTCGAATCTGACATAAGCTCGAATAAATCGTGGTCGTGCTTGCCGAATCGGAGTTTCGATTCCAATTTCTCATACTTGCATGCAAATGCACTGATCTAGTGCGCGAAACAGCGATTCCGCACAGAAATACACTTCTGAAACGAAGAATGTCGAAACAGACATAGCCTCGAATAAATTGTGATCGTGCTTGCCGGGTCGGATTTTGTATTCCAATTTCGCATACTTGCATGCAAATGCACTGATATAGCACGCGAAACAGCGATTCCGCACAGAAATACACTTCTGAAACGAAGAATCGTCGAATCTGACATAAGCTCGAATGAATCGTGGTCGTGCTTGCCGAATCGGAGTTCGCGTGCCAATTTCGCATACTTGCATGCAAATGCACTGATATAGCACGCGAAACAGCGATTCCGCACAGAAATACACTTCTGAAACGAAGAATCGTCGAACCTGACATAAGCTCGAATAAATTGTGATCGTACTTGCCGGGTCGGAGTTTCTATTCCAATTTCGCATACTTGCATGCAAATGCACTGATATAGCACACGAGACAGCGATTCCGCACAGAAATACACTTCTGAAACGAAGAATCGTCGAATCTGACATAAGCTCGAATAAATCGTGGTCGTGCTTGCCGAATCGGAGTTTCCGTACCAATTTCGCATACTTGCATGCAAATGCACTGATATAGCACGCGAAACAGCGATTCCGCACAGAAATACACTTCTGAAACGAAGAATCGTCGAATCTGACATAAGCTCGAATAAATCGTGATCGTGATTGCCGGGTCGGAGTTTCTATTCCAATTTCTCATACTTGCATGCAAATGCACTGATCTAGCGCGCGAAACAGCGATTCCGCATAGAAATACACTTCTCAAACGAAGAATCGTCGAATCTGACATAAGCTCGAATAAATCGTGATCGTGCTTGCCGAATCGGAGTTTTCGTGCCAATTTCGCATATCTGCATGCAAATGCACTGATCTAGCGCGCGAAACAGCGATTCCGCACAGAAATACACTTCTGAAACGAAGAATAGTCGAATCTGACATAAGCTCGAATAAATCGTGATCGTGATTGCCGGGTCGGAGTTTCGATTCCAATTTCTCATACTTGCATGCAAATGCATTGATCTAGCGCGCGAAACAGCGATTCCGCACAGAAATACACTTCTGAAACGAAGAATGTCGAATCTGACATAGGCTCGAATAAATTGTGATCGTACTTGCCGGATCGGAGTTTCTATTCCAATTTCGCATACTTGCATGCAAATGCACTGATATAGCACGCGAGACAGCGATTCCGCACAGAAATACACTTCTGAAACGAAGAATCGTCGAATCTGACATAAGCTCGAATAAATCGTGGTCGTGCTTGCCACATCGGAGTTTTCGTGCCAATTTCGCATATTTGCATACAAATGCACTGATCTAGCACGCTAAACAGCGATTCCGCACAGAAATACACTTCTGAAACGAAGAATCGTCGAATCTGACATAAGCTCGAATAAATCGTGATCGTGCTTGCCAAATCGGAGTTGCCGTGCCAATTTCGCATATCTGCATACAAATGCACTGATCTAGCACGCGAAACGGCGATTCCGCACAGAAATTCATTTGTGAAACAAATAATCGTCGAATCTGACATAAGCTCGAATAAATCGTGATCGTGCTTGCCGAATCGGAGTTTTCGTGCCAATTTCGCATATTTCCATGCAAATGCACTGATCTAGCGCGCGAAACAGCGATTCCGCACAGAAATACACTTCTGAAACGAAGAATGTCGAATCTGACATAGGCTCGAATAAATTGTGATCGTACTTGCCGGATCGGAGTTTCTATTCCAATTTCGCATACTTGCATGCAAATGCACTGATATAGCACGCGAGACAGCGATTCCGCACAGAAATACACTTCTGAAACGAAGAATCGTCGAATCTGACATAAGCTCGAATAAATCGTGGTCGTGCTTGCCACATCGGAGTTTTCGTGCCAATTTCGCATATTTGCATACAAATGCACTGATCTAGCACGCTAAACAGCGATTCTGCACAGAAATACACTTCTGAAACGAAGAATCGTCGAATCTGACATAAGCTCGAATAAATCGTGATCGTGCTTGCCAAATCGGGGTTTCGATTCCAATTTCTCATACTTGCATGCAAATGCACTGATCTAGCGCGCGAAACAGCGATTCCGCACAGAAATACACTTCTGAAACGAAGAATGTCGAAACAGACATAGGCTCGAATGAATCGTGGTCGTGCTTGCCGAATCGGAGTTTCCGTGCCAATTTCGCATACTTGCATGCAAATGCACTGATATAGCATGCGAAACAGCGATTCCGCACAGAAATACACTTCTGAAACGAAGAATCGTCGAATCTGACATAAGCTCGAATAAATCGTGATCGTGATTGCCGGGTCGGAGTTTCGATTCCAATTTCTCATACTTGCATGCAAATGCACTGATCTAGCGCGCGAAACAGCGATTCCGCACAGAAATACACTTCTGAAACGAAGAATGTCGAAACAGACATAGCCTCGAATAAATTGTGATCGTGCTTGCCGGGTCGGATTTTCTATTCCAATTTCGCATACTTGCATGCAAATGCACTGATATAGCACGCGAAACAGCGATTCCGCACAGAAATACACTTCTGAAACGAAGAATCGTCGAATCTGACATAAGCTCGAATGAATCGTGGTCGTGCTTGCCGAATCGGAGTTCGCGTGCCAATTTCGCATACTTGCATGCAAATGCACTGATATAGCACGCGAAACAGCGATTCCGCACAGAAATACACTTCTGAAACGAAGAATCGTCGAACATGACATAAGCTCGAATAATTCGTGATCGTGATTGCCGGATCGGAGTTTCGGTTCCAATTTCTCATACTTGCATGCAAATGCACTGATCTAGCGCGCGAAACAGCGATTCCGCATAGAAATACACTTCTCAAACGAAGAATCGTCGAATCTGACATAAGCTCGAATAAATCGTGGTCGTGCTTGCCGAATCGGAGTTTCGATTCCAATTTCTCATACTTGCATGCAAATGCACTGATCTAGTGCGCGAAACAGCGATTCCGCACAGAAATACACTTCTGAAACGAAGAATGTCGAAACAGACATAAGCTCGAATAAATCGTGGTCGTGCTTGCCACATCGGAGTTTTCGTGCCAATTTCGCATATTTGCATACAAATGCACTGATCTAGCACGCTAAACAGCGATTCCGCACAGAAATACACTTCTGAAACGAAGAATCGTCGAATCTGACATAAGCTCGAATAAATCGTGATCGTGCTTGCCAAATCGGAGTTGCCGTGCCAATTTCGCATATCTGCATACAAATGCACTGATCTAGCACGCGAAACGGCGATTCCGCACAGAAATTCATTTGTGAAACAAATAATCGTCGAATCTGACATAAGCTCGAATAAATCGTGATCGTGCTTGCCGAATCGGAGTTTTCGTGCCAATTTCGCATATTTCCATGCAAATGCACTGATCTAGCGCGCGAAACAGCGATTCCGCACAGAAATACACTTCTGAAACGAAGAATGTCGAATCTGACATAGGCTCGAATAAATTGTGATCGTACTTGCCGGATCGGAGTTTCTATTCCAATTTCGCATACTTGCATGCAAATGCACTGATATAGCACGCGAGACAGCGATTCCGCACAGAAATACACTTCTGAAACGAAGAATCGTCGAATCTGACATAAGCTCGAATAAATCGTGGTCGTGCTTGCCACATCGGAGTTTTCGTGCCAATTTCGCATATTTGCATACAAATGCACTGATCTAGCACGCTAAACAGCGATTCTGCACAGAAATACACTTCTGAAACGAAGAATCGTCGAATCTGACATAAGCTCGAATAAATCGTGATCGTGCTTGCCAAATCGGGGTTTCGATTCCAATTTCTCATACTTGCATGCAAATGCACTGATCTAGCGCGCGAAACAGCGATTCCGCACAGAAATACACTTCTGAAACGAAGAATGTCGAAACAGACATAGGCTCGAATGAATCGTGGTCGTGCTTGCCGAATCGGAGTTTCCGTGCCAATTTCGCATACTTGCATGCAAATGCACTGATATAGCATGCGAAACAGCGATTCCGCACAGAAATACACTTCTGAAACGAAGAATCGTCGAATCTGACATAAGCTCGAATAAATCGTGATCGTGATTGCCGGGTCGGAGTTTCGATTCCAATTTCTCATACTTGCATGCAAATGCACTGATCTAGCGCGCGAAACAGCGATTCCGCACAGAAATACACTTCTGAAACGAAGAATGTCGAAACAGACATAGCCTCGAATAAATTGTGATCGTGCTTGCCGGGTCGGATTTTCTATTCCAATTTCGCATACTTGCATGCAAATGCACTGATATAGCACGCGAAACAGCGATTCCGCACAGAAATACACTTCTGAAACGAAGAATCGTCGAATCTGACATAAGCTCGAATAAATCGTGATCGTGATTGCCGGGTCGGAGTTTCGATTCCAATTTCTCATACTTGCATGCAAATGCACTGATCTAGTGCGCGAAACAGCGATTCCGCACAGAAATACACTTCTGAAACGAAGAATGTCGAAACAGACATAGGCTCGAATGAATCGTGGTCGTGCTTGCCGAATCGGAGTTTCCGTGCCAATTTCGCATACTTGCATGCAAATGCACTGATATAGCACGCGAAACAGCGATTCCGCACAGAAATACACTTCTGAAACGAAGAATCGTCGAATCTGACATAAGCTCGAATAAATCGTGATCGTGATTGCCGGGTCGGAGTTTCGATTCCAATTTCTCATACTTGCATGCAAATGCACTGATATAGCACGCGAAACAGCGATTCCGCACAGAAATACACTTCTGAAACGAAGAATCGTCGAATCTGACATAAGCTCGAATAAATCGTGATCGTGATTGCCGGGTCGGAGTTTCGATTCCAATTTCTCATACTTGCATGCAAATGCACTGATCTAGCGCGCGAAACAGCGATTCCGCACAGAAATACACTTCTGAAACGAAGAATGTCGAAACAGACATAGCCTCGAATAAATTGTGATCGTGCTTGCCGGGTCGGATTTTCTATTCCAATTTCGCATACTTGCATGCAAATGCACTGATATAGCACGCGAAACAGCGATTCCGCACAGAAATACACTTCTGAAACGAAGAATCGTCGAATCTGACATAAGCTCGAATGAATCGTGGTCGTGCTTGCCGAATCGGAGTTCGCGTGCCAATTTCGCATACTTGCATGCAAATGCACTGATATAGCACGCGAAACAGCGATTCCGCACAGAAATACACTTCTGAAACGAAGAATCGTCGAACCTGACATAAGCTCGAATAAATTGTGATCGTACTTGCCGGGTCGGAGTTTCTATTCCAATTTCGCATACTTGCATGCAAATGCACTGATATAGCACACGAGACAGCGATTCCGCACAGAAATACACTTCTGAAACGAAGAATCGTCGAATCTGACATAAGCTCGAATAAATCGTGGTCGTGCTTGCCGAATCGGAGTTTCCGTACCAATTTCGCATACTTGCATGCAAATGCACTGATATAGCACGCGAAACAGCGATTCCGCACAGAAATACACTTCTGAAACGAAGTATCGTCGAATCTGACATAAGCTCGAATAAATCGTGATCGTGATTGCCGGATCGGAGTTTCGGTTCCAATTTCTCATACTTGCATGCAAATGCACTGATCTAGCGCGCGAAACAGCGATTCCGCACAGAAATACACTTCTCAAACGAAGAATCGTCGAATCTGACATAAGCTCGAAGAAATCGTGATCGTGCTTGCCGAATCGGAGTTTTCGTGCCAATTTCGCATATTTGCATACAAATGCACTGATCCAGCACGCGAAACGGCGATTCCCCACAGAAATACACTTCTGAAACGAAGAATGTCGAAACAGACATAGCCTCGAATAAATTGTGATCGTGCTTGCCGGGTCGGATTTTCTATTCCAATATCGCATACTTGCATGCAAATGCACTGATATAGCACGCGAAACAGCGATTCCGCACAGAAATACACTTCTGAAACGAAGAATCGTCGAACCTGACATAAGCTCGAATAAATCGTGATCGTGATTGCCGGATCGGAGTTTCGATTCCAATTTCTCATACTTGCATGCAAATGCACTGATCCAGCGCGCGAAACGGCGATTCCGCACAGAAATACACTTCTCAAACGAAGAATCGTCGAATCTGACATAAGCTCGAATAAATCGTGATCGTGCTTGCCAAATCGGACTTTCCGTGCCAATTTCGCATATCTGCATACAAATATACTGATCTAGCACGCGAAACAGAGATTCCGCACAGAAATACACTTCTGAAACGAAGAATCGTCGAATCTGACATAGGCTCGAATAAATTGTGATCGTACTTGCCGGGTCGGAGTTTCTATTCCAATTTCGCATACTTGCATGCAAATGCACTGATATAGCACGCGAGACAGCGATTCCGCACAGAAATACACTTCTGAAACGAAGAATCGTCGAATCTGACATAAGCTCGAATAAATCGTGGTCGTGCTTGCCGAATCGGGGTTTCCGTGCCAATTTCGCATACTTGCATGCAAATGCACTGATATAGCACGCGAAACATCGATTCCGCACAGAAATACACTTCTGAAACGAAGAATCGTCGAATCTCACATAAGCTCGAATAAATCGTGATCGTGATTGCCGGGTCGGAGTTTCGATTCCAATTTCTCATACTTGCATGCAAATGCACTGATCTAGCGCGCGAAACAGCGATTCCGCACAGAAATACACTTCTGAAACGAAGAATCGTCGAATCTGACATAGGCTCGAATAAATTGTGATCGTACTTGCCGGGTCGGAGTTTCTATTCCAATTTCGCATACTTGCATGCAAATGCACTGATATAGCACGCGAGACAGCGATTCCGCACAGAAATACACTTCTGAAACGAAGAATCGTCGAATCTGACATAAGCTCGAATAAATCGTGGTCGTGCTTGCCGAATCGGAGTTTCCGTGCCAATTTCGCATACTTGAATGCAAATGCACTGATATAGCACGCGAAACAGCGATTCCGCACAGAAATACACTTCTCAAACGAAGAATCGTCGAATCTGACATAAGCTCGAATAAATCGTGATCGTGCTTGCCGAATCGGAGTTTTCGTGCCAATTTCGCATATTTGCATGCAAATGCACTGATCTAGCGCGCGAAACAGCGATTCCGCACAGAAATACACTTCTGAAACGAAGAATCGTCGAATCTGACATAAGCTCGAATAAATTGTGGTCGTCCTTGCCGAATCGGAGTTTCCGTGCCAATTTCGCATATCTGCATACAAATGCACTGATCTAGCACGCGAAACGGCGATTCCGCACAGAAATTCATTTGTGAAACAAATAATCGTCGAATCTGACATAAGCTCGAATAAATCGTGATCGTGCTTGCCGAATCGAAGTTTTCGTGCCAATTTCGCATATTTCCATGCAAATGCACTGATCTAGCGCGCGAAACAGCGATTCCGCACAGAAATACACTTCTCAAACGAAGAATCGTCGAATCTGACATAAGCTCGAATAAATCGTGGTCGTGCTTGCCGAATCGGAGTTTCGATTCCGATTTCTCATACTTGCATGCAAATGCACTGATCTAGCGCGCGAAACAGCGATTCCGCACAGAAATACACTTCTGAAACGAAGAATGTCGAAACAGACATAGGCTCGAATGAATCGTGGTCGTGCATGCCGAATCGGAGTTTCCGTGCCAATTTCGCATACTTGAATGCAAATGCACTGATATAGCACGCGAAACAGCGATTCCGCACAGAAATACACTTCTGAAACGAAGAATCGTCGAATCTGACATAAGCTCGAATAAATCGTGATCGTGATTGCCGGGTCGGAGTTTCGATTCCAATTTCTCATACTTGCATGCAAATGCACTGATCTAGCACGCGAAACAGCGATTCCGCACAGAAATACACTTCTGAAACGAAGAATGTCGAAACAGACATAGCCTCGAATAAATTGTGATAGTGCTTGCCGGGTCGGATTTTCTATTCCAATTTCGCATACTTGCATGCAAATGCACTGATATAGCACGCGAAACAGCGATTCCGCACAGAATTACACTTCTGAAACGAAGAATCGTCGAATCTGACATAAGATCGAATAAATCGTGATCGTGCTTGCCGAATCGGAGTTTTCGTGCCAATTTCGCATATCTGCATGCAAATGCACTGATCTAGCGCGCGAAACAGCGATTCCGCACAGAAATACACTTCTGAAACGAAGAATAGTCGAATCTGACATAAGCTCGAATAAATCGTGATCGTGATTGCCGGGTCGGAGTTTCGATTCCAATTTCTCATACTTGCATGCAAATGCACTGATCTAGCGCGCGAAACAGCGATTCCGCACAGAAATACACTTCTGAAACGAAGAATGTCGAATCTGACATAGGCTCGAATAAATTGTGATCGTACTTGCCGGATCGGAGTTTCTATTCCAATTTCGCATACTTGCATGCAAATGCACTGATATAGCACGCGAGACAGCGATTCCGCACAGAAATACACTTCTGAAACGAAGAATCGTCGAATCTGACATAAGCTCGAATAAATCGTGGTCGTGCTTGCCACATCGGAGTTTTCGTGCCAATTTCGCATATTTGCATACAAATGCACTGATCTAGCACGCTAAACAGCGATTCCGCACAGAAATACACTTCTGAAACGAAGAATCGTCGAATCTGACATAAGCTCGAATAAATCGTGATCGTGCTTGCCAAATCGGAGTTGCCGTGCCAATTTCGCATATCTGCATACAAATGCACTGATCTAGCACGCGAAACGGCGATTCCGCACAGAAATTCATTTGTGAAACAAATAATCGTCGAATCTGACATAAGCTCGAATAAATCGTGATCGTGCTTGCCGAATCGGAGTTTTCGTGCCAATTTCGCATATTTCCATGCAAATGCACTGATCTAGCGCGCGAAACAGCGATTCCGCACAGAAATACACTTCTCAATCTGACATAAGCTCGAATAAATCGTGGTCGTGCTTGCCGAATCGGAGTTTCGATTCCAATTTCTCATACTTGCATGCAAATGCACTGATCTAGCGCGCGAAACAGCGATTCCGCACAGAAATACACTTCTGAAACGAAGAATGTCGAAACAGACATAGGCTCGAATGAATCGTGGTCGTGCTTGCCGAATCGGAGTTTCCGTGCCAATTTCGCATACTTGCATGCAAATGCACTGATATAGCATGCGAAACAGCGATTCCGCACAGAAATACACTTCTGAAACGAAGAATCGTCGAATCTGACATAAGCTCGAATAAATCGTGATCGTGATTGCCGGGTCGGAATTTCGATTCCAATTTCTCATACTTGCATGCAAATGCACTGATCTAGCGCGCGAAACAGCGATTCCGCACAGAAATACACTTCTGAAACGAAGAATGTCGAAACAGACATAGCCTCAAATAAATTGTGATCGTGCTTGCCGGGTCGGATTTTCTATTCCAATTTCGCATACTTGCATGCAAATGCACTGATATAGCACGCGAAACAGCGATTCCGCACAGAAATACACTTCTGAAACGAAGAATCGTCGAATCTGACATAAGCTCGAATGAATCGTGGTCGTGCTTGCCGAATCGGAGTTCGCGTGCCAATTTCGCATACTTGCATGCAAATGCACTGATATAGCACGCGAAACAGCGATTCCGCACAGAAATACACTTCTGAATCGAAGAATCGTTGAACCTGACATAAGCTCGAATAATTCGTGATCGTGATTGCCGGATCGGAGTTTCGGTTCCAATTTCTCATACTTGCATGCAAATGCACTGATCTAGCGCGCGAAACAGCGATTCCGCATAGAAATACACTTCTCAAACGAAGAATCGTCGAATCTGACATAAGCTCGAATAAATCGTGGTCGTGCTTGCCGAATCGGAGTTTCGATTCCAATTTCTCATACTTGCATGCAAATGCACTGATCTAGTGCGCGAAACAGCGATTCCGCACAGAAATACACTTCTGAAACGAAGAATGTCGAAACAGACATAGGCTCGAATGAATCGTGGTCGTGCTTGCCGAATCGGAGTTTCCGTGCCAATTTCGCATACTTGCATGCAAATGCACTGATATAGCACGCGAAACAGCGATTCCGCACAGAAATACACTTCTGAAACGAAGAATCGTCGAATCTGACATAAGCTCGAATAAATCGTGATCGTGATTGCCGGGTCGGAGTTTCGATTCCAATTTCTCATACTTGCATGCA
Organism: Lasioglossum baleicum; assembly: GCF_051020765.1. Taxonomy (NCBI): domain Eukaryota; kingdom Metazoa; phylum Arthropoda; class Insecta; order Hymenoptera; family Halictidae; genus Lasioglossum; species Lasioglossum baleicum. Next base: position 1,683,298 of record NW_027469090.1, on the reverse strand, counting down.
AATGCACTGATCTAGCGCGCGAAACAGCGGTTCCGCACAGAAATACACTTCTGAAACGAAGAATGTCGAAACAGACATAGCCTCGAATAAATTGTGATCGTGCTTGCCGGGTCGGATTTTCTATTCCAATTTCGCATACTTGCATGCAAATGCACTGATATAGCACGCGAAACAGCGATTCCGCACAGAAATACACTTCTGAAACGAAGAATCGTCGAATCTGACATAAGCTCGAATGAATCGTGGTCGTGCTTGCCGAATCGGAGTTCGCGTGCCAATTTCGCATACTTGCATGCAAATGCACTGATATAGCACGCGAAACAGCGATTCCGCACAGAAATACACTTCTGAAACGAAGAATCGTCGAACCTGACATAAGCTCGAATAAATTGTGATCGTACTTGCCGGGTCGGAGTTTCTATTCCAATTTCGCATACTTGCATGCAAATGCACTGATATAGCACACGACACAGCGATTCCGCACAGAAATACACTTCTGAAACGAAGAATCGTCGAATCTGACATAAGCTCGAATAAATCGTGGTCGTGCTTGCCGAATCGGAGTTTCCGTACCAATTTCGCATACTTGCATGCAAATGCACTGATATAGCACGCGAAACAGCGATTCCGCACAGAAATACACTTCTGAAACGAAGAATCGTCGAATCTGACATAAGCTCGAATAAATCGTGATCGTGATTGCCGGGTCGGAGTTTCTATTCCAATTTCTCATACTTGCATGCAAATGCACTGATCTAGCGCGCGAAACAGCGATTCCGCATAGAAATACACTTCTCAAACGAAGAATCGTCGAATCTGACATAAGCTCGAATAAATCGTGATCGTGCTTGCCGAATCGGAGTTTTCGTGCCAATTTCGCATATCTGCATGCAAATGCACTGATCTAGCGCGCGAAACAGCGATTCCGCACAGAAATACACTTCTGAAACGAAGAATAGTCGAATCTGACATAAGCTCGAATAAATCGTGATCGTGATTGCCGGGTCGGAGTTTCGATTCCAATTTCTCATACTTGCATGCAAATGCACTGATCTAGCGCGCGAAACAGCGATTCCGCACAGAAATACACTTCTGAAACGAAGAATGTCGAATCTGACATAGGCTCGAATAAATTGTGATCGTACTTGCCGGATCGGAGTTTCTATTCCAATTTCGCATACTTGCATGCAAATGCACTGATATAGCACGCGAGACAGCGATTCCGCACAGAAATACACTTCTGAAACGAAGAATCGTCGAATCTGACATAAGCTCGAATAAATCGTGGTCGTGCTTGCCACATCGGAGTTTTCGTGCCAATTTCGCATATTTGCATACAAATGCACTGATCTAGCACGCTAAACAGCGATTCTGCACAGAAATACACTTCTGAAACGAAGAATCGTCGAATCTGACATAAGCTCGAATAAATCGTGATCGTGCTTGCCAAATCGGGGTTTCGATTCCAATTTCTCATACTTGCATGCAAATGCACTGATCTAGCGCGCGAAACAGCGATTCCGCACAGAAATACACTTCTGAAACGTAGAATGTCGAAACAGACATAGGCTCGAATGAATCGTGGTCGTGCTTGCCGAATCGGAGTTTCCGTGCCAATTTCGCATACTTGCATGCAAATGCACTGATATAGCATGCGAAACAGCGATTCCGCACAGAAATACACTTCTGAAACGAAGAATCGTCGAATCTGACATAAGCTCGAATAAATCGTGATCGTGATTGCCGGGTCGGAGTTTCGATTCCAATTTCTCATACTTGCATGCAAATGCACTGATCTAGCGCGCGAAACAGCGATTCCGCACAGAAATACACTTCTGAAACGAAGAATGTCGAAACAGACATAGCCTCGAATAAATTGTGATCGTGCTTGCCGGGTCGGATTTTCTATTCCAATTTCGCATACTTGCATGCAAATGCACTGATATAGCACGCGAAACAGCGATTCCGCACAGAAATACACTTCTGAAACGAAGAATCGTCGAATCTGACATAAGCTCGAATGAATCGTGGTCGTGCTTGCCGAATCGGAGTTCGCGTGCCAATTTCGCATACTTGCATGCAAATGCACTGATATAGCACGCGAAACAGCGATTCCGCACAGAAATACACTTCTGAAACGAAGAATCGTCGAACATGACATAAGCTCGAATAATTCGTGATCGTGATTGCCGGATCGGAGTTTCGGTTCCAATTTCTCATACTTGCATGCAAATGCACTGATCTAGCGCGCGAAACAGCGATTCCGCATAGAAATACACTTCTCAAACGAAGAATCGTCGAATCTGACATAAGCTCGAATAAATCGTGGTCGTGCTTGCCGAATCGGAGTTTCGATTCCAATTTCTCATACTTGCATGCAAATGCACTGATCTAGTGCGCGAAACAGCGATTCCGCACAGAAATACACTTCTGAAACGAAGAATGTCGAAACAGACATAGCCTCGAATAAATTGTGATCGTGCTTGCCGGGTCGGATTTTCTATTCCAATTTCGCATACTTGCATGCAAATGCACTGATATAGCACGCGAAACAGCGATTCCGCACAGAAATACACTTCTGAAACGAAGAATCGTCGAATCTGACATAAGCTCGAATGAATCGTGGTCGTGCTTGCCGAATCGGAGTTCGCGTGCCAATTTCGCATACTTGCATGCAAATGCACTGATATAGCACGCGAAACAGCGATTCCGCACAGAAATACACTTCTGAAACGAAGAATCGTCGAACCTGACATAAGCTCGAATAAATTGTGATCGTACTTGCCGGGTCGGAGTTTCTATTCCAATTTCGCATACTTGCATGCAAATGCACTGATATAGCACACGAGACAGCGATTCCGCACAGAAATACACTTCTGAAACGAAGAATCGTCGAATCTGACATAAGCTCGAATAAATCGTGGTCGTGCTTGCCGAATCGGAGTTTCCGTACCAATTTCGCATACTTGCATGCAAATGCACTGATATAGCACGCGAAACAGCGATTCCGCACAGAAATACACTTCTGAAACGAAGAATCGTCGAATCTGACATAAGCTCGAATAAATCGTGATCGTGATTGCCGGGTCGGAGTTTCTATTCCAATTTCTCATACTTGCATGCAAATGCACTGATCTAGCGCGCGAAACAGCGATTCCGCATAGAAATACACTTCTCAAACGAAGAATCGTCGAATCTGACATAAGCTCGAATAAATCGTGATCGTGCTTGCCGAATCGGAGTTTTCGTGCCAATTTCGCATATCTGCATGCAAATGCACTGATCTAGCGCGCGAAACAGCGATTCCGCACAGAAATACACTTCTGAAACGAAGAATAGTCGAATCTGACATAAGCTCGAATAAATCGTGATCGTGATTGCCGGGTCGGAGTTTCGATTCCAATTTCTCATACTTGCATGCAAATGCACTGATCTAGCGCGCGAAACAGCGATTCCGCACAGAAATACACTTCTGAAACGAAGAATGTCGAATCTGACATAGGCTCGAATAAATTGTGATCGTACTTGCCGGATCGGAGTTTCTATTCCAATTTCGCATACTTGCATGCAAATGCACTGATATAGCACGCGAGACAGCGATTCCGCACAGAAATACACTTCTGAAACGAAGAATCGTCGAATCTGACATAAGCTCGAATAAATCGTGGTCGTGCTTGCCACATCGGAGTTTTCGTGCCAATTTCGCATATTTGCATACAAATGCACTGATCTAGCACGCTAAACAGCGATTCCGCACAGAAATACACTTCTGAAACGAAGAATCGTCGAATCTGACATAAGCTCGAATAAATCGTGATCGTGCTTGCCAAATCGGAGTTGCCGTGCCAATTTCGCATATCTGCATACAAATGCACTGATCTAGCACGCGAAACGGCGATTCCGCACAGAAATTCATTTGTGAAACAAATAATCGTCGAATCTGACATAAGCTCGAATAAATCGTGATCGTGCTTGCCGAATCGGAGTTTTCGTGCCAATTTCGCATATTTCCATGCAAATGCACTGATCTAGCGCGCGAAACAGCGATTCCGCACAGAAATACACTTCTGAAACGAAGAATGTCGAATCTGACATAGGCTCGAATAAATTGTGATCGTACTTGCCGGATCGGAGTTTCTATTCCAATTTCGCATACTTGCATGCAAATGCACTGATATAGCACGCGAGACAGCGATTCCGCACAGAAATACACTTCTGAAACGAAGAATCGTCGAATCTGACATAAGCTCGAATAAATCGTGGTCGTGCTTGCCACATCGGAGTTTTCGTGCCAATTTCGCATATTTGCATACAAATGCACTGATCTAGCACGCTAAACAGCGATTCTGCACAGAAATACACTTCTGAAACGAAGAATCGTCGAATCTGACATAAGCTCGAATAAATCGTGATCGTGCTTGCCAAATCGGGGTTTCGATTCCAATTTCTCATACTTGCATGCAAATGCACTGATCTAGCGCGCGAAACAGCGATTCCGCACAGAAATACACTTCTGAAACGAAGAATGTCGAAACAGACATAGGCTCGAATGAATCGTGGTCGTGCTTGCCGAATCGGAGTTTCCGTGCCAATTTCGCATACTTGCATGCAAATGCACTGATATAGCATGCGAAACAGCGATTCCGCACAGAAATACACTTCTGAAACGAAGAATCGTCGAATCTGACATAAGCTCGAATAAATCGTGATCGTGATTGCCGGGTCGGAGTTTCGATTCCAATTTCTCATACTTGCATGCAAATGCACTGATCTAGCGCGCGAAACAGCGATTCCGCACAGAAATACACTTCTGAAACGAAGAATGTCGAAACAGACATAGCCTCGAATAAATTGTGATCGTGCTTGCCGGGTCGGATTTTCTATTCCAATTTCGCATACTTGCATGCAAATGCACTGATATAGCACGCGAAACAGCGATTCCGCACAGAAATACACTTCTGAAACGAAGAATCGTCGAATCTGACATAAGCTCGAATGAATCGTGGTCGTGCTTGCCGAATCGGAGTTCGCGTGCCAATTTCGCATACTTGCATGCAAATGCACTGATATAGCACGCGAAACAGCGATTCCGCACAGAAATACACTTCTGAAACGAAGAATCGTCGAACATGACATAAGCTCGAATAATTCGTGATCGTGATTGCCGGATCGGAGTTTCGGTTCCAATTTCTCATACTTGCATGCAAATGCACTGATCTAGCGCGCGAAACAGCGATTCCGCATAGAAATACACTTCTCAAACGAAGAATCGTCGAATCTGACATAAGCTCGAATAAATCGTGGTCGTGCTTGCCGAATCGGAGTTTCGATTCCAATTTCTCATACTTGCATGCAAATGCACTGATCTAGTGCGCGAAACAGCGATTCCGCACAGAAATACACTTCTGAAACGAAGAATCGTCGAATCTGACATAAGCTCGAATAAATCGTGATCGTGCTTGCCAAATCGGAGTTGCCGTGCCAATTTCGCATATCTGCATACAAATGCACTGATCTAGCACGCGAAACGGCGATTCCGCACAGAAATTCATTTGTGAAACAAATAATCGTCGAATCTGACATAAGCTCGAATAAATCGTGATCGTGCTTGCCGAATCGGAGTTTTCGTGCCAATTTCGCATATTTCCATGCAAATGCACTGATCTAGCGCGCGAAACAGCGATTCCGCACAGAAATACACTTCTGAAACGAAGAATGTCGAATCTGACATAGGCTCGAATAAATTGTGATCGTACTTGCCGGATCGGAGTTTCTATTCCAATTTCGCATACTTGCATGCAAATGCACTGATATAGCACGCGAGACAGCGATTCCGCACAGAAATACACTTCTGAAACGAAGAATCGTCGAATCTGACATAAGCTCGAATAAATCGTGGTCGTGCTTGCCACATCGGAGTTTTCGTGCCAATTTCGCATATTTGCATACAAATGCACTGATCTAGCACGCTAAACAGCGATTCTGCACAGAAATACACTTCTGAAACGAAGAATCGTCGAATCTGACATAAGCTCGAATAAATCGTGATCGTGCTTGCCAAATCGGGGTTTCGATTCCAATTTCTCATACTTGCATGCAAATGCACTGATCTAGCGCGCGAAACAGCGATTCCGCACAGAAATACACTTCTGAAACGAAGAATGTCGAAACAGACATAGGCTCGAATGAATCGTGGTCGTGCTTGCCGAATCGGAGTTTCCGTGCCAATTTCGCATACTTGCATGCAAATGCACTGATATAGCATGCGAAACAGCGATTCCGCACAGAAATACACTTCTGAAACGAAGAATCGTCGAATCTGACATAAGCTCGAATAAATCGTGATCGTGATTGCCGGGTCGGAGTTTCGATTCCAATTTCTCATACTTGCATGCAAATGCACTGATCTAGCGCGCGAAACAGCGATTCCGCACAGAAATACACTTCTGAAACGAAGAATGTCGAAACAGACATAGCCTCGAATAAATTGTGATCGTGCTTGCCGGGTCGGATTTTCTATTCCAATTTCGCATACTTGCATGCAAATGCACTGATATAGCACGCGAAACAGCGATTCCGCACAGAAATACACTTCTGAAACGAAGAATCGTCGAATCTGACATAAGCTCGAATAAATCGTGATCGTGATTGCCGGGTCGGAGTTTCGATTCCAATTTCTCATACTTGCATGCAAATGCACTGATCTAGTGCGCGAAACAGCGATTCCGCACAGAAATACACTTCTGAAACGAAGAATGTCGAAACAGACATAGGCTCGAATGAATCGTGGTCGTGCTTGCCGAATCGGAGTTTCCGTGCCAATTTCGCATACTTGCATGCAAATGCACTGATATAGCACGCGAAACAGCGATTCCGCACAGAAATACACTTCTGAAACGAAGAATCGTCGAATCTGACATAAGCTCGAATAAATCGTGATCGTGATTGCCGGGTCGGAGTTTCGATTCCAATTTCTCATACTTGCATGCAAATGCACTGATCTAGCGCGCGAAACAGCGATTCCGCACAGAAATACACTTCTGAAACGAAGAATGTCGAAACAGACATAGCCTCGAATAAATTGTGATCGTGCTTGCCGGGTCGGATTTTCTATTCCAATTTCGCATACTTGCATGCAAATGCACTGATATAGCACGCGAAACAGCGATTCCGCACAGAAATACACTTCTGAAACGAAGAATCGTCGAATCTGACATAAGCTCGAATGAATCGTGGTCGTGCTTGCCGAATCGGAGTTCGCGTGCCAATTTCGCATACTTGCATGCAAATGCACTGATATAGCACGCGAAACAGCGATTCCGCACAGAAATACACTTCTGAAACGAAGAATCGTCGAACCTGACATAAGCTCGAATAAATTGTGATCGTACTTGCCGGGTCGGAGTTTCTATTCCAATTTCGCATACTTGCATGCAAATGCACTGATATAGCACACGAGACAGCGATTCCGCACAGAAATACACTTCTGAAACGAAGAATCGTCGAATCTGACATAAGCTCGAATAAATCGTGGTCGTGCTTGCCGAATCGGAGTTTCCGTACCAATTTCGCATACTTGCATGCAAATGCACTGATATAGCACGCGAAACAGCGATTCCGCACAGAAATACACTTCTGAAACGAAGTATCGTCGAATCTGACATAAGCTCGAATAAATCGTGATCGTGATTGCCGGGTCGGAGTTTCTATTCCAATTTCTCATACTTGCATGCAAATGCACTGATCTAGCGCGCGAAACAGCGATTCCGCATAGAAATACACTTCTCAAACGAAGAATCGTCGAATCTGACATAAGCTCGAATAAATCGTGATCGTGCTTGCCGAATCGGAGTTTTCGTGCCAATTTCGCATATCTGCATGCAAATGCACTGATCTAGCGCGCGAAACAGCGATTCCGCACAGAAATACACATCTGAAACGAAGAATAGTCGAATCTGACATAAGCTCGAATAAATCGTGATCGTGATTGCCGGGTCGGAGTTTCGATTCCAATTTCTCATACTTGGATGCAAATGCACTGATCTAGCGCGCGAAACAGCGATTCCGCACAGAAATACACTTCTGAAACGAAGAATGTCGAATCTGACATAGGCTCGAATAAATTGTGATCGTACTTGCCGGATCGGAGTTTCTTTTCCAATTTCGCATACTTGCATGCAAATGCACTGATCTAGCGCGCGAAACAGCGATTCCGCATAGAAATACACTTCTCAAACGAAGAATCGTCGAATCTGACATAAGCTCGAATAAATCGTGATCGTGCTTGCCGAATCGGAGTTTTCGTGCCAATTTCGCATATCTGCATGCAAATGCACTGATCTAGCGCGCGAAACAGCGATTCCGCACAGAAATACACTTCTGAAACGAAGAATAGTCGAATCTGACATAAGCTCGAATAAATCGTGATCGTGATTGCCGGGTCGGAGTTTCGATTCCAATTTCTCATACTTGCATGCAAATGCACTGATATAGCACGCGAAACAGCGATTCCGCACAGAAATACACTTCTGAAACGAAGAATCGTCGAATCTGACATAAGCTCGAATGAATCGTGGTCGTGCTTGCCGAATCGGAGTTCGCGTGCCAATTTCGCATACTTGCATGCAAATGCACTGATATAGCACGCGAAACAGCGATTCCGCACAGAAATACACTTCTGAAACGAAGAATCGTCGAACCTGACATAAGCTCGAATAATTCGTGATCGTGATTGCCGGATCGGAGTTTCGGTTCCAATTTCTCATACTTGCATGCAAATGCACTGATCTAGCGCGCGAAACAGCGATTCCGCACAGAAATACACTTCTCAAACGAAGAATCGTCGAATCTGACATAAGCTCGAATAAATCGTGATCGTGCTTGCCGAATCGGAGTTTTCGTGCCAATTTCGCATATTTGCATACAAATGCACTGATCCAGCACGCGAAACGGCGATTCCCCACAGAAATACACTTCTGAAACGAAGAATGTCGAAACAGACATAGCCTCGAATAAATTGTGATCGTGCTTGCCGGGTCGGATTTTCTATTCCAATATCGCATACTTGCATGCAAATGCACTGATATAGCACGCGAAACAGCGATTCCGCACAGAAATACACTTCTGAAACGAAGAATCGTCGAACCTGACATAAGCTCGAATAAATCGTGATCGTGATTGCCGGATCGGAGTTTCGATTCCAATTTCTCATACTTGCATGCAAATGCACTGATCCAGCGCGCGAAACGGCGATTCCGCACAGAAATACACTTCTCAAACGAAGAATCGTCGAATCTGACATAAGCTCGAATAAATCGTGATCGTGCTTGCCAAATCGGACTTTCCGTGCCAATTTCGCATATCTGCATACAAATATACTGATCTAGCACGCGAAACAGAGATTCCGCACAGAAATACACTTCTGAAACGAAGAATCGTCGAATCTGACATAGGCTCGAATAAATTGTGATCGTACTTGCCGGGTCGGAGTTTCTATTCCAATTTCGCATACTTGCATGCAAATGCACTGATATAGCACGCGAGACAGCGATTCCGCACAGAAATACACTTCTGAAACGAAGAATCGTCGAATCTGACATAAGCTCGAATAAATCGTGGTCGTGCTTGCCGAATCGGGGTTTCCGTGCCAATTTCGCATACTTGCATGCAAATGCACTGATATAGCACGCGAAACATCGATTCCGCACAGAAATACACTTCTGAAACGAAGAATCGTCGAATCTCACATAAGCTCGAATAAATCGTGATCGTGATTGCCGGGTCGGAGTTTCGATTCCAATTTCTCATACTTGCATGCAAATGCACTGATCTAGCGCGCGAAACAGCGATTCCGCACAGAAATACACTTCTGAAACGAAGAATCGTCGAATCTGACATAGGCTCGAATAAATTGTGATCGTACTTGCCGGGTCGGAGTTTCTATTCCAATTTCGCATACTTGCATGCAAATGCACTGATCTAGCACGCGAAACAGCGATTCCGCACAGAAATACACTTCTGAAACGAAGAATGTCGAAACAGACATAGCCTCGAATAAATTGTGATAGTGCTTGCCGGGTCGGATTTTCTATTCCAATTTCGCATACTTGCATGCAAATGCACTGATATAGCACGCGAAACAGCGATTCCGCACAGAAATACACTTCTGAAACGAAGAATCGTCGAATCTGACATAAGCTCGAATGAATCGTGGTCGTGCTTGCCGAATCGGAGTTCCAGTGCCAATTTCGCATACTTGCATGCAAATGCACTGATATAGCACGCGAAACAGCGATTCCGCACAGAAATACACTTCTGAAACGAAGAATCGTCGAACCTGACATAAGCTCGAATAAATCCTGATCGTGATTGCCGGATCGGAGTTTCGATTCCAATTTCTCATACTTGCATGCAAATGCACTGATCTAGCGCGCGAAACAGCGATTCCGCACAGAAATACACTTCTCAAACGAAGAATCGTCGAATCTGACATAAGCTCGAATAAATAGTGGTCGTGCTTGCCGAATCGGAGTTTCCGTGCCAATTTCGCATACTTGCATGCAAATGCACTGATATAGCACGCGAAACAGCGATTCCGCACAGAAATACACTTCTGAAACGAAGAATCGTCGAACCTGACATAAGCTCGAATAAATCCTGATCGTGATTGCCGGATCGGAGTTTCGATTCCAATTTCTCATACTTGCATGCAAATGCACTGATCTAGCGCGCGAAACAGCGATTCCGCACAGAAATACACTTCTGAAACGAAGAATCGTCGAATCTGACATAAGCTCGAATAAATAGTGGTCGTGCTTGCCGAATCGGAGTTTCCGTGCCAATTTCGCATACTTGCATGCAAATGCACTGATATAGCACGCGAAACAGCGATTCCGCACAGAAATACACTTCTGAAACGAAGAATCGTCGAATCTGACATAAGCTCGAATAAATCGTGATCGTGATTGCCGGGTCGGAGTTTTTATTCCAATTTCTCATACTTGCATGCAAATGCACTGATCTAGCGCGCGAAACAGAGATTCCGCACAGAAATACACTTCTCAAACGAAGAATCGTCGAATCTGACATAAGCTCGAATAAATCGTGATCGTGCTTGCTAAATCGGACTTTCCGTGCCAATTTCGCATATCTGCATACAAATATACTGATCTAGCACGCGAAACAGCGATTCCGCACAGAAATACACTTCTGAAACGAAGAATCGTCGAATCTGACATAGGCTCGAATAAATTGTGATCGTACTTGCCGGGTCGGAGTTTCTATTCCAATTTCGCATACTTGCATGCAAATGCACTGATATAGCACGCGAGACAGCGATTCCGCACAGAATTACACTTCTGAAACGAAGAATCGTCGAATCTGACATAAGATCGAATAAATCGTGGTCGTGCTTGCCGAATCGGAGTTTCCGTGCCAATTTCGCATACTCGCATGCAAATGCACTGATATAGCTCGCGAAACAGCGATTCCGCACAGAAATACACTTCTGAAACGAAGAATCGTCGAATCTGACATAAGCTCGAATAAATCGTGATCGTGATTGCCGGGTCGGAGTTTCTATTCCAATTTCTCATACTTGCATGCAAATGCACTGATCTAGCGCGCGAAACAGCGATTCCGCACAGAAATACACTTCTCAAACGAAGAATCGTCGAATCTGACATAAGCTCGAATAAATCGTGATCGTGCTTGCCGAATCGGAGTTTTCGTGCCAATTTCGCATATTTGCATACAAATGCACTGATCCAGCACGCGAAACGGCGATTCCCCACAGAAATACACTTCTGAAACGAAGAATGTCGAAACAGACATAGCCTCGAATAAATTGTGATCGTGCTTGCCGGGTCGGATTTTCTATTCCAATATCGCATACTTGCATGCAAATGCACTGATATAGCACGCGAAACAGCGATTCCGCACAGAAATACACTTCTGAAACGAAGAATCGTCGAACCTGACATAAGCTCGAATAAATCGTGATCGTGATTGCCGGATCGGAGTTTCGATTCCAATTTCTCATACTTGCATGCAAATGCACTGATCCAGCGCGCGAAACGGCGATTCCGCACAGAAATACACTTCTCAAACGAAGAATCGTCGAATCTGACATAAGCTCGAATAAATCGTGATCGTGCTTGCCAAATCGGACTTTCCGTGCCAATTTCGCATATCTGCATACAAATATACTGATCTAGCACGCGAAACAGAGATTCCGCACAGAAATACACTTCTGAAACGAAGAATCGTCGAATCTGACATAGGCTCGAATAAATTGTGATCGTACTTGCCGGGTCGGAGTTTCTATTCCAATTTCGCATACTTGCATGCAAATGCACTGATATAGCACGCGAGACAGCGATTCCGCACAGAAATACACTTCTGAAACGAAGAATCGTCGAATCTGACATAAGCTCGAATAAATCGTGGTCGTGCTTGCCGAATCGGGGTTTCCGTGCCAATTTCGCATACTTGCATGCAAATGCACTGATATAGCACGCGAAACATCGATTCCGCACAGAAATACACTTCTGAAACGAAGAATCGTCGAATCTCACATAAGCTCGAATAAATCGTGATCGTGATTGCCGGGTCGGAGTTTCGATTCCAATTTCTCATACTTGCATGCAAATGCACTGATCTAGCGCGCGAAACAGCGATTCCGCACAGAAATACACTTCTGAAACGAAGAATCGTCGAATCTGACATAGGCTCGAATAAATTGTGATCGTACTTGCCGGGTCGGAGTTTCTATTCCAATTTCGCATACTTGCATGCAAATGCACTGATATAGCACGCGAGACAGCGATTCCGCACAGAAATACACTTCTGAAACGAAGAATCGTCGAATCTGACATAAGCTCGAATAAATCGTGGTCGTGCTTGCCGAATCGGAGTTTCCGTGCCAATTTCGCATACTTGAATGCAAATGCACTGATATAGCACGCGAAACAGCGATTCCGCACAGAAATACACTTCTCAAACGAAGAATCGTCGAATCTGACATAAGCTCGAATAAATCGTGATCGTGCTTGCCGAATCGGAGTTTTCGTGCCAATTTCGCATATTTGCATGCAAATGCACTGATCTAGCGCGCGAAACAGCGATTCCGCACAGAAATACACTTCTGAAACGAAGAATCGTCGAATCTGACATAAGCTCGAATAAATTGTGGTCGTCCTTGCCGAATCGGAGTTTCCGTGCCAATTTCGCATATCTGCATACAAATGCACTGATCTAGCACGCGAAACGGCGATTCCGCACAGAAATTCATTTGTGAAACAAATAATCGTCGAATCTGACATAAGCTCGAATAAATCGTGATCGTGCTTGCCGAATCGAAGTTTTCGTGCCAATTTCGCATATTTCCATGCAAATGCACTGATCTAGCGCGCGAAACAGCGATTCCGCACAGAAATACACTTCTCAAACGAAGAATCGTCGAATCTGACATAAGCTCGAATAAATCGTGGTCGTGCTTGCCGAATCGGAGTTTCGATTCCGATTTCTCATACTTGCATGCAAATGCACTGATCTAGCGCGCGAAACAGCGATTCCGCACAGAAATACACTTCTGAAACGAAGAATGTCGAAACAGACATAGGCTCGAATGAATCGTGGTCGTGCATGCCGAATCGGAGTTTCCGTGCCAATTTCGCATACTTGAATGCAAATGCACTGATATAGCACGCGAAACAGCGATTCCGCACAGAAATACACTTCTGAAACGAAGAATCGTCGAATCTGACATAAGCTCGAATAAATCGTGATCGTGATTGCCGGGTCGGAGTTTCGATTCCAATTTCTCATACTTGCATGCAAATGCACTGATCTAGCACGCGAAACAGCGATTCCGCACAGAAATACACTTCTGAAACGAAGAATGTCGAAACAGACATAGCCTCGAATAAATTGTGATAGTGCTTGCCGGGTCGGATTTTCTATTCCAATTTCGCATACTTGCATGCAAATGCACTGATATAGCACGCGAAACAGCGATTCCGCACAGAAATACACTTCTGAAACGAAGAATCGTCGAATCTGACATAAGCTCGAATGAATCGTGGTCGTGCTTGCCGAATCGGAGTTCCAGTGCCAATTTCGCATACTTGCATGCAAATGCACTGATATAGCACGCGAAACAGCGATTCCGCACAGAAATACACTTCTGAAACGAAGAATCGTCGAACCTGACATAAGCTCGAATAAATCCTGATCGTGATTGCCGGATCGGAGTTTCGATTCCAATTTCTCATACTTGCATGCAAATGCACTGATCTAGCGCGCGAAACAGCGATTCCGCACAGAAATACACTTCTCAAACGAAGAATCGTCGAATCTGACATAAGCTCGAATAAATAGTGGTCGTGCTTGCCGAATCGGAGTTTCCGTGCCAATTTCGCATACTTGCATGCAAATGCACTGATATAGCACGCGAAACAGCGATTCCGCACAGAAATACACTTCTGAAACGAAGAATCGTCGAACCTGACATAAGCTCGAATAAATCCTGATCGTGATTGCCGGATCGGAGTTTCGATTCCAATTTCTCATACTTGCATGCAAATGCACTGATCTAGCGCGCGAAACAGCGATTCCGCACAGAAATACACTTCTGAAACGAAGAATCGTCGAATCTGACATAAGCTCGAATAAATAGTGGTCGTGCTTGCCGAATCGGAGTTTCCGTGCCAATTTCGCATACTTGCATGCAAATGCACTGATATAGCACGCGAAACAGCGATTCCGCACAGAAATACACTTCTGAAACGAAGAATCGTCGAATCTGACATAAGCTCGAATAAATCGTGATCGTGATTGCCGGGTCGGAGTTTTTATTCCAATTTCGCATACTTGCATGCAAATGCACTGATATAGCACGCGAGACAGCGATTCCGCACAGAAATACACTTCTGAAACGAAGAATCGTCGAATCTGACATAAGCTCGAATAAATAGTGGTCGTGCTTGCCGAATCGGAGTTTCCGTGCCAATTTCGCATACTTGCATGCAAATGCACTGATATAGCACGCGAAACAGCGATTCCGCACAGAAATACACTTCTGAAACGAAGAATCGTCGAATCTGACATAAGCTCGAATAAATCGTGATCGTGATTGCCGGGTCGGAGTTTTTATTCCAATTTCTCATACTTGCATGCAAATGCACTGATCTAGCGCGCGAAACAGAGATTCCGCACAGAAATACACTTCTCAAACGAAGAATCGTCGAATCTGACATAAGCTCGAATAAATCGTGATCGTGCTTGCTAAATCGGACTTTCCGTGCCAATTTCGCATATCTGCATACAAATATACTGATCTAGCACGCGAAACAGCGATTCCGCACAGAAATACACTTCTGAAACGAAGAATCGTCGAATCTGACATAGGCTCGAATAAATTGTGATCGTACTTGCCGGGTCGGAGTTTCTATTCCAATTTCGCATACTTGCATGCAAATGCACTGATATAGCACGCGAGACAGCGATTCCGCACAGAATTACACTTCTGAAACGAAGAATCGTCGAATCTGACATAAGATCGAATAAATCGTGGTCGTGCTTGCCGAATCGGAGTTTCCGTGCCAATTTCGCATACTCGCATGCAAATGCACTGATATAGCTCGCGAAACAGCGATTCCGCACAGAAATACACTTCTGAAACGAAGAATCGTCGAATCTGACATAAGCTCGAATAAATCGTGATCGTGATTGCCGGGTCGGAGTTTCTATTCCAATTTCTCATACTTGCATGCAAATGCACTGATCTAGCGCGCGAAACAGCGATTCCGCACAGAAATACACTTCTCAAACGAAGAATCGTCGAATCTGACATAAGCTCGAATAAATCGTGATCGTGCTTGCCGAATCGGAGTTTTCGTGCCAATTTCGCATATTTGCATACAAATGCACTGATCCAGCACGCGAAACGGCGATTCCCCACAGAAATACACTTCTGAAACGAAGAATGTCGAAACAGACATAGCCTCGAATAAATTGTGATCGTGCTTGCCGGGTCGGATTTTCTATTCCAATATCGCATACTTGCATGCAAATGCACTGATATAGCACGCGAAACAGCGATTCCGCACAGAAATACACTTCTGAAACGAAGAATCGTCGAACCTGACATAAGCTCGAATAAATCGTGATCGTGATTGCCGGATCGGAGTTTCGATTCCAATTTCTCATACTTGCATGCAAATGCACTGATCCAGCGCGCGAAACGGCGATTCCGCACAGAAATACACTTCTCAAACGAAGAATCGTCGAATCTGACATAAGCTCGAATAAATCGTGATCGTGCTTGCCAAATCGGACTTTCCGTGCCAATTTCGCATATCTGCATACAAATATACTGATCTAGCACGCGAAACAGAGATTCCGCACAGAAATACACTTCTGAAACGAAGAATCGTCGAATCTGACATAGGCTCGAATAAATTGTGATCGTACTTGCCGGGTCGGAGTTTCTATTCCAATTTCGCATACTTGCATGCAAATGCACTGATATAGCACGCGAGACAGCGATTCCGCACAGAAATACACTTCTGAAACGAAGAATCGTCGAATCTGACATAAGCTCGAATAAATCGTGGTCGTGCTTGCCGAATCGGGGTTTCCGTGCCAATTTCGCATACTTGCATGCAAATGCACTGATATAGCACGCGAAACATCGATTCCGCACAGAAATACACTTCTGAAACGAAGAATCGTCGAATCTCACATAAGCTCGAATAAATCGTGATCGTGATTGCCGGGTCGGAGTTTCGATTCCAATTTCTCATACTTGCATGCAAATGCACTGATCTAGCGCGCGAAACAGCGATTCCGCACAGAAATACACTTCTGAAACGAAGAATCGTCGAATCTGACATAGGCTCGAATAAATTGTGATCGTACTTGCCGGGTCGGAGTTTCTATTCCAATTTCGCATACTTGCATGCAAATGCACTGATATAGCACGCGAGACAGCGATTCCGCACAGAAATACACTTCTGAAACGAAGAATCGTCGAATCTGACATAAGCTCGAATAAATCGTGGTCGTGCTTGCCGAATCGGAGTTTCCGTGCCAATTTCGCATACTTGAATGCAAATGCACTGATATAGCACGCGAAACAGCGATTCCGCACAGAAATACACTTCTCAAACGAAGAATCGTCGAATCTGACATAAGCTCGAATAAATCGTGATCGTGCTTGCCGAATCGGAGTTTTCGTGCCAATTTCGCATATTTGCATGCAAATGCACTGATCTAGCGCGCGAAACAGCGATTCCGCACAGAAATACACTTCTGAAACGAAGAATCGTCGAATCTGACATAAGCTCGAATAAATTGTGGTCGTCCTTGCCGAATCGGAGTTTCCGTGCCAATTTCGCATATCTGCATACAAATGCACTGATCTAGCACGCGAAACGGCGATTCCGCACAGAAATTCATTTGTGAAACAAATAATCGTCGAATCTGACATAAGCTCGAATAAATCGTGATCGTGCTTGCCGAATCGAAGTTTTCGTGCCAATTTCGCATATTTCCATGCAAATGCACTGATCTAGCGCGCGAAACAGCGATTCCGCACAGAAATACACTTCTCAAACGAAGAATCGTCGAATCTGACATAAGCTCGAATAAATCGTGGTCGTGCTTGCCGAATCGGAGTTTCGATTCCGATTTCTCATACTTGCATGCAAATGCACTGATCTAGCGCGCGAAACAGCGATTCCGCACAGAAATACACTTCTGAAACGAAGAATGTCGAAACAGACATAGGCTCGAATGAATCGTGGTCGTGCATGCCGAATCGGAGTTTCCGTGCCAATTTCGCATACTTGAATGCAAATGCACTGATATAGCACGCGAAACAGCGATTCCGCACAGAAATACACTTCTGAAACGAAGAATCGTCGAATCTGACATAAGCTCGAATAAATCGTGATCGTGATTGCCGGGTCGGAGTTTCGATTCCAATTTCTCATACTTGCATGCAAATGCACTGATCTAGCACGCGAAACAGCGATTCCGCACAGAAATACACTTCTGAAACGAAGAATGTCGAAACAGACATAGCCTCGAATAAATTGTGATAGTGCTTGCCGGGTCGGATTTTCTATTCCAATTTCGCATACTTGCATGCAAATGCACTGATATAGCACGCGAAACAGCGATTCCGCACAGAAATACACTTCTGAAACGAAGAATCGTCGAATCTGACATAAGCTCGAATGAATCGTGGTCGTGCTTGCCGAATCGGAGTTCCAGTGCCAATTTCGCATACTTGCATGCAAATGCACTGATATAGCACGCGAAACAGCGATTCCGCACAGAAATACACTTCTGAAACGAAGAATCGTCGAACCTGACATAAGCTCGAATAAATCCTGATCGTGATTGCCGGATCGGAGTTTCGATTCCAATTTCTCATACTTGCATGCAAATGCACTGATCTAGCGCGCGAAACAGCGATTCCGCACAGAAATACACTTCTCAAACGAAGAATCGTCGAATCTGACATAAGCTCGAATAAATAGTGGTCGTGCTTGCCGAATCGGAGTTTCCGTGCCAATTTCGCATACTTGCATGCAAATGCACTGATATAGCACGCGAAACAGCGATTCCGCACAGAAATACACTTCTGAAACGAAGAATCGTCGAACCTGACATAAGCTCGAATAAATCCTGATCGTGATTGCCGGATCGGAGTTTCGATTCCAATTTCTCATACTTGCATGCAAATGCACTGATCTAGCGCGCGAAACAGCGATTCCGCACAGAAATACACTTCTCAAACGAAGAATCGTCGAATCTGACATAAGCTCGAATAAATAGTGGTCGTGCTTGCCGAATCGGAGTTTCCGTGCCAATTTCGCATACTTGCATGCAAATGCACTGATATAGCACGCGAGACAGCGATTCCGCACAGAAATACACTTCTGAAACGAAGAATCGTCGAATCTGACATAAGCTCGAATAAATAGTGGTCGTGCTTGCCGAATCGGAGTTTCCGTGCCAATTTCGCATACTTGCATGCAAATGCACTGATATAGCACGCGAAACAGCGATTCCGCACAGAAATACACTTCTGAAACGAAGAATCGTCGAATCTGACATAAGCTCGAATAAATCGTGATCGTGATTGCCGGGTCGGAGTTTCTATTCCAATTTCTCATACTTGCATGCAAATGCACTGATCTAGCGCGCGAAACAGAGATTCCGCACAGAAATACACTTCTCAAACGAAGAATCGTCGAATCTGACATAAGCTCGAATAAATCGTGATCGTGCTTGCTAAATCGGACTTTCCGTGCCAATTTCGCATATCTGCATACAAATATAGTGATCTAGCACGCGAAACAGCGATTCCGCACAGAAATACACTTCTGAAACGAAGAATCGTCGAATCTGACATAGGCTCGAATAAATTGTGATCGTACTTGCCGGGTCGGAGTTTCTATTCCAATTTCGCATACTTGCATGCAAATGCACTGATATAGCACGCGAGACAGCGATTCCGCACAGAATTACACTTCTGAAACGAAGAATCGTCGAATCTGACATAAGATCGAATAAATCGTGGTCGTGCTTGCCGAATCGGAGTTTCCGTGCCAATTTCGCATACTCGCATGCAAATGCACTGATATAGCTCGCGAAACAGCGATTCCGCACAGAAATACACTTCTGAAACGAAGAATCGTCGAATCTGACATAAGCTCGAATAAATCGTGATCGTGATTGCCGGGTCGGAGTTTCTATTCCAATTTCTCATACTTGCATGCAAATGCACTGATCTAGCGCGCGAAACAGCGATTCCGCACAGAAATACACTTCTCAAACGAAGAATCGTCGAATCTGACATAAGCTCGAATAAATCGTGATCGTGCTTGCCGAATCGGAGTTTTCGTGCCAATTTCGCATATTTGCATACAAATGCACTGATCCAGCACGCTAAACAGCGATTCCGCACAGAAATACACTTCTGAAACGAAGAATCGTCGAATCTGACATAAGCTCGAATAAATCGTGATCGTGCTTGCCAAATCGGAGTTGCCGTGCCAATTTCGCATATCTGCATACAAATGCACTGATCTAGCACGCGAAACGGCGATTCCGCACAGAAATTCATTTGTGAAACAAATAATCGTCGAATCTGACATAAGCTCGAATAAATCGTGATCGTGCTTGCCGAATCGGAGTTTTCGTGCCAATTTCGCATATTTCCATGCAAATGCACTGATCTTGCGCGCGAAACAGCGATTCCGCACAGACATACACTTCTCAAACGAAGAATCGTCGAATCTGACATAAGCTCGAATAAATCGTGGTCGTGCTTGCCGAATCGGATTTTCGATTCCAATTTCTCATACTTGCATGCAAATGCACTGATCTAGAGCGCGAAACAGCGATTCCGCACAGAAATACACTTCTGAAACGAAGAATCGTCGAATCTGACATAAGGTCGAATAAATCGTGGTCGTGCTTGCCGAATCGGAGTTTCCGTGCCAATTTCGCATACTTGCATGCAAATGCACTGATATAGCACGCGAAACAGCGATTCCGCACAGAAATACACTTCTGAAACGAAGAATGTCGAAACAGACATAGCCTCGAATAAATTGTGATCGTGCTTGCCGGGTCGGATTTTCTATTCCAATTTCGCATACTTGCATGCAAATGCACTGATATAGCACGCGAAACAGCGATTCCGCACAGAAATACACTTCTGAAACGAAGAATCGTCGAATCTGACATAAGCTCGAATGAATCGTGGTCGTGCTTGCCGAATCGGAGTTCCCGTGCCAATTTCGCATACTTGCATGCAAATGCACTGATATAGCACGCGAAACAGCGATTCCGCACAGAAATACACTTCTGAAACGAAGAATCGTCGAATCTGACATAAGCTCGAATAAATCGTGGTCGTGCTTGCCGAATCGGAGTTTCGATTCCAATTTCTCATACTTGCATGCAAATGCACTGATCTAGAGCGCGAAACAGCGATTCCGCACAGAAATACACTTCTGAAACGAAGAATCGTCGAATCTGACATAAGGTCGAATAAATCGTGGTCGTGCTTGCCGAATCGGAGTTTCCGTGCCAATTTCGCATACTTGCATGCAAATGCACTGATATAGCACGCGAAACAGCGATTCCGCACAGAAATACACTTCTGAAACGAAGAATGTCGAAACAGACATAGCCTCGAATAAATTGTGATCGTGCTTGCCGGGTCGGATTTTGTATTCCAATTTCGCATACTTGCATGCAAATGCACTGATATAGCACGCGAAACAGCGATTCCGCACAGAAATACACTTCTGAAACGAAGAATCGTCGAATCTGACATAAGCTCGAATGAATCGTGGTCGTGCTTGCCGAATCGGAGTTCCCGTGCCAATTTCGCATACTTGCATGCAAATGCACTGATATAGCACGCGAAACAGCGATTCCGCACAGAAATACACTTCTGAAACGAAGAATCGTCGAATCTGACGTAAGCTCGAATAAATCGTGATCGTGATTGCCGGGTCGGAGTTTCGATTCCAATTTCTCATACTTGCATGCAAATGCACTGATATAGCACGCGAAACAGCGATTCCGCACAAAAATACACTTCTGAAACGAAGAATCGTCGAATCTGACATAAGCTCGAATGAATCGTGGTCGTGCTTGCCGAATAGGAGTTTCCGTGCCAATTTCGCATACTTGCATGCAAATGCACTGATATAGCACGCGAGACAGCGATTCCGCACAGAAATACACTTCTGAAACGAAGAATCGTCGAATCTGACATAAGCTCGAATAAATCGTGGTCGTGCTTGCCGAATCGGAGTTTCCGTGCCAATTTCGCATACTTGCATGCAAATGCACTGATATAGCACGCGAAACAGCGATTCCGCACAGAAATACACTTCTGAAACGAAGAATCGTCGAATCTGACATAAGCTCGAATAAATCGTGATCGTGATTGCCGGATCGGAGTTTCGATTCCAATTTCTCATACTTGCATGCAAATGCACTGATCTAGCGCGCGAAACAGCGATTCCGCACAGAAATACACTTCTCAAACGAAGAATCGTCGAATCTGACATAAGCTCGAATAAATCGTGATCGTGCTTGCCAAATCGGACTTTCCGTGCCAATTTCGCATATCTGCATACAAATATACTAAATCTAGCACGCGAAACAGCGATTCCGCACAGAAATACACTTCTGAAACGAAGAATCGTCGAATCTGACATAGGCTCGAATAAATTGTGATCGTACTGGCCGGGTCGGAGTTTCTATTCCAATTTCGCATACTTGCATGCAAATGCACTGATATAGCACGCGAGACAGCGATTCCGCACAGAAATACACTTCTGAAACGAAGAATCGTCGAATCTGACATAAGCTCGAATAAATCGTGGTCGTGCTTGCCGAATCGGAGTTTCCGTGCCAATTTCGCATACTCGCATGCAAATGCACTGATATAGCTCGCGAAACAGCGATTCCGCACAGAAATACACTTCTGAAACGAAGAATCGTCGAATCTGACATAAGCTCGAATAAATCGTGATCGTGATTGCCGGGTCGGAGTTTCTATTCCAATTTCTCATACTTGCATGCAAATGCACTGATCTAGCGCGAGAAACAGCGATTCCGCACAGAAATACACTTCTCAAACGAAGAATCGTCGAATCTGACATAAGCTCGAATAAATCGTGATCGTGCTTGCCGAATCGGAGTTTTCGTGCCAATTTCGCATATTTGCATACAAATGCACTGATCCAGCACGCTAAACAGCGATTCCGCACAGAAATACACTTCTGAAACGAAGAATCGTCGAATCTGACATAAGCTCGAATAAATCGTGATCGTGCTTGCCAAATCGGAGTTGCCGTGCCAATTTCGCATATCTGCATACAAATGCACTGATCTAGCACGCGAAACGGCGATTCCGCACAGAAATTCATTTGTGAAACAAATAATCGTCGAATCTGACATAAGCTCGAATAAATCGTGATCGTGCTTGCCGAATCGGAGTTTTCGTGCCAATTTCGCATATTTCCATGCAAATGCACTGATCTTGCGCGCGAAACAGCGATTCCGCACAGAAATACACTTCTCAAACGAAGAATCGTCGAATCTGACATAAGCTCGAATAAATCGTGGTCGTGCTTGCCGAATCGGAGTTTCGATTCCAATTTCTCATACTTGCATGCAAATGCACTGATCTAGAGCGCGAAACAGCGATTCCGCACAGAAATACACTTCTGAAACGAAGAATGTCGAAACAGACATAGGCTCGAATGAATCGTGGTCGTGCTTGCCGAATCGGAGTTTTCGTGCCAATTTCGCATATTTGCATGCAAATGCACTGATGTAGCGCGCGAAACAGCGATTCCGCACAGAAATACACTTCTGAAACGAAGAATCGTCGAATCTGACATAAGCTCGAATAAATCGTGGTCGTCCTTGCCGAATCGGAGTTTCCGTGCCAATTTCGCATATCTGCATACAAATGCACTGATCTAGCACGCGAAACGGCGATTCCGCACAGAAATTCATTTGTGAAACAAATAATCGTCGAATCTGACATAAGCTCGAATAAATCGTGATCGTGCTTGCCGAATCGGAGTTTTCGTGCCAATTTCGCATATTTCCATGCAAATGCACTGATTCTAGTGCGCGAAACAGCGATTCCGCACAGATATACACTTCTCAAACGAAGAATCGTCGAATCTGACATAAGCTCGAATAAATCGTGGTCGTGCTTGCCGAATCGGAGTTTCCGTGCCAATTTCGCATACTTGAATGCAAATGCACTGATATAGCACGCGAAACAGCGATTCCGCACAGAAATACACTTCTGAAACGAAGAATCGTCGAATCTGACATAAGCTCGAATAAATTGTGGTCGTGCTTGCCGAATCGGAGTTTCCGTGCCAATTTCGCATATCTGCATACAAATGCACTGATCTAGCACGCGAAACGGCGATTCCGCACAGAAATTCATTTGTGAAACAAATAATCGTCGAATCTGACATAAGCTCGAATAAATCGTGATCGTGATTGCCGGATCGGAGTTTCGATTCCAATTTCTCATACTTGCATGCAAATGCACTGATCTAGCGCGCGAAACAGCGATTCCGCACAGAAATACACTTCTCAAACGAAGAATCGTCGAATCTGACATAAGCTCGAATAAATCGTGATCGTGCTTGCCAAATCGGACTTTCCGTGCCAATTTCGCATATCTGCATACAAATATACTGATCTAGCACGCGAAACAGCGATTCCGCACAGAAATACACTTCTGAAACGAAGAATCGTCGAATCTGACATAGGCTCGAATAAATTGTGATCGTACTTGCCGGGTCGGAGTTTCTATTCCAATTTCGCATACTTGCATGCAAATGCACTGATATAGCACGCGAGACAGCGATTCCGCACAGAAATACACTTCTGAAACGAAGAATCGTCGAATCTGACATAAGCTCGAATAAATCGTGGTCGTGCTTGCCGAATCGGAGTTTCCGTGCCAATTTCGCATACATGCATGCAAATGCACTGATATAGCACGCGAAACAGCGATTCCGCACAGAAATACACTTCTGAAACGAAGAATCGTCGAATCTGACATAAGCTCGAATAAATCGTGATCGTGATTGCCGGGTCGGAGTTTCTATTCCAATTTCTCATACTTGCATGCAAATGCACTGATCTAGCGCGCGAAACAGCGATTCCGCACAGAAATACACTTCTGAAACGAAGAATCGTCGAATCTGACATAAGCTCGAATAAAGCGTGATCGTGCTTGCTAAATCGGACTTTCCGTGCCAATTTCGCATATCTGCATACAAATATACTGATCTAGCACGCGAAACAGCGATTCCGCACAGAAATACACTTCTGAAACGAAGAATCGTCGAATCTGACATAGGCTCGAATAAATTGTGATCGTACTTGCCGGGTCGGAGTTTCTATTCCAATTTCTCATACTTGCATGCAAATGCACTGATCTAGCGCTCGAAACAGCGATTCCGCACAGAAATACACTTCTCAAACGAAGAATCGTCGAATCTGACATAAGCTCGAATAAATCGTGATCGTGATTGCCGGGTCGGAGTTTCTATTCCAATTTCTCATACTTGCATGCAAATGCACTGATCTAGCGCGCGAAACAGCGATTCCGCACAGAAATACACTTCTGAAACGAAGAATCGTCGAATCTGACATAAGCTCGAATAAATCGTGGTCGTGCTTGCCGTATCGGAGTTTCCGTGCCAATTTCGCATACTCGCATGCAAATGCACTGATATAGCTCGCGAAACAGCGATTCCGCACAGAAATACACTTCTGAAACGAAGAATCGTCGAATCTGACATAAGCTCGAATAAATCGTGATCGTGATTGCCGGGTCGGAGTTTCTATTCCAATTTCTCATACTTGCATGCAAATGCACTGATCTAGCGCGCGAAACAGCGATTCCGCACAGAAATACACTTCTCAAACGAAGAATCGTCGAATCTGACATAGCCTCGAATAAATTGTGATCGTGCTTGCCGGGTCGGATTTTCTATTCCAATTTCGCATACTTGCATGCAAATGCACTGATATAGCACGCGAAACAGCGATTCCGCACAGAAATACACTTCTCAAACGAAGAATCGTCGAATCTGACATAAGCTCGAATAAATCGTGATCGTGCTTGCCGAATCGGAGTTTTCGTGCCAATTTCGCATATTTGCATGCAAATGCACTGATGTAGCGCGCGAAACAGCGATTCCGCACAGAAATACACTTCTGAAACGAAGAATCGTCGAATCTGACATAAGCTCGAATAAATCGTGGTCGTCCTTGCCGAATCGGAGTTTCCGTGCCAATTTCGCATATCTGCATACAAATGCACTGATCTAGCACGCGAAACGGCGATTCCGCACAGAAATTCATTTGTGAAACAAATAATCGTCGAATCTGACATAAGCTCGAATAAATCGTGATCGTGCTTGCCGAATCGGAGTTTTCGTGCCAATTTCGCATATTTCCATGCAAATGCACTGATCTAGTGCGCGAAACAGCGATTCCGCACAGAAATACACTTCTCAAACGAAGAATCGTCGAATCTGACATAAGCTCGAATAAATCGTGGTCGTGCTTGCCGAATCGGAGTTTCCGTGCCAATTTCGCATACTTGAATGTAAATGCACTGATATAGCACGCGAAACAGCGATTCCGCACAGAAATACACTTCTGAAACGAAGAATCGTCGAATCTGACATAAGCTCGAATAAATTGTGGTCGTGCTTGCCGAATCGGAGTTTCCGTGCCAATTTCGCATATCTGCATACAAATGCACTGATCTAGCACGCGAAACGGCGATTCCGCACAGAAATTCATTTGTGAAACAAATAATCGTCGAATCTGACATAAGCTCGAATAAATCGTGATCGTGCTTGCCGAATCGGAGTTTTCGTGCCAATTTCGCATATTTCCATGCAAATGCACTGATCTAGCGCGCGAAACAGCGATTCCGCACAGAAATACACTTCTCAAACGAAGAATCGTCGAATCTGACATAAGCTCGAATAAATCGTGGTCGTGCTTGCCGAATCGGAGTTTCGATTCCAATTTCTCATACTTGCATGCAAATGCACTGATCTAGCGCGCGAAACAGCGATTCCGCACAGAAATACACTTCTGAAACGAAGAATGTCGAAACAGACATAGGCTCGAATGAATCGTGGTCGTGCTTGCCGAATCGGAGTTTCCGTGCCAATTTCGCATACTTGAATGCAAATGCACTGATATAGCACGCGAAACAGCGATTCCGCACAGAAATACACTTCTGAAACGAAGAATCGTCGAATCTGACATAAGCTCGAATAAATCGTGATCGTGATTGCCGGGTCAGAGTTTCTATTCCAATTTCTCATACTTGCATGCAAATGCACTGATCTAGCGCGCGAAACAGCGATTCCGCACAGAAATACACTTCTGATACGAAGAATGTCGAAACAGACATAGCCTCGAATAAATTGTGATCGTGCTTGCCGGGTCGGATTTTCTATTCCAATTTCGCATACTTGCATGCAAATGCACTGATATAGCACGCGAAACAGCGATTCCGCACAGAAATACACTTCTGAAACGAAGAATCGTCGAATCTGACATAAGCTCGAATGAATCGTGGTCGTGCTTGCCGAATCGGAGTTCCCGTGCCAATTTCGCATACTTGCATGCAAATGCACTGATCTAGCGCGCGAAACAGCGATTCCGCACAGAAATACACTTCTGAAACGAAGAATCGTCGAATCTGACATAAGCTCGAATGAATCGTGGTCGTGCTTGCCGAATCGGAGTTTCCGTGCCAATTTTGCATACTTGCATGGAAATGCACTGATATAGCACGCGACACAGCGATTCCGCACAGAAATACACTTCTGAAACGAAGAATCGTCGAATCTGACATAAGCTCGAATAAATCGTGATCGTGATTGCCGGGTCGGAGTTTCGATTCCAATTTCTCATACTTGCATTCAAATGCACTGATCTAGCGCGCGAAACAGCGATTCCGCACAGAAATACACTTCTGAAACGAAGAATGTCGAAACAGACATAGCCTCGAATAAATTGTGATCGTGCTTGCCGGGTCGGATTTTCTATTCCAATTTCGCATACTTGCATGCAAATGCACTGATATAGCACGCGAAACAGCGATTCCGCACAGAAATACACTTCTGAAACGAAGAATCGTCGAATCTGTCATAAGCTCGAATAAATCGTGATCGTGATTGCCGGGTCGGAGTTTCTATTCCAATTTCTCATACTTGCATGCAAATGCACTGATGTAGCGCGCGAAACAGCGATTCCGCACAGAAATACACTTCTCAAACGAAGAATCGTCGAATCTGACATAAGCTCGAATAAATCGTGATCGTGCTTGCCGAATCGGAGTTTTCGTGCCAATTTCGCATATTTGCATACAAATGCACTGATCTAGCACGCTAAACAGCGATTCCGCACAGAAATACACTTCTGAAACGAAGAATCGTCGAATCTGACATAGGCTCGAATAAATTGTGATCGTACTTGCCGGGTCGGAGTTTCTATTCCAATTTCTCATACTTGCATGCAAATGCACTGATCTAGCGCTCGAAACAGCGATTCCGCACAGAAATACACTTCTCAAACGAAGAATCGTCGAATCTGACATAAGCTCGAATAAATCGTGATCGTGATTGCCGGGTCGGAGTTTCTATTCCAATTTCTCATACTTGCATGCAAATGCACTGATCTAGCGCGCGAAACAGCGATTCCGCACAGAAATACACTTCTGAAACGAAGAATCGTCGAATCTGACATAAGCTCGAATAAATCGTGGTCGTGCTTGCCGTATCGGAGTTTCCGTGCCAATTTCGCATACTCGCATGCAAATGCACTGATATAGCTCGCGAAACAGCGATTCCGCACAGAAATACACTTCTGAAACGAAGAATCGTCGAATCTGACATAAGCTCGAATAAATCGTGATCGTGATTGCCGGGTCGGAGTTTCTATTCCAATTTCTCATACTTGCATGCAAATGCACTGATCTAGCGCGCGAAACAGCGATTCCGCACAGGAATACACTTCTCAAACGAAGAATCGTCGAATCTGACATAGCCTCGAATAAATTGTGATCGTGCTTGCCGGGTCGGATTTTCTATTCCAATTTCGCATACTTGCATGCAAATGCACTGATATAGCACGCGAAACAGCGATTCCGCACAGAAATACACTTCTGAAACGAAGAATCGTCGAACCTGACATAAGCTCGAATAAATCGTGATCGTGATTGCCGGGTCGGAGTTTCTATTCCAATTTCTCATACTTGCATGCAAATGCACTGATCTAGCGCGCGAAACAGCGATTCCGCACAGAAATACACTTCTCAAACGAAGAATCGTCGAATCTGACATAAGCTCGAATAAATCGTGATCGTGCTTGCCGAATCGGAGTTTTCGTGCCAATTTCGCATATTTGCATGCAAATGCACTGATGTAGCGCGCGAAACAGCGATTCCGCACAGAAATACACTTCCGAAACGAAGAATCGTCGAATCTGACATAAGCTCGAATAAATCGTGGTCGTCCTTGCCGAATCGGAGTTTCCGTGCCAATTTCGCATATCTGCATACAAATGCACTGATCTAGCACGCGAAACGGCGATTCCGCACAGAAATTCATTTGTGAAACAAATAATCGTCGAATCTGACATAAGCTCGAATAAATCGTGATCGTGCTTGCCGAATCGGAGTTTTCGTGCCAATTTCGCATATTTCCATGCAAATGCACTGATCTAGTGCGCGAAACAGCGATTCCGCACAGAAATACACTTCTCAAACGAAGAATCGTCGAATCTGACATAAGCTCGAATAAATCGTGGTCGTGCTTGCCGAATCGGAGTTTCCGTGCCAATTTCGCATACTTGAATGTAAATGCACTGATATAGCACGCGAAACAGCGATTCCGCACAGAAATACACTTCTGAAACGAAGAATCGTCGAATCTGACATAAGCTCGAATAAATTGTGGTCGTGCTTGCCGAATCGGAGTTTCCGTGCCAATTTCGCATATCTGCATACAAATGCACTGATCTAGCACGCGAAACGGCGATTCCGCACAGAAATTCATTTGTGAAACAAATAATCGTCGAATCTGACATAAGCTCGAATAAATCGTGATCGTGCTTGCCGAATCGGAGTTTTCGTGCCAATTTCGCATATTTCCATGCAAATGCACTGATCTAGCGCGCGAAACAGCGATTCCGCACAGAAATACACTTCTCAAACGAAGAATCGTCGAATCTGACATAAGCTCGAATAAATCGTGGTCGTGCTTGCCGAATCGGAGTTTCGATTCCAATTTCTCATACTTGCATGCAAATGCACTGATCTAGCGCGCGAAACAGCGATTCCGCACAGAAATACACTTCTGCAACGAAGAATGTCGAAACAGACATAGGCTCGAATGAATCGTGGTCGTGCTTGCCGAATCGGAGTTTCCGTGCCAATTTCGCATACTTGAATGCAAATGCACTGATATAGCACGCGAAACAGCGATTCTGCGCAGAAATACACTTCTGAAACGAAGAATCGTCGAATCTGACATAAGCTCGAATAAATCGTGATCGTGATTGCCGGGTCAGAGTTTCTATTCCAATTTCTCATACTTGCATGCAAATGCACTGATCTAGCGCGCGAAACAGCGATTCCGCACAGAAATACACTTCTGATACGAAGAATGTCGAAACAGACATAGCCTCGAATAAATTGTGATCGTGCTTGCCGGGTCGGATTTTCTATTCCAATTTCGCATACTTGCATGCAAATGCACTGATATAGCACGCGAAACAGCGATTCCGCACAGAAATACACTTCTGAAACGAAGAATCGTCGAATCTGACATAAGCTCGAATGAATCGTGGTCGTGCTTGCCGAATCGGAGTTCCCGTGCCAATTTCGCATACTTGCATGCAAATGCACTGATATAGCACGCGAAACAGCGATTCCGCACAGAAATACACTTCTGAAACGAAGAATCGTCGAACCTGACATAAGCTCGAATAAATCGTGATCGTGATTGCCGGATCGGAGTTTCGATTCCAATTTCTCATACTTGCATGCAAATGCACTGATCTAGCGCGCGAAACAGCGATTCCGCACAGAAATACACTTCTCAAACGAAGAATCGTCGAATCTGACATAAGCTCGAATAAATCGTGATCGTGCTTGCCAAATCGGACTTTCCGTGCCAATTTCGCATATCTGCATACAAATATACTGATCTAGCACGCGAAACAGCGATTCCGCACAGAAATACACTTCTGAAACGAAGAATCGTCGAATCTGACATAGGCTCGAATAAATTGTGATCGTACTTGCCAGGTCGGAGATTCTATTCCAATTTCGCATACTTGCATGCAAATGCACTGATATAGCACGCGAGACAGCGATTCCGCACAGAAATACACTTCTGAAACGAAGAATCGTCGAATCTGACATAAGCTCGAATAAATCGTGGTCGTGCTTGCCGAATCGGAGTTTCCGTGCCAATTTCGCATACTTGCATGCAAATGCACTGATATAGCACG
Organism: Lasioglossum baleicum; assembly: GCF_051020765.1. Classification (NCBI taxonomy): domain Eukaryota; kingdom Metazoa; phylum Arthropoda; class Insecta; order Hymenoptera; family Halictidae; genus Lasioglossum; species Lasioglossum baleicum. The sequence goes on along the minus strand of NW_027469090.1, from coordinate 1,652,167 downwards.
CGAAACAGCGATTCCGCACAGAAATACACTTCTGAAACGAAGAATCGTCGAATCTGACATAAGCTCGAATAAATCGTGATCGTGATTGCCGGGTCGGAGTTTCTATTCCAATTTCTCATACTTGCATGCAAATGCACTGATCTAGCGCGCGAAACAGCGATTCCGCACAGAAATACACTTCTGAAACGAAGAATCGTCGAATCTGACATAAGCTCGAATAAAGCGTGATCGTGCTTGCTAAATCGGACTTTCCGTGCCAATTTCGCATATCTGCATACAAATATACTGATCTAGCACGCGAAACAGCGATTCCGCACAGAAATACACTTCTGAAACGAAGAATCGTCGAATCTGACATAGGCTCGAATAAATTGTGATCGTACTTGCCGGGTCGGAGTTTCTATTCCAATTTCTCATACTTGCATGCAAATGCACTGATCTAGCGCTCGAAACAGCGATTCCGCACAGAAATACACTTCTCAAACGAAGAATCGTCGAATCTGACATAAGCTCGAATAAATCGTGATCGTGATTGCCGGGTCGGAGTTTCTATTCCAATTTCTCATACTTGCATGCGAATGCACTGATCTAGCGCGCGAAACAGCGATTCCGCACAGAAATACACTTCTGAAACGAAGAATCGTCGAATCTGACATAAGCTCGAATAAATCGTGATCGTGCTTGCCAAATCGGACTTTCCGTGCCAATTTCGCATATCTGCATACAAATATACTGATCTAGCACGCGAAACAGCGATTCCGCACAGAAATACACTTCTGAAACGAAGAATCGTCGAATCTGACATAGGCTCGAATAAATTGTGATCGTACTTGCCGGGTCGGAGTTTCTATTCCAATTTCTCATACTTGCATGCAAATGCACTGATCTAGAGCTCGAAACAGCGATTCCGCACAGAAATACACTTCTCAAACGAAGAATCGTCGAATCTGACATAAGCTCGAATAAATCGTGATCGTGATTGCCGGGTCGGAGTTTCCGTGCCAATTTCGCATACTCGCATGCAAATGCACTGATCTAGCGCGCGAAACAGCGATTCCGCACAGAAATACACTTCTGAAACGAAGAATCGTCGAATCTGACATAAGCTCGAATAAATCGTGGTCGTGCTTGCCGTATCGGAGTTTCTATTCCAATTTCTCATACTTGCATGCAAATGCACTGATCTAGCGCGCGAAACAGCGATTCCGCACAGAAATACACTTCTCAAACGAAGAATCGTCGAATCTGACATAGCCTCGAATAAATTGTGATCGTGCTTGCCGGGTCGGATTTTCTATTCCAATTTCGCATACTTGCATGCAAATGCACTGATATAGCCCGCGAAACAGCGATTCCGCACAGAAATACACTTCTGAAACGAAGAATCGTCGAACCTGACATAAGCTCGAATAAATCGTGATCGTGATAGCCGGATCGGAGTTTCGATTCCAATTTCTCATACTTGCATGCAAATGCACTGATCTAGCGCGCGAAACAGCGATTCCGCACAGAAATACACTTCTCAAACGAAGAATCGTCGAATCTGACATAAGCTCGAATAAATCGTGATCGTGCTTGCCAAATCGGACTTTCCGTGCCAATTTCGCATATCTGCATACAAATATACTGATCTAGCACGCGAAACAGCGATTCCGCACAGAAATACACTTCTGAAACGAAGAATCGTCGAATCTGACATAGGCTCGAATAAATTGTGATCGTACTTGCCGGGTCGGAGTTTCTATTCCAATTTCGCATTCTTGCATGCAAATGCACTGATATAGCACGCGAGACAGCGATTCCGCACAGAAATACACTTCTGAAACGAAGAATCGTCGAATCTGACATAAGCTCGAATAAATCGTGGTCGTGCTTGCCGAATCGGAGTTTCCGTGCCAATTTCGCATACTTGCATGCAAATGCACTGATATAGCACGCGAAACAGCGATTCCGCACAGAAATACACTTCTGAAACGAAGAATCGTCGAATCTGACATAAGCTCGAATAAATCGTGATCGTGATTGCCGGGTCGGAGTTTCTATTCCAATTTCTCATACTTGCATGCGAATGCACTGATCTAGCGCGCGAAACAGCGATTCCGCACAGAAATACACTTCTCAAACGAAGAATTGTCGAATCTGACATAAGCTCGAATAAATCGTGATCGTGCTTGCCGAATCGGAGTTTTCGTGCCAATTTCGCATATTTGCATGCAAATGCACTGATCTAGCGCGCGAAACAGCGATTCCGCACAGAAATACACTTCTGAAACGAAGAATCGTCGAATCTGACATAAGCTCGAATAAAGCGTGATCGTGCTTGCTAAATCGGACTTTCCGTGCCAATTTCGCATATCTGCATACAAATATACTGATCTAGCACGCGAAACAGCGATTCCGCACAGAAATACACTTCTGAAACGAAGAATCGTCGAATCTGACATAGGCTCGAATAAATTGTGATCGTACTTGCCGGGTCGGAGTTTCTATTCCAATTTCGCATACTTGCATGCAAATGCACTGATATAGCACGCGAGACAGCGATTCCGCACAGAAATACACTTCTGAAACGAAGAATCGTCGAATCTGACATAAGCTCGAATAAATCGTGGTCGTGCTTGCCGAATCGGAGTTTCCGTGCCAATTTCGCATACTCGCATGCAAATGCACTGATATAGCTCGCGAAACAGCGATTCCGCACAGAAATATACTTCTGAAACGAAGAATCGTCGAATCTGACATAAGCTCGAATAAATCGTGATCGTGATTGCCGGGTCGGAGTTTCTATTCCAATTTCTCATACTTGCATGCAAATGCACTGATCTAGCGCGCGAAACAGCGATTCCGCACAGAAATACACTTCTCAAACGAAGAATCGTCGAATCTGACATAAGCTCGAATAAATCGTGATCGTGCTTGCCGAATCGGAGTTTTCGTGCCAATTTCGCATATTTGCATACAAATGCACTGATCCAGCACGCTAAACAGCGATTCCGCACAGAAATACACTTCTGAAACGAAGAATCGTCGAATCTGACATAAGCTCGAATAAATCGTGATCGTGCTTGCCAAATCGGAGTTGCCGTGCCAATTTCGCATATCTGCATACAAATGCACTGATCTAGCACGCGAAACGGCGATTCCGCACAGAAATTCATTTGTGAAACAAATAATCGTCGAATCTGACATAAGCTCGAATAAATCGTGATCGTGCTTGCCGAATCGGGGTTTTCGTGCCAATTTCGATTATTTCCATGCAAATGCACTGATCTTGCGCGCGAAACAGCGATTCCGCACAGAAATACACTTCTCAAACGAAGAATCGTCGAATCTGACATAAGCTCGAATAAATCGTGGTCGTGCTTGCCGAATCGGAGTTTCGATTCCAATTTCTCATACTTGCATGCAAATGCACTGATCTAGAGCGCGAAACAGCGATTCCGCACAGAAATACACTTCTGAAACGAAGAATGTCGAAACAGACATAGGCTCGAATGAATCGTGGTCGTGCTTGCCGAATCGGAGTTTCCGTGCCAATTTCGCATACTTGCATGCAATTGCACTGATATAGCACGCGAAACAGCGATTCCGCACAGAAATACACTTCTGAAACGAAGAATCGTCGAATCTGACATAAGGTCGAATAAATCGTGGTCGTGCTTGCCGAATCGGAGTTTCCGTGCCAATTTCGCATACTTGAATGCAAATGCACTGATATAGCACGCGAAACAGCGATTCCGCACAGAAATACACTTCTCAAACGAAGAATCGTCGAATCTGACATAAGCTCGAATAAATCGTGGTCGTGCTTGCCGAATCGGAGTTTCGATTCCAATTTCTCATACTTGCATGCAAATGCACTGATCTAGCGCGCGAAACAGCGATTCCGCACAGAAATACACTTCTGAAACGAAGAATGTCGAAACAGACATAGGCTCGAATGAATCGTGGTAGTGCTTGCCGAATCGGAGTTTCCGTGCCAATTTCGCATACTTGCATGCAAATGCACTGATATAGCACGCGAAACAGCGATTCCGCACAGAAATACACTTCTGAAACGAAGAATCGTCGAATCTGACATAAGCTCGAATAAATCGTGATCGTGATTGCCGGGTCGGAGTTTCGTTTCCAATTTCTCATACTTGCATGCGAATGCACTGATCTAGCGCGCGAAACAGCGATTCCGCACAGAAATACACTTCTGAAACGAAGAATCGTCGAATCTGACATAGGCTCGAATAAATTGTGATCGTGCTTGCCGGGTCGGAGTTTCTATTCCAATTTCGCATACTTGCATGCAAATGCACTGATATAGCACGCGAAACAGCGATTCCGCACAGAAATACACTTCTGAAACGATGAATCGTCGAATCTGACATAGGCTCGAATAAATTGTGATCGTGCTTGCCGGGTCGGATTTTCTATTCCAATTTCGCATACTTGCATGCAAATGCACTGATCTAGCGCTCGAAACAGCGATTCCGCACAGAAATACACTTCTGAAACGAAGAATCGTCGAATCTGACATAAGCTCGAATAAATCGTGATCGTGATTGCCGGGTCGGAGTTTCTATTCCAATTTCTCATACTTGCATGCAAATGCACTGATCTAGCGCGCGAAACAGCGATTCCGCACAGAAATACACTTCTGAAACGAAGAATCGTCGAATCTGACATAAGCTCGAATAAATCGTGATCGTGCTTGCCAAATCGGACTTTCCGTGCCAATTTCGCATATCTGCATACAAATATACTGATCTAGCACGCGAAACAGCGATTCCGCACAGAAATACACTTCTGAAACGAAGAATCGTCGAATCTGACATAGGCTCGAATAAATTGTGATCGTACTTGCCGGGTCGGAGTTTCTATTCCAATTTCGCATACTTGCATGCAAATGCACTGATATAGCACGCGAGACAGCGATTCCGCACAGAAATACACTTCTGAAACGAAGAATCGTCGAATCTGACATAAGCTCGAATAAATCGTGGTCGTGCTTGCCGAATCGGAGTTTCCGTGCCAATTTCGCATACTTGCATGCAAATGCACTGATATAGCACGCGAAACAGCGATTCCGCACAGAAATACACTTCTGAAACGAAGAATCGTCGAATCTGACATAAGCTCGAATAAATCGTGATCGTGATTGCCGGGTCGGAGTTTCTATTCCAATTTCTCATACTTGCATGCGAATGCACTGATCTAGCGCGCGAAACAGCGATTCCGCACAGAAATACACTTCTCAAACGAAGAATCGTCGAATCTGACATAAGCTCGAATAAATCGTGATCGTGCTTGCCGAATCGGAGTTTTCGTGCCAATTTCGCATATTTGCATGCAAATGCACTGATCTAGCGCGCGAAACAGCGATTCCGCACAGAAATACACTTCTGAAACGAAGAATCGTCGAATCTGACATAAGCTCGAATAAAGCGTGATCGTGCTTGCTAAATCGGACTTTCCGTGCCAATTTCGCATATCTGCATACAAATATACTGATCTAGCACGCGAAACAGCGATTCCGCACAGAAATACACTTCTGAAACGAAGAATCGTCGAATCTGACATAGGCTCGAATAAATTGTGATCGTACTTGCCGGGTCGGAGTTTCTATTCCAATTTCGCATACTTGCTTCGCATACTTGCATGCAAATGCACTGATATAGCACGCGAGACAGCGATTCCGCACAGAAATACACTTCTGAAACGAAGAATCGTCGAATCTGACATAAGCTCGAATAAATCGTGGTCGTGCTTGCCGAATCGGAGTTTCCGTGCCAATTTCGCATACTCGCATGCAAATGCACTGATATAGCTCGCGAAACAGCGATTCCGCACAGAAATATACTTCTGAAACGAAGAATCGTCGAATCTGACATAAGCTCGAATAAATCGTGATCGTGATTGCCGGGTCGGAGTTTCTATTCCAATTTCTCATACTTGCATGCAAATGCACTGATCTAGCGCGCGAAACAGCGATTCCGCACAGAAATACACTTCTCAAACGAAGAATCGTCGAATCTGACATAAGCTCGAATAAATCGTGATCGTGCTTGCCCGAATCGGAGTTTTCGTGCCAATTTCGCATATTTTGCATACAAATGCACTGATCCAGCACGCTAAACAGCGATTCCGCACAGAAATACACTTCTGAAACGAAGAATCGTCGAATCTGACATAAGCTCGAATAAATCGTGATCGTGCTTGCCAAATCGGAGTTGCCGTGCCAATTTCGCATATCTGCATACAAATGCACTGATCTAGCACGCGAAACGGCGATTCCGCACAGAAATTCATTTGTGAAACAAATAATCGTCGAATCTGACATAAGCTCGAATAAATCGTGATCGTGCTTGCCGAATCGGGTTTTCGTGCCAATTTCGATTATTTCCCATGCAAATGCACTGATCTTGCGCGCGAAACAGCGATTCCGCACAGAAATACACTTCTCAAACGAAGGAATCGTCGAATCTGACATAAGCTCGAATAAATCGTGGTCGTGCTTGCCGAATCGGAGTTTCGATTCCAATTTCTCATACTTGCATGCAAATGCACTGATCTAGAGCGCGAAACAGCGATTCCGCACAGAAATACACTTCTGAAACGAAGAATGTCGAAACAGACATAGGCTCGAATGAATCGTGGTCGTGCTTGCCGAATCGGAGTTTCCGTGCCAATTTCGCATACTTGCATGCAATTGCACTGATATAGCACGCGAAACAGCGATTCCGCACAGAAATACACTTCTGAAACGAAGAATCGTCCGAATCTGACATAAGGTCGAATAAATCGTGGTCGTGCTTGCCGAATCGGAGTTTCCGTGCCAATTTCGCATACTTGAATGCAAATGCACTGATATAGCACGCGAAACAGCGATTCCGCACAGAAAATACACTTCTGAAACGAAGAATCGTCGAATCTGACATAAGCTCGAATAAATCGTGGTCGTGCTTGCCGAATCGCAGTTTCGATTCCAATTTCTCATACTTGCATGCAAATGCACTGATCTAGCGCGCGAAACAGCGATTCCGCACAGAAATACACTTCTGAAACGAAGAATGTCGAAACAGACATAGGCTCGAATGAATCGTGGTAGTGCTTGCCGAATCGGAGTTTCCGTGCCAATTTCGCATACTTGCATGCAAATGCACTGATATAGCACGCGAAACAGCGATTCCGCACAGAAATACACTTCTGAAACGAAGAATCGTCGAATCTGACATAAGCTCGAATAAATCGTGATCGTGATTGCCGGGTCGGAGTTTCGTTTCCAATTTCTCATACTTGCATGCGAATGCACTGATCTAGCGCGCGAAACAGCGATTCCGCACAGAAATACACTTCTGAAACGAAGAATCGTCGAATCTGACATAGGCTCGAATAAATTGTGATCGTGCTTGCCGGGTCGGAGTTTCTATTCCAATTTCGCATACTTGCATGCAAATGCACTGATATAGCACGCGAAACAGCGATTCCGCACAGAAATACACTTCTGAAACGATGAATCGTCGAATCTGACATAGGCTCGAATAAATTGTGATCGTGCTTGCCGGGTCGGATTTTCTATTCCAATTTCGCATACTTGCATGCAAATGCACTGATCTAGCGCTCGAAACAGCGATTCCGCACAGAAATACACTTCTGAAACGAAGAATCGTCGAATCTGACATAAGCTCGAATAAATCGTGATCGTGATTGCCGGGTCGGAGTTTCTATTCCAATTTCTCATACTTGCATGCAAATGCACTGATCTAGCGCGCGAAACAGCGATTCCGCACAGAAATACACTTCTGAAACGAAGAATCGTCGAATCTGACATAAGCTCGAATAAATCGTGATCGTGCTTGCCAAATCGGACTTTCCGTGCCAATTTCGCATATCTGCATACAAATATACTGATCTAGCACGCGAAACAGCGATTCCGCACAGAAATACACTTCTGAAACGAAGAATCGTCGAATCTGACATAGGCTCGAATAAATTGTGATCGTACTTGCCGGGTCGGAGTTTCTATTCCAATTTCGCATACTTGCATGCAAATGCACTGATATAGCACGCGAGACAGCGATTCCGCACAGAAATACACTTCTGAAACGAAGAATCGTCGAATCTGACATAAGCTCGAATAAATCGTGGTCGTGCTTGCCGAATCGGAGTTTCCGTGCCAATTTCGCATACTTGCATGCAAATGCACTGATATAGCACGCGAAACAGCGATTCCGCACAGAAATACACTTCTGAAACGAAGAATCGTCGAATCTGACATAAGCTCGAATAAATCGTGATCGTGATTGCCGGGTCGGAGTTTCTATTCCAATTTCTCATACTTGCATGCGAATGCACTGATCTAGCGCGCGAAACAGCGATTCCGCACAGAAATACACTTCTCAAACGAAGAATCGTCGAATCTGACATAAGCTCGAATAAATCGTGATCGTGCTTGCCGAATCGGAGTTTTCGTGCCAATTTCGCATATTTGCATGCAAATGCACTGATCTAGCGCGCGAAACAGCGATTCCGCACAGAAATACACTTCTGAAACGAAGAATCGTCGAATCTGACATAAGCTCGAATAAAGCGTGATCGTGCTTGCTAAATCGGACTTTCCGTGCCAATTTCGCATATCTGCATACAAATATACTGATCTAGCACGCGAAACAGCGATTCCGCACAGAAATACACTTCTGAAACGAAGAATCGTCGAATCTGACATAGGCTCGAATAAATTGTGATCGTACTTGCCGGGTCGGAGTTTCTATTCCAATTTCGCATACTTGCATGCAAATGCACTGATATAGCACGCGAGACAGCGATTCCGCACAGAAATACACTTCTGAAACGAAGAATCGTCGAATCTGACATAAGCTCGAATAAATCGTGGTCGTGCTTGCCGAATCGGAGTTTCCGTGCCAATTTCGCATACTCGCATGCAAATGCACTGATATAGCTCGCGAAACATCGATTCCGCACAGAAATATACTTCTGAAACGAAGAATCGTCGAATCTGACATAAGCTCGAATAAATCGTGATCGTGATTGCCGGGTCGGAGTTTCTATTCCAATTTCTCATACTTGCATGCAAATGCACTGATCTAGCGCGCGAAACAGCGATTCCGCACAGAAATACACTTCTCAAACGAAGAATCGTCGAATCTGACATAAGCTCGAATAAATCGTGATCGTGCTTGCCGAATCGGAGTTTTCGTGCCAATTTCGCATATTTGCATACAAATGCACTGATCCAGCACGCTAAACAGCGATTCCGCACAGAAATACACTTCTGAAACGAAGAATCGTCGAATCTGACATAAGCTCGAATAAATCGTGATCGTGCTTGCCAAATCGGAGTTGCCGTGCCAATTTCGCATATCTGCATACAAATGCACTGATCTAGCACGCGAAACGGCGATTCCGCACAGAAATTCATTTGTGAAACAAATAATCGTCGAATCTGACATAAGCTCGAATAAATCGTGATCGTGCTTGCCGAATCGGGGTTTTCGTGCCAATTTCGATTATTTCCATGCAAATGCACTGATCTTGCGCGCGAAACAGCGATTCCGCACAGAAATACACTTCTCAAACGAAGAATCGTCGAATCTGACATAAGCTCGAATAAATCGTGGTCGTGCTTGCCGAATCGGAGTTTCGATTCCAATTTCTCATACTTGCATGCAAATGCACTGATCTAGAGCGCGAAACAGCGATTCCGCACAGAAATACACTTCTGAAACGAAGAATGTCGAAACAGACATAGGCTCGAATGAATCGTGGTCGTGCTTGCCGAATCGGAGTTTCCGTGCCAATTTCGCATACTTGCATGCAAATGCACTGATATAGCACGCGAAACAGCGATTCCGCACAGAAATACACTTCTGAAACGAAGAATCGTCGAATCTGACATAAGGTCGAATAAATCGTGGTCGTGCTTGCCGAATCGGAGTTTCCGTGCCAATTTCGCATACTTGAATGCAAATGCACTGATATAGCACGCGAAACAGCGATTCCGCACAGAAATACACTTCTCAAACGAAGAATCGTCGAATCTGACATAAGCTCGAATAAATCGTGGTCGTGCTTGCCGAATCGGAGTTTCGATTCCAATTTCTCATACTTGCATGCAAATGCACTGATCTAGCGCGCGAAACAGCGATTCCGCACAGAAATACACTTCTGAAACGAAGAATGTCGAAACAGACATAGGCTCGAATGAATCGTGGTAGTGCTTGCCGAATCGGAGTTTCCGTGCCAATTTCGCATACTTGCATGCAAATGCACTGATATAGCACGCGAAACAGCGATTCCGCACAGAAATACACTTCTGAAACGAAGAATCGTCGAATCTGACATAAGCTCGAATAAATCGTGATCGTGATTGCCGGGTCGGAGTTTCGATTCCAATTTCTCATACTTGCATGCGAATGCACTGATCTAGCGCGCGAAACAGCGATTCCGCACAGAAATACACTTCTGAAACGAAGAATCGTCGAATCTGACATAGGCTCGAATAAATTGTGATCGTGCTTGCCGGGTCGGAGTTTCTATTCCAATTTCGCATACTTGCATGCAAATGCACTGATATAGCACGCGAAACAGCGATTCCGCACAGAAATACACTTCTGAAACGATGAATCGTCGAATCTGACATAGGCTCGAATAAATTGTGATCGTGCTTGCCGGGTCGGATTTTCTATTCCAATTTCGCATACTTGCATGCAAATGCACTGATCTAGCGCGCGAAACAGCGATTCCGCACAGAAATACACTTCTGAAACGAAGAATCGTCGAATCTGACATAAGCTCGAATGAATCGTGGTCGTGCTTGCCGAATCGGAGTTTCCGTGCCAATTTTGCATACTTGCATGGAAATGCACTGATATAGCACGCGACACAGCGATTCCGCACAGAAATACACTTCTGAAACGAAGAATCGTCGAATCTGACATAAGCTCGAATAAATCGTGATCGTGATTGCCGGGTCGGAGTTTCGATTCCAATTTCTCATACTTGCATGCAAATGCACTGATCTAGCGCGCGAAACAGCGATTCCGCACAGAAATACACTTCTGAAACGAAGAATGTCGAAACAGACATAGCCTCGAATAAATTGTGATCGTGCTTGCCGGGTCGGATTTTCTATTCCAATTTCGCATACTTGCATGCAAATGCACTGATATAGCACGCGAAACAGCGATTCCGCACAGAAATACACTTCTGAAACGAAGAATCGTCGAATCTGTCATAAGCTCGAATAAATCGTGATCGTGATTGCCGGGTCGGAGTTTCGATTCCAATTTCTCATACTTGCATGCAAATGCACTGATCTAGCGCGCGAAACAGCGATTCCGCACAGAAATACACTTCTCAAACGAAGAATCGTCGAATCTGACATAAGCTCGAATAAATCGTGATCGTGCTTGCCGAATCGGAGTTTTCGTGCCAATTTCGCATATTTGCATACAAATGCACTGATATAGCACGCGACACAGCGATTCCGCACAGAAATACACTTCTGAAACGAAGAATCGTCGAATCTGACATAAGCTCGAATAAATCGTGATCGTGCTTGCCAAATCGGAGTTGCCGTGCCAATTTCGCATATCTGCATACAAATATACTGATCTAGCACGCGAAACAGCGATTCCGCACAGAAATACACTTCTGAAACGAAGAATCGTCGAATCTGACATAGGCTCGAATAAATTGTGATCGTACTTGCCGGGTCGGAGTTTCTATTCCAATTTCGCATACTTGCATGCAAATGCACTGATATAGCACGCGAGACAGCGATTCCGCACAGAAATACACTTCTGAAACGAAGAATCGTCGAATCTGACATAAGCTCGAATAAATCGTGGTCGTGCTTGCCGAATCGGAGTTTCCGTGCCAATTTCGCATACTTGCATGCAAATGCACTGATATAGCACGCGAAACAGCGATTCCGCACAGAAATACACTTCTGAAACGAAGAATCGTCGAATCTGACATAAGCTCGAATAAATCGTGATCGTGATTGCCGGGTCGGAGTTTCTATTCCAATTTCTCATACTTGCATGCAAATGCACTGATCTAGCGCGCGAAACAGCGATTCCGCACAGAAATACACTTCTCAAACGAAGAATCGTCGAATCTGACATAAGCTCGAATAAAGCGTGATCGTGCTTGCTAAATCGGACTTTCCGTGCCAATTTCGCATATCTGCATACAAATATACTGATCTAGCACGCGAAACAGCGATTCCGCACAGAAATACACTTCTGAAACGAAGAATCGTCGAATCTGACATAGGCTCGAATAAATTGTGATCGTACTTGCCGGGTCGGAGTTTCTATTCCAATTTCGCATACTTGCATGCAAATGCACTGATATAGCACGCGAGACAGCGATTCCGCACAGAAATACACTTCTCAAACGAAGAATCGTCGAATCTGACATAAGCTCGAATAAATCGTGATCGTGATTGCCGGGTCGGAGTTTCTATTCCAATTTCTCATACTTGCATGCAAATGCACTGATGTAGCGCGCGAAACAGCGATTCCGCACAGAAATACACTTCTCAAACGAAGAATCGTCGAATCTGACATAAGCTCGAATAAATCGTGATCGTGCTTGCCGAATCGGAGTTTTCGTGCCAATTTCGCATATTTGCATACAAATGCACTGATATAGCACGCGACACAGCGATTCCGCACAGAAATACACTTCTGAAACGAAGAATCGTCGAATCTGACATAAGCTCGAATAAATCGTGATCGTGCTTGCCGAATCGGAGTTTTCGTGCCAATTTCGCATATTTGCATGCAAATGCACTGATCTAGCGCGCGAAACAGCGATTCCGCACAGAAATACATTTCTCAAACGAAGAATCGTCGAATCTGACATAAGCTCGAATAAATCGTGGTCGTGCTTGCCGAATCGGAGTTTCCTTACCAATTTCGCATATTTGCATACAAATGCACTGATCTAGCACGCTAAACAGCGATACCGTACAGAAATTCATTTGTGAAACGAATAATCGTTGAATCTGACATAAGCTCGAATAAATCATGATCTTGCTTGCCAAATCGGAGTTTTCGTGCCAATTTCGCATATTTGCATGCAGATGCACTGATCTAGCGCGCGAAACAGCGATTTCGCACAGAAATACACTTCTCAAACGAAGAATCGTCGAATCTGACATAAGCTCGAATAAATCGTGGTCGTGCTTGTCGAATCGGAGTTTCCGTACGAATTTCGCATATTTGCATACAAATGCACTGATCTAGCACGCTAAACAGCGATACCGTACAGAAATTCATTTGTGAAACGAATAATCGTCAAATCTGACATAAGCTCGAATAAATCGTGATCGTGCTTGCCGAATCGGAGTTTTCGTGCCAATTTCGCATATTTGCATGCAAATGCACTGATCTAGCGCGGAAAACAGCGATTCCACACAGAAATACACTTCTGAAACGAAGAATGTCGAAACAGACATAGGCTCGAATGAATCGTGGTCGTGCTTGCCGAATCGGAGTTTCCGTGCCAATTTCGCATACTTGCATGCAAATGCACTGATATAGCACGCGAAACAGCGATTCCGCACAGAAATACACTTCTGAAACGATGAATCGTCGAATCTGACATAGGCTCGAATAAATTGTGATCGTGCTTGCCGGGTCGGATTTTCTATTCCAATTTCGCATACTTGCATGCAAATGCACTGATCTAGCGCGCGAAACAGCGATTCCGCACAGAAATACACTTCTGAAACGAAGAATCGTCGAATCTGACATAAGCTCGAATGAATCGTGGTCGTGCTTGCCGAATCGGAGTTTCCGTGCCAATTTTGCATACTTGCATGGAAATGCACTGATATAGCACGCGACACAGCGATTCCGCACAGAAATACACTTCTGAAACGAAGAATCGTCGAATCTGACATAAGCTCGAATAAATCGTGATCGTGATTGCCGGGTCGGAGTTTCGATTCCAATTTCTCATACTTGCATGCAAATGCACTGATCTAGCGCGCGAAACAGCGATTCCGCACAGAAATACACTTCTGAAACGAAGAATGTCGAAACAGACATAGCCTCGAATAAATTGTGATCGTGCTTGCCGGGTCGGATTTTCTATTCCAATTTCGCATACTTGCATGCAAATGCACTGATATAGCACGCGAAACAGCGATTCCGCACAGAAATACACTTCTGAAACGAAGAATCGTCGAATCTGACATAAGCTCGAATAAATCGTGATCGTGATTGCCGGGTCGGAGTTTCGATTCCAATTTCTCATACTTGCATGCAAATGCACTGATCTAGCGCGCGAAACAGCGATTCCGCACAGAAATACACTTCTCAAACGATTAATCGTCGAATCTGACATAAGCTCGAATAAATCGTGATCGTGCTTGCCAAATCGGACTTTCCGTGCCAATTTCGCATATCTGCATACAAATATACTGATCTAGCACGCGAAACAGCGATTCCGCACAGAAATACACTTCTGAAACGAAGAATCGTCGAATCTGACATAGGCTCGAATAAATTGTGATCGTACTTGCCGGGTCGGAGTTTCTATTCCAATTTCGCATACTTGCATGCAAATGCACTGATATAGCACGCGAGACAGCGATTCCGCACAGAAATACACTTCTGAAACGAAGAATCGTCGAATCTGACATAAGCTCGAATAAATCGTGGTCGTGCTTGCCGAATCGGAGTTTCCGTGCCAATTTCGCATACTTGCATGCAAATGCACTGATATAGCACGCGAAACAGCGATTCCGCACAGAAATACACTTCTGAAACGAAGAATCGTCGAATCTGACATAAGCTCGAATAAATCGTGATCGTGATTGCCGGGTCGGAGTTTCTATTCCAATTTCTCATACTTGCATGCAAATGCACTGATGTAGCGCGCGAAACAGCGATTCCGCACAGAAATACACTTCTCAAACGAAGAATCGTCGAATCTGACATAAGCTCGAATAAATCGTGATCGTGCTTGCCGAATCGGAGTTTTCGTGCCAATTTCGCATATTTGCATGCAAATGCACTGATCTAGCGCGCGAAACAGCGATTCCGCACAGAAATACATTTCTCAAACGAAGAATCGTCGAATCTGACATAAGCTCGAATAAATCGTGGTCGTGCTTGCCGAATCGGAGTTTCCGTACCAATTTCGCATATTTGCATACAAATGCACTGATCTAGCACGCTAAACAGCGATACCGTACAGAAATTCATTTGTGAAACGAATAATCGTTGAATCTGACATAAGCTCGAATAAATCATGATCTTGCTTGCCAAATCGGAGTTTTCGTGCCAATTTCGCATATTTGCATGCAGATGCACTGATCTAGCGCGCGAAACAGCGATTTCGCACAGAAATACACTTCTCAAACGAAGAATCGTCGAATCTGACATAAGCTCGAATAAATCGTGGTCGTGCTTGTCGAATCGGAGTTTCCGTACGAATTTCGCATATTTGCATACAAATGCACTGATCTAGCACGCTAAACAGCGATACCGTACAGAAATTCATTTGTGAAACGAATAATCGTCGAATCTGACATAAGCTCGAATAAATCGTGATCGTGCTTGCCGAATCGGAGTTTTCGTGCCAATTTCGCATATTTGCATGCAAATGCACTGATCTAGCGCGCGAAACAGCGATTCCACACAGAAATACACTTCTGAAACGAAGAATCGTCGAATCTGACATAAGCTCGAATAAATCGTGATCGTGTTTGTGCGGATCGGAGTTTCTGTGCCAATTTGGCATATTTGCATGCAAATGCACTGATCTAACACGCGAAACGGCGATTCCGCACAGAAATTCATTTGTGAAACAAATAATCGACGAATCTGACATAAGCTCGAATAAATCGTGATCGTGCTTGCCGAATCGGAGTTTTCGTGCCAATTTCGCATATTTGCATGCGAATGCACTGATCTAGCGCGCGAAACAGCGATTCCGCACAGAAATACACTTCTGAAACGAAAAATCGTCGAATCTGACATAAGCTCGAATAAATCGTGATCGTGCTTGCCGGGTCGCGATTGGTCTGTCATCGCCAACCACCCCACCAACCCCCCCCCCCACCCTTTAAAATTAATGGAAAATGTAAACCTAAACGTAGAGTCGGATTCGTAACCTCGAAGTTACAAGTCGATTCGCTCAACTATCAAGGGAGAGTAAACGCGGCGACTGTGGCGGCACTCGCCACCGATGCGAAGTCAGCGTCGCAAAGTTGGCGTTCAATTCGAACGTTTGAATCAGTTATTTTCTTTCGGGCCCTTTTCAGCCCTGAACCGTGGAAGCGCCGAAATTCGGGTTTCATTTTTAACGCGGCAGCTTATACCCCCCGAGCGTTACCGACCACTGCCGGTGGTGGTCGGTAACTTATCCTCCGCCGAGGTCGACGCGCGTTACCAATGCACAGGTAAAAAATTTTTCGCGAATTTTCGCGAATTTTTCGCGCGGTTAACCTTCGTCTCCGCGTCCTCTGTCCGACGAGCCTACTCTCGCCCGCAACCGTCGACCGGGTCTCGAGCTATACGGCGACAAAAAAACTTTGATTTTTCACTAATTTGACGTCATCGAAAAAGTTACGGCCAACTGGGAATTAAAGGTATATCGCCTTCACGAATTCTCCGGGAGCCCGTGGGGCCTTCGGCCCCGCTCGGCTCGAGGTCGAGATCGTCGGTAGCGCCGATGGTGGCGGGGAGGCGCGCGATTGGTCTGTCATCGCCAACCCCCCCACCCCCCCCTTAAAAATTAATGGAAAATGTAAACCAAAACGTAGAGTCGGATTCGTAACCTCGAAGTCACGAGTCGATCCGCTCAACTATCAGGAGAGAGTAATTACGGCGACTGTGTCGGCACTCGCCACCGATGCGAAGTCAGCGTCGCGAAGTTGGCGTTAAATTCGAACGTTTGAATCAGTTATTTTCTTTCGGGCCCTTTTCAGCCCTGAACCGTGGAAGCGCCGAAATTCGGGTTTCATTTTTAACGCGGCAGCTTATAACCCCCCGAGCGCTACCGACCACTGCCGGTGGTGGTCGGTAAGTTATCCTCCGCCGAGGTCGACGCGCGTTACCGATGCACACGTAAAAAATTATTCGAGAATTTTTCGCGAAAAATTCGCGAAAAATTCGCGAAAAATTCGCGAAAAATTCTCGAATAATTTTTCGCGCGGTAAAACTTCGTCTCCGCGTCCTCCGTCCCACGAGCCTACTCTCGCCCGCGCCCGTCGGCCCGTTCTCGAGCAATACGGCGACAAAGAAATCGCAAAATTTCACTAATTTGACGTCACCGAAAAAGTTACGGCCAACTGGGAATTAAAGGTATATCGCCTTCACGAATTTTCCGGGAGCACATCGGGCCTTCGGCCCCGCTCGGCTCGGCTCGGTTCGGCTCGAGGTCTAGGTCGTCGGTAGCGACGATGGTGGCGGGGAGGCGCGCGATTGGTCTGTCATCGCCAAACACCCCACGCCCCCCCACCCTTTAAAATTAATGGAAAATGTAAACCTAAACGTAGAGTCGGATTCGTAACCTCGAAGTTACAAGTCGATTCGCTCAACTATCAAGGGAGAGTAAACGCGGCGACTGTGGCGGCACTCACCACCGATGCGAAGTCAGCGTCGCAAAGTTGGCGTTCAATTCGAACGTTTGAATCAGTTATTTTCTTTCGGGCCCTTTTCAGCCCTGAACCGTGGAAGTGCCGAAATTCGGGTTTCATTTTTAACGCGGCAGCTTATACCCCCCGACCGTTACCGACCACTGCCGGTGGTGGTCGGTAACTTATCCTCCGCCGAGGTCGACGCGCGTTATCGATGCACAGGTAAAAAATTTTTCGCGAATTTTCGCGAATTTTTCGCGCGGTTAACCTTCGTCTCCGCGTCCTCCGTCCGACGAGCCTACTCTCGCCCGCAACCGTCGACCGGGTCTCGAGCTATACGTAGACAAAAAAACTTTGATTTTTCACTAATTTGACGTCATCGAAAAAGTTACGGCCAACTGGGAATTAAAGGTATATCGCCTTCACGAATTTTCCGGGAGCCCGTCGGGCCTTCGGCCCCGCTCGACTCGGCTCGGCTCGAGGTCGAGGTCGTCGGTAGCGACGATGGTGGCGGGGAGGCGCGCGATTGGTCTGTCATCGCCAACCCCCCACCCCCCCACCCTTTAAAATTAATGGCAAATGTAAACCTGAACGTAGAGTCGGATTCGTAATCTCGAAGTCACGAGTCGATTCGCTCAACTATCAGGGGAGAGTAATTGCGGCGACTGTGGCGGCACTCGCCACCGATGCGAAGTCAGCGTCGCGAAGTTGGCGTTAAATTCGAACGTTTGAATCAGTTATTTTCTTTCGGGCCCTTTTGAGCCCTGAACCGTGGAAGCGCCGAAATTCGGGTTTCATTTTTAACGCGGCAGCTTATACCCCCCGAGCGTTACCGACCACTGCCGGTGATGTTCGGTAACTTTTTCTCCGCTGAGGTCGACGCGCGTTACCAATGCACATGTAACAAATTTTTCGAGAATCTTTCGCGAATTTTTCGCCCGGTAAACCTTCGTCTCCGCGTCCTCTGTCCGACGAGCCTACTCTCGCCCGCACCCGTCGACCGGTTCTCGAGCTATACGGCGACAAAGAAATCGCAAAATTTCACTAATTTGACGTCATCGAAGAAGTTACGGCCAACTGGGAATTAAAGGTATATCGCCTTCATGAATTTTCCGGGAGCCCATCGGGCCTTCGGCCCCGCTCGGCTCGGCTCGGCTCGAGGTCGAGGTCGTCGGTAGCGACGATGGTGGCGGGAAGGAGCGCGATTGGTCTGTCATCGCCATCCTCCCACCAACCCCCGTCCCTTTAAAATTAATGGAAAATGTAAACCTAAACGTAGAGTCGGATTCGTAACCTCGAAGTTACAAGTCGATTCGCTCAACTATCAAGGGAGAGTAAACGCGGCGACTGTGGCGGCACTCGCCACCTATGCGAAGTCAGCGTCGCGAAGTTGGCGTTCAATTCGAGCGTTTGAGTCAGTTATTTTCTTTCGGGCCCTTTTCAGCACTGAACATTGGAAGCGCCGAAATTCGGGTTTCATTTTTAACGCGGCAGCTTATATCCCCCGAGCGTTACCGACCACTGCCGGTGGTTGTCGGTAAGTTATCCTCCGCCGAGGTCGACGCGCGTTACCGATGCACACGTAAAAAATTTTTCGAGAATCTTACGCGATTTTTTCGCGCGATTAACCTTCGTCTCCGCGTCCTCCGTCCGACGAGCCTACTCTCGCCCGCAACCGTCGACCGGGTCTCGAGCTATACGGCGACAAAAAAACTTTGATTTTTCACTAATTTGACGTCATCGAAAAAGTTACAGCCAACTGGGAATTAAAGGTATATCACCTGCACGAATTTTCCGGGAGCCCATCGGGCCTTCGGCCCCGCTCGGCTCGGCTCGGCTCGGCTCGAGGTCGAGTTCGTCGAAAGCGACGATGGTGGCGGTGAGGCGCGCGATTGGTCTGTCATCGCCAACCACCCCACCACCACCCCGTCCCTTTAAAATTAATGGAAAAGGTAAACCTAAACGTAGAGTCGGATTCGTAATCTCGAAGTTACAAGTCGATTCGCTCAACTCTCAGGGGAGAGTAAACGCGGCGACTGTAGCGGCACTCGCCACCGATGCGAAGTCAGCGTCGCGAAGTTGGCGTTCAATTCGAACGTTTGAATCAGTTATTTTCTTTCGGGCCCTTTTGAGCCCTGAACATTGGAAGCGCCGAAATTCGGGTTTCATTTTTAACGCGGCAGCTTATACCCCCCGAGCGTTACCGACCACTGCCGGTGATGTTCGGTAACTTTTTCTCCGCCGAGGTCGACGCGCGTTACCGATGCACATGTAACAAATTTTTCGAGAATCTTTCGCGAATTTTTCGCGCGGTAAACCTTCGCCTCCGCGTCCTCCGTCTGACGAGCCTACTCTCGCCCGCACCCGTCGTCCGGTTCTCGAGCTATACGGCGACAAAGAAATCGCAAAATTTCACTAATTTGACGTCATCGAAGAAGTTACGGCCAACTGGGAATTAAAGGTATATCGCCTTCACGAATTTTCCGGGAGCCCGTCGGGCCTTCGGCCCCGCTCGGCTCGGCTCGGCTCGAAGTCTAGGTCGTCGGTAGCGACGATGGTGGCGGGGAGGCGCACGATTGGTCTGTCATCGCCAACCACCCCTCCGTCCCTTTAAAATTAATGGAAAAAGTAAACCTAAACGTAGAGTCGGATTCGTAACCTCGAAGTTACAAGTCGATTCGCTCAACTCTCAGGGGAAAGTAAACGCGGCGACTGTGGCGGCACTCGCCACCGATGCGAAGTCAGCGTCGCGAAGTAGGCGTTAAATTCTAACGTTTGAATCAGTTATTTTCTTTCGGGCCCTTTTCAGCACTGAACCGTGGAAGCGCCGAAATCCGGGTTTCATTTTTAACGCGGCAGCTTATATCCCCCGAGCATTACCGACCACTGCCGGTGGTTGTCGGTAAGTTATCCTCCGCCGAGGTCGACGCGCGTTACCGATGCACACGTAAAAAATTTTTCGAGAATCTTTCGCGATTTTTTCGCGCGATTAACCTTCGTCTCCGCGACCTCCGTCCGACGAGCCTACTCTCGCCCGCAACCGTCGACCGGGTCTCGAGCTATACGGCGACAAAAAAACTTTGATTTTTCACTAATTTGACGTCATCGAAAAAGTTACGGCCAACTGGGAATTAAAGGTATATCACCTTCACGAATTTTCCGGGAGCCCATCGGGACTTCGGCCCCGCTCGGCTCGGCTCGGTTCGGCTCGAGGTCGAGGTCGTCGATAGCGACGATGGAAAATGTAAACCTAAACGTAGAGTCGGATTCGTAATCTCGAAGTCACGAGTCGATTCGCTCAACTATCAGGGGAGAGTAATTGCGGTGACTGTGGCGGCACTCGCCACCGATGCGAAGTCAGCGTCGCGAAGTTGGCGTTAAATTCGAACGTTTGAATCAGTTATTTTCTTTCGGGCCCTTTTGAGCCCTGATCCGTGGAAGCGCCGAAATTCGGGTTTCATTTTTAACGCGGCAGCTTATACCCCCCGAGCATTACCGACCACTGCCGGTGATGTTCGGTAACTTTTTCTCCGCCGAGGTCGACGCGCGTTACCGATGCACATGTAACAAATTTTTCGAGAATCTTTCGCGAATTTTTCGCGCGGTAAACCTTCGTCTCCGCGTCCTCCGTCCGACGAGCCTACTCTCGCCCGCACCCGTCGACCGGTTCTCGAGCTATACGGCGACAAAGTAATCGCAAAATTTCACTAATTTGACGTCATCGAAGAAGTTACGTCCAACTGGGAATTAAAGGTATATCGCCTTCACGAATTTTCCGGGAGCCCGTCGGGCCTTCGGCCCCGCTCGGCTCGGCTCGGCTCGAAGTCTAGGTCGTCGGTAGCGACGATGGTGGCAGGGAAGCGCGCGATTGGTCTGTCATCGCCAACCACCCCACCACCCCTCCGTCCCTTTAAAATTAATGGAAAAAGTAAACCTAAACGTAGAGTCGGATTCGTAACCTCGAAGTTACATGTCGATTCGCTCAACTCTCAGGGGAGAGTAAACGCGGCGACTGTAGCGGCACTCGCCACCGATGCGAAGTCAGCGTCGCAAAGTTGGCGTTCAATTCGAACGTTTGAATCAGTTATTTTCTTTCGGGCCCTTTTCAGCCCTGAACCGTGGAAGCGCCGAAATTCGGGTTTCATTTTTAACGCGGCAGCTTATACCCCCCGAGCGTTACCGACCACTGCCGGTGGTGGTCGGTAACTTATCCTCCGCCGAAGTCGACGCGCGTTACCGATGCACACGTAAAAAATTTTTCGAGAATCTTTCGCGAATTTTTCGGGCGGTAAACCTTCGTCTCCGCGTCCTCCGTCCGACGAGCCCACTCTCGCCCGCACCCGTCGACCGGTTCTCGAGCTATACGGCGACAAAGAAATCGCAAAATTTCACTGATTTGACGTCACCGAAAAAGTTACGGCCAACTGGGAATTAAAGGTACATCGCCTTCCCGAATTTTCCGGGAGCCCATCGGGCCATCGGCCCCGCTCGGCTCGGCTCGGCTCGCCTCGAGGTCGAGTTCGTCGAAAGCGAGGATGGTGGCGGTGAGGCGCGCGATTGGTCTGTCATCGCCAACCAACCCACCACCACCCCGTCCCTTTAAAATTAATGGAAAAGGTAAACCTAAACGTAGAGTCGGATTCGTAACCTCGAAGTTACAAGTCGATTCGCTCAACTCTCAGGGGAGAGTAAACGCGGCGACTGTAGCGGCACTCGCCACCGATGCGAAGTCAGCGTCGCGAAGTTGGCGTTCAATTCGAACGTTTGAGTCAGTTATTTTCTTTCGGGCCCTTTTCAGCCCTGAACCGTGGAAGCGCCGAAATTCGGGTTTCTTTTTTAACGCGGCAGCTTATACCCCCCGAGCGCTACCGACCACTGCCGGTGGTGGTCGGTAAGTTATCCTCCGCCGATGTCGACGCGAGTTACCGATGCACACGTAAAAAATTTTTCGAGAATCTTGCGCGAATTTTTCGCGCGGTTAACCTTCGTCTCCGCGTCCTCCGTCCGACGAGCCTACTCTCGCCCGCAACCGTCGACCGGGTCTCGAGCTATACGGCGACAAAAAAACTTTGATTTTTCACTAATTTGACGTCATCGAAAAAGTTACGGCCAACTGGGAATTAAAGGTATATCGCCTTCACGAATTTTCCGGGAGCCCGTCGGGCCTTCGGCCCCGCTCGGCTCGGCTCGGCTCGAGGTCGAGGTCGTCGGTAGCGACGATGGTGGCGGGGAGGCGCGCGTTTGATCTGTCATCGCCAACCCCCCCCACCCCCCCACCCCTTTAAAAATTAATGGAAAATGTAAACCTAAACGTAGGGTCGGATTCGTAATCTCGAAGTCACGAGTCGATTCGCTCAACTATCAGGGGAGAGTAATTGCGGCGACTGTGGCAGCACTCGCCACCGATGCGAAGTCAGCGTCGCGAAGTTGCCGTTAAATTCGAACGTTTGAATCAGTTATTTTCTTTCGGGCCCTTTTGAGCCCTGAACCGTGGAAGCGCCGAAATTCGGGTTTCATTTTTAACGCGGCAGCTTATACCCCCCGAGCGTTACCGACCACTGCCGGTGATGTTCGGTAACTTTTTCTCCGCCGAGGTCGACGCGCGTTACCGATGCACATGTAACAAATTTTTCGAGAATCTTTCGCGAATTTTTCGCGCGGTAAACCTTCGCCTCCGCGTCCTCCGTCTGACGAGCCTACTCTCGCCCGCACCCGTCGTCCGGTTCTCGAGCTATACGGCGACAAAGAAATCGCAAAATTTCACTAATTTGACGTCATCGAAGAAGTTAAGGCCAACTGGGAATTAAAGGTATATCGCCTTCACGAATTTTCCGGGAGCCCGTCGGGCCTTGGGCCCCGCTCGGCTCGGCTCGGCTCGAAGTCTAGGTCGTCGGTAGCGACGATGGTGGCGGGGAGGCGCACGATTGGTCTGTCATCGCCAACCACCCCTCCGTCCCTTTAAAATTAATGGAAAAAGTAAACCTAAACGTAGAGTCGGATTCGTAACCTCGAAGTTACAAGTCGATTCGCTCAACTCTCAGGGGAAAGTAAACGCGGCGACTGTGGCGGCACTCGCCACCGATGCGAAGTCAGCGTCGCGAAGTAGGCGTTAAATTCTAACGTTTGAATCAGTTATTTTCTTTCGGGCCCTTTTCAGCACTGAACCGTGGAAGCGCCGAAATCCGGGTTTCATTTTTAACGCGGCAGCTTATATCCCCCGAGCATTACCGACCACTGCCGGTGGTTGTCGGTAAGTTATCCTCCGCCGAGGTCGACGCGCGTTACCGATGCACACGTAAAAAATTTTTCGAGAATCTTTCGCGATTTTTTCGCGCGATTAACCTTCGTCTCCGCGACCTCCGTCCGACGAGCCTACTCTCGCCCGCAACCGTCGACCGGGTCTCGAGCTATACGGCGACAAAAAAACTTTGATTTTTCACTAATTTGACGTCATCGAAAAAGTTACGGCCAACTGGGAATTAAAGGTATATCACCTTCACGAATTTTCCGGGAGCCCATCGGGACTTCGGCCCCGCTCGGCTCGGCTCGGTTCGGCTCGAGGTCGAGGTCGTCGATAGCGACGATGGTGGCGGGGAGGCGCGCGATTGGTCTGTCATCGCCAACCCCCCCACCCCCCTCCCTTTAAAATTAATGGAAAATGTAAACCTAAACGTAGAGTCGGATTCCTAACCTCGAAGCCACGAGTCGATTCGCTCAACTATCAGGGGAGAGTAAACGCGGCGACAGTGGCGGCACTCCCCACCGATGCGAAGTCAGCGTCGCGAAGTTGGCGTTAAATTCGAACGTTTGAATCAGTTATTTTCTTTCGGGCCCTTTTGAGCCCTGAACCGTGGAAGCGCCGAAATCCGGGTTTCATTTTTAACGCGGCAGCTTATATCCCCCGAGCATTACCGACCACTGCCGGTGGTTGTCGGTAAGTTATCCTCCGCCGAGGTCGACGCGCGTTACCGATGCACACGTAAAAAAATTTTCGAGAATCTTTCGCGATTTTTTCGCGCGATTAACCTTCGTCTCCGCGACCTCCGTCCGACGAGCCTACTCTCGCCCGCAACCGTCGACCGGGTCTCGAGCTATACGGCGACAAAAAAACTTTGATTTTTCACTAATTTGACGTCACGAAAAAGTTACGGCCAACTGGGAATTAAAGGTATATCACCTTCACGAATTTTCCGGGAGCCCATCGGGACTTCGGCCCCGCTCGGCTCGGCTCGGTTCGGCTCGAGGTCGAGGCCACGATGGTGGCGGGGAGGCGCGCGATTGGTCTGTCATCGCCAACCCCCCCACCCCCCTCCCTTTAAAATTAATGGAAAATGTAAACCTAAACGTAGAGTCGGATTCCTAACCTCGAAGTCACGAGTCGATTCGCTCAACTATCAGGGGAGAGTAAACGCGGCGACAGTGGCGGCACTCCCCACCGATGCGAAGTCAGCGTCGCGAAGTTGGCGTTAAATTCGAACGTTTGAATCAGTTATTTTCTTTCGGGCCCTTTTGAGCCCTGAACCGTGGAAGCGCCGAAATTCGGGTTTCATTTTTAACGCGGCAGCTTATACCCCCCGAGCGTTACCGACCACTGCCGGTGATGTTCGGTAACTTTTTCTCCGACGAGGTCGACGCGCGTTACCAATGCACATGTAACAAATTTTTCTTGAATCTTTCGCGAATTTTTCGCGCGGTAAACCTTCGTCTCCGCGTCCTCTGTCCGACGAGCCTACTCTCGCCCGCACCCGTCGACCGGTTCTCGAGCTATACGGCGACAAAGAAATCGCAAAATTTCACTAATTTGACGTCATCGAAGAAGTTACGGCCAACTGGGAATTAAAGGTATATCGCCTTCACGAATTTTCCGGGAGCCCATCGGGCCTTCGGCCCCGCTCGGCTCGGCTCGGTTCGGCTCGAGGTCGAGGTCGTCGATAGCGACGATGGTGGCGGGGAGGCGCGCGATTGGTCTGTCATCGCCAACCGCCCCACCCCCCCACCCTTTAAAATTAATGGAAAATGTAAACCTAAACGTAGAGTCGGATTCGTAACCTCGAAGTTACAAGTCGATTCGCTCAACTCTCAAGGGAGTGTAAACGCGGCGACTGTAGCGGCACTCGCCACCGATGCGAAGTCAGCGTCGCGAAGTTGGCGTTCAATTCGAGAGTTTGAGTCAGTTATTTTCTTTCGGGCCCTTTTCAGCCCTGAACATTGGAAGCGCCGAAATTCGGGTTTCATTTTTAACGCGGCAGCTTATATCCCCCGAGCGTTACCGACCACTGCCGGTGGTTGTCGGTAAGTTATCCTCCGCCGAGGTCGACGCGCGTTACCGATGCACACGTAAAAAATTTTTCGTGAATCTTACGCGATTTTTTGGCGCGATTAACCTTCGTCTCCGCGTCCTCCGTCCGACGAGCCTACTCTCGCCCGCAACCGTCGACCGGGTCTCGAGCTATACGGCGACAAAAAAACTTTGATTTTTCACTAATTTGACGTCACGAAAAAGTTACGGCCAACTGGGAATTAAAGGTATATCACCTTCACGAATTTTCCGGGAGCCCATCGGGACTTCGGCCCCGCTCGGCTCGGCTCGGTTCGGCTCGAGGTCGAGGTCGTCGATAGCGACGATGGTGGCGGGGAGGCGCGCGATTGGTCTGTCATCGCCAACCCCCCCACCCCCCTCCCTTTAAAATTAATGGAAAATGTAAACCTAAACGTAGAGTCGGATTCCTAACCTCGAAGTCACGAGTCGATTCGCTCAACTATCAGGGGAGAGTAAACGCGGCGACAGTGGCGGCACTCCCCACCGATGCGAAGTCAGCGTCGCGAAGTTGGCGTTAAATTCGAACGTTTGAATCAGTTATTTTCTTTCGGGCCCTTTTGAGCCCTGAACCGTGGAAGCGCCGAAATTCGGGTTTCATTTTTAACGCGGCAGCTTATACCCCCCGAGCGTTACCGACCACTGCCGGTGATGTTCGGTAACTTTTTCTCCGCCGAGGTCGACGCGCGTTACCGATGCACATGTAACAAATTTTTCGAGAATCTTTCGCGAATTTTTCGCGCGGTAAACCTTCGCCTCCGCGTCCTCCGTCTGACGAGCCTACTCTCGCCCGCACCCGTCGTCCGGTTCTCGAGCTATACGGCGACAAAGAAATCGCAAAATTTCACTAATTTGACGTCATCGAAGAAGTTAAGGCCAACTGGGAATTAAAGGTATATCGCCTTCACGAATTTTCCGGGAGCCCGTCGGGCCTTGGGCCCCGCTCGGCTCGGCTCGGCTCGAAGTCTAGGTCGTCGGTAGCGACGATGGTGGCGGGGAGGCGCACGATTGGTCTGTCATCGCCAACCACCCCTCCGTCCCTTTAAAATTAATGGAAAAAGTAAACCTAAACGTAGAGTCGGATTCGTAACCTCGAAGTTACAAGTCGATTCGCTCAACTCTCAGGGGAAAGTAAACGCGGCGACTGTGGCGGCACTCGCCACCGATGCGAAGTCAGCGTCTCGAAGTAGGCGTTAAATTCTAACGTTTGAATCAGTTATTTTCTTTCGGGCCCTTTTCAGCACTGAACCGTGGAAGCGCCGAAATCCGGGTTTCATTTTTAACGCGGCAGCTTATATCCCCCGAGCATTACCGACCACTGCCGGTGGTTGTCGGTAAGTTATCCTCCGCCGAGGTCGACGCGCGTTACCGATGCACACGTAAAAAATTTTTCGAGAATCTTTCGCGATTTTTTCGCGCGATTAACCTTCGTCTCCGCGACCTCCGTCCGACGAGCCTACTCTCGCCCGCAACCGTCGACCGGGTCTCGAGCTATACGGCGACAAAAAAACTTTGATTTTTCACTAATTTGACGTCATCGAAAAAGTTACGGCCAACTGGGAATTAAAGGTATATCACCTTCACGAATTTTCCGGGAGCCCATCGGGACTTCGGCCCCGCTCGGCTCGGCTCGGTTCGGCTCGAGGTCGAGGTCGTCGATAGCGACGATGGTGGCGGGGAGGCGCGCGATTGGTCTGTCATCGCCAACCCCCCCACCCCCCTCCCTTTAAAATTAATGGAAAATGTAAACCTAAACGTAGAGTCGGATTCCTAACCTCGAAGCCACGAGTCGATTCGCTCAACTATCAGGGGAGAGTAAACGCGGCGACAGTGGCGGCACTCCCCACCGATGCGAAGTCAGCGTCGCGAAGTTGGCGTTAAATTCGAACGTTTGAATCAGTTATTTTCTTTCGGGCCCTTTTGAGCCCTGAACCGTGGAAGCGCCGAAATCCGGGTTTCATTTTTAACGCGGCAGCTTATATCCCCCGAGCATTACCGACCACTGCCGGTGGTTGTCGGTAAGTTATCCTCCGCCGAGGTCGACGCGCGTTACCGATGCACACGTAAAAAAATTTTCGAGAATCTTTCGCGATTTTTTCGCGCGATTAACCTTCGTCTCCGCGACCTCCGTCCGACGAGCCTACTCTCGCCCGCAACCGTCGACCGGGTCTCGAGCTATACGGCGACAAAAAAACTTTGATTTTTCACTAATTTGACGTCACGAAAAAGTTACGGCCAACTGGGAATTAAAGGTATATCACCTTCACGAATTTTCCGGGAGCCCATCGGGACTTCGGCCCCGCTCGGCTCGGCTCGGTTCGGCTCGAGGTCGAGGCCACGATGGTGGCGGGGAGGCGCGCGATTGGTCTGTCATCGCCAACCCCCCCACCCCCCTCCCTTTAAAATTAATGGAAAATGTAAACCTAAACGTAGAGTCGGATTCCTAACCTCGAAGTCACGAGTC
The DNA here is from genome assembly GCF_051020765.1 of Lasioglossum baleicum. Lineage (NCBI taxonomy): Eukaryota > Metazoa > Arthropoda > Insecta > Hymenoptera > Halictidae > Lasioglossum > Lasioglossum baleicum. Next base: position 1,623,772 of record NW_027469090.1, on the reverse strand, counting down.
GATTCGCTCAACTATCAGGGGAGAGTAAACGCGGCGACAGTGGCGGCACTCCCCACCGATGCGAAGTCAGCGTCGCGAAGTTGGCGTTAAATTCGAACGTTTGAATCAGTTATTTTCTTTCGGGCCCTTTTGAGCCCTGAACCGTGGAAGCGCCGAAATTCGGGTTTCATTTTTAACGCGGCAGCTTATACCCCCCGAGCGTTACCGACCACTGCCGGTGATGTTCGGTAACTTTTTCTCCGACGAGGTCGACGCGCGTTACCAATGCACATGTAACAAATTTTTCTTGAATCTTTCGCGAATTTTTCGCGCGGTAAACCTTCGTCTCCGCGTCCTCTGTCCGACGAGCCTACTCTCGCCCGCACCCGTCGACCGGTTCTCGAGCTATACGGCGACAAAGAAATCGCAAAATTTCACTAATTTGACGTCATCGAAGAAGTTACGGCCAACTGGGAATTAAAGGTATATCGCCTTCACGAATTTTCCGGGAGCCCATCGGGCCTTCGGCCCCGCTCGGCTCGGCTCGGTTCGGCTCGAGGTCGAGGTCGTCGATAGCGACGATGGTGGCGGGGAGGCGCGCGATTGGTCTGTCATCGCCAACCGCCCCACCCCCCCACCCTTTAAAATTAATGGAAAATGTAAACCTAAACGTAGAGTCGGATTCGTAACCTCGAAGTTACAAGTCGATTCGCTCAACTCTCAAGGGAGTGTAAACGCGGCGACTGTAGCGGCACTCGCCACCGATGCGAAGTCAGCGTCGCGAAGTTGGCGTTCAATTCGAGAGTTTGAGTCAGTTATTTTCTTTCGGGCCCTTTTCAGCCCTGAACATTGGAAGCGCCGAAATTCGGGTTTCATTTTTAACGCGGCAGCTTATATCCCCCGAGCGTTACCGACCACTGCCGGTGGTTGTCGGTAAGTTATCCTCCGCCGAGGTCGACGCGCGTTACCGATGCACACGTAAAAAATTTTTCGTGAATCTTACGCGATTTTTTGGCGCGATTAACCTTCGTCTCCGCGTCCTCCGTCCGACGAGCCTACTCTCGCCCGCAACCGTCGACCGGGTCTCGAGCTATACGGCGACAAAAAAACTTTGATTTTTCACTAATTTGACGTCACGAAAAAGTTACGGCCAACTGGGAATTAAAGGTATATCACCTTCACGAATTTTCCGGGAGCCCATCGGGACTTCGGCCCCGCTCGGCTCGGCTCGGTTCGGCTCGAGGTCGAGGTCGTCGATAGCGACGATGGTGGCGGGGAGGCGCGCGATTGGTCTGTCATCGCCAACCCCCCCACCCCCCTCCCTTTAAAATTAATGGAAAATGTAAACCTAAACGTAGAGTCGGATTCCTAACCTCGAAGTCACGAGTCGATTCGCTCAACTATCAGGGGAGAGTAAACGCGGCGACAGTGGCGGCACTCCCCACCGATGCGAAGTCAGCGTCGCGAAGTTGGCGTTAAATTCGAACGTTTGAATCAGTTATTTTCTTTCGGGCCCTTTTGAGCCCTGAACCGTGGAAGCGCCGAAATTCGGGTTTCATTTTTAACGCGGCAGCTTATACCCCCCGAGCGTTACCGACCACTGCCGGTGATGTTCGGTAACTTTTTCTCCGCCGAGGTCGACGCGCGTTACCAATGCACATGTAACAAATTTTTCTTGAATCTTTCGCGAATTTTTCGCGCGGTAAACCTTCGTCTCCGCGTCCTCTGTCCGACGAGCCTACTCTCGCCCGCACCCGTCGACCGGTTCTCGAGCTATACGGCGACAAAGAAATCGCAAAATTTCACTAATTTGACGTCATCGAAGAAGTTACGGCCAACTGGGAATTAAAGGTATATCGCCTTCACGAATTTTCCGGGAGCCCATCGGGCCTTCGGCCCCGCTCGGCTCGGCTCGGTTCGGCTCGAGGTCGAGGTCGTCGATAGCGACGATGGTGGCGGGGAGGCGCGCGATTGGTCTGTCATCGCCAACCCCCCCACCCCCCCCTCCCTTTAAAATTAATGGAAAATGTAAACCTAAACGTAGAGTCGGATTCGTAACCTCGAAGTTACAAGTCGATTCGCTCAACTCTCAAGGGAGTGTAAACGCGGCGACTGTAGCGGCACTCGCCACCGATGCGAAGTCAGCGTCGCGAAGTTGGCGTTCAATTCGAGAGTTTGAGTCAGTTATTTTCTTTCGGGCCCTTTTCAGCCCTGAACATTGGAAGCGCCGAAATTCGGGTTTCATTTTTAACGCGGCAGCTTATATCCCCCGAGCGTTACCGACCACTGCCGGTGGTTGTCGGTAAGTTATCCTCCGCCGAGGTCGACGCGCGTTACCGATGCACACGTAAAAAATTTTTCGTGAATCTTACGCGATTTTTTGGCGCGATTAACCTTCGTCTCCGCGTCCTCCGTCCGACGAGCCTACTCTCGCCCGCAACCGTCGACCGGGTCTCGAGCTATACGGCGACAAAAAAACTTTGATTTTTCACTAATTTGACGTCATCGAAAAAGTTACGGCCAACTGGGAATTAAAGGTATATCACCTGCACGAATTTTCCGGGAGCCCATCGGGCCTTCGGCCCCGCTCGGCTCGGCTCGGTTCGGCTCGAGGACGAGGTCGTCGATAGCGACGATGGTGGCGGGGAGGCGCGCGATTGGTCTGTCATCGCCAACCCCCCCACCCCACTCCCTTTAAAATTAATGGAAAATGTAAACCTAAACGTAGAGTCGGATTCGTAACGTCGAAGTCACGAGTCGATTCGCTCAACTATCAGGGGAGAGTAAACGCGGCGACTGTGGCGGCACTCGACACCGATGCGAAGTCAGCGTCGCGAAGTTGGCGTTAAATTCGAACGTTTGAATCAGTTATTTTCTTTCGGGCCCTTTTCAGCCCTGAACCGTGGAAGCGCCGAAATTCGGGTTTCATTTTTAACGCGGCAGCTTATACCCCCCGAGCGCTACCGACCACTGCCGGTGGTGGTCGGTAAGTTATCCTCCGCCGATGTCGACGCGAGTTACCGATGCACACGTAAAAAATTTTTCGAGAATCTTTCGCGAATTTTTCGCGCGGTTAACCTTCGTCTCCGCGTCCTCCGTCCGACGAGCCTACTCTCGCCCGCAACCGTCGACCGGGTCTCGAGCTATACGGCGACAAAAAAACTTTGATTTTTCACTAATTTGACGTCATCGAAAAAGTTACGGCCAACTGGGAATTAAAGGTATATCGCCTTCACGAATTTTCCGGGAGCCCGTCGGGCCTTCGGCCCCGCTCGGCTCGGCTCGGCTCGAGGTCGAGGTCGTCGGTAGCGACGATGGTGGCGGGGAGGCGCGCGTTTGATCTGTCATCGCCAACCCCCCCCCCACCCCCCCACCCTTTAAAAATTAATGGAAAATGTAAACCTAAACGTAGGGTCGGATTCGTAATCTCGAAGTCACGAGTCGATTCGCTCAACTATCAGGGGAGAGTAATTGCGGCGACTGTGGCACCACTCGCCACCGATGCGAAGTCAGCGTCGCGAAGTTGGCGTTAAATTCGAACGTTTGAATCAGTTATTTTCTTTCGGGCCCTTTTGAGCCCTGAACCGTGGAAGCGCCGAAATTCGGGTTTCATTTTTAACGCGGCAGCTTATACCCCCCGAGCGCTACCGACCACTCCCGGTGGTGGTCGGTAAGTTATCCTCCGCCGATGTCGACGCGAGTTACCGATGCACACGTAAAAAATTTTTCGAGAATCTTTCGCGAATTTTTCGCGCGGTTAACCTTCGTCTCCGCGTCCTCCGTCCGACGAGCCTACTCTCGCCCGCACCCGTCGACCGGTTCTCGAGCTATACGGCGACAAAGAAATCGCAAAATTTCACTAATTTGACGTCATCGAAGAAGTTACGGCCAACTGGGAATTAAAGGTATATCGCCTTCACGAATTTTCCGGGAGCCCGTCGGGCCTTCGGCCCCGCTCGGCTCGGCTCGGCTCGAAGTCTAGGTCGTCGGTAGCGACGATGGTGGCGGGGAGGCGCGCGATTGGTCTGTCATCGCCAACCACCCCTCTGTCCCTTTAAAATTAATGGAAAAAGTAAACCTAAACGTAGAGTCGGATTCGTAACCTCGAAGTTACAAGTCGATTCGCTCAACTATCAAGGGAGAGTAAACGCGGCGACTGTGGCGGCACTCGCCACCGATGCGAAGTTAGCGTCGCAAAGTTGGCGTTCAATTCGAACGTTTGAATCAGTTATTTTCTTTCGGGCCCTTTTCAGCCCTGAACCGTGGAAGCGCCGAAATTCGGGTTTCATTTTTAACGCGGCAGCTTATACGCCCCAAGCGTTACCGACCACTGCCGGTGGTGGTCGGTAACTTATCCTCCGCCGAGGTCGACGCGCGTTACCGATGCACACGTAAAAAATTTTTCGAGAATCTTTAGCGAATTTTTCGGGCGGTAAACCTTCGTCTCCGCGTCCTCCGTCCGACGAGCCTACTCTCGCCCGCACCCGTCGACCGGTTCTCGAGCTATACGGCGACAAAGAAATCGCAAAATTTCACTAATTTGACGTCACCGAAAAAGTTACGGCCAACTGGGAATTAAAGGTATATCGCCTTCCCGAATTTTCCGGGTGCCCATCGGGCCTTCGGCCCCGCTCGGCTCGGCTCGGCTCGAGGTCTAGGTCGTCGGTAGCGACGATGGTGTCGGGGAGGCGCGCGATTGGTCTGTCATCGCCAACCACCCCTCCGTCCCTTTAAAATTAATGGAAAAAGTAAACCTAAACGTAGAGTCGGATTCGTAACCTCGAAGTTACATGTCGATTCGCTCAACTCTCAGGGGAGAGTAAACGCGGCGACTGTAGCGGCACTCGCCACAGATGCGAAGTCAGCGTCGCAAAGTTGGCGTTCAATTCGAACGTTTCAATCAGTTATTTTCTTTCGGGCCCTTTTCAGCCCTGAACCGTGGAAGCGCCGAAATTCGGGTTTCATTTTTAACGCGGCAGCTTATACCCCCCGAGCGTTACCGACCACTGCCGGTGGTGGTCGGTAACTTATCCTCCGCCGAGGTCGACGCGCGTTACCGATGCACACGTAAAAAATTTTTCGAGAATCTTTCGCGAATTTTTCGGGCGGTAAACCTTCGTCTCCGCGTCCTCCGTCCGACGAGCCCACTCTCGCCCGCACCCGTCGACCGGTTCTCGAGCTATACGGCGACAAAGAAATCGCAAAATTTGACTGATTTGACGTCACCGAAAAAGTTACGGCCAACTGGGAATTAAAGGTACATCGCCTTCCCGAATTTTCCGGGCGCCCATCAGGCCATCGGCCCCGCTCGGCTCGGCTCGGCTCGGCTCGAGGTCGAGTTCGTCGAAAGCGACGATGGTGGCGGTGAGGCGCGCGATTGGTCTGTCATCGCCAACCACCCCACCACCACCCCGTCCCTTTAAAATTAATGGAAAAGGTAAACCTAAACGTAGTGTCGGATTCGTAACCTCGAAGTTACAAGTCGATTCGCTCAACTCTCAGGGGAGAGTAAACGCGGCGACTGTAGCGGCACTCGCCACCGATGCGAAGTCAGCGTCGCGAAGTTGGCGTTCAATTCGAACGTTTGAGTTAGTTATTTTCTTTCGGGCCCTTTTCAGCCCTGAACATTGGAAGCGCCGAAATTCGGGTTTCATTTTTAACGCGGCAGCTTATATCCCCCGAGCGTTACCGACCACTGCCGGTGGTTGTCGGTAAGTTATCCTCCGCCGAGGTCGACGCGCGTTACCGATGCACACGTAAAAAATTTTTCGAGAATCTTACGCGATTCTTTCGCGCGATTAACCTTCGTCTCCGCGTCCTCCGTCCGACGAGCCTACTCTCGCCCGCAACCGTCGACCGGGTCTCGAGCTATACGGCGACAAAAAACTTTGATTTTTCACTAATTTGACGTCATCGAAAAAGTTACGGCCAACTGGGAATTAAAGGTATATCGCCTTCACGAATTTTCCGGGAGTCCATCGGGCCTTCGGCTCCGCTCGGCTCGGCTCGGTCCGGCTCGAGGTCGAGGTCGTCGATAGCGACGATGGTGGCGGGGAGGCGCGCGATTGGTCTGTCATCGCCAACCCCCCCACCCCCCTCCTTTTAAAATTAATGGAAAATGTAAACCTAAACGTAGAGTCGGATTCGTAACATCGAAGTCACGAGTCGATTCGCTCAACTATCAGGGGAGAGTAAACGCGGCGACTGTGGCGGCACTCGCCACCGATGCGAAGTCAGCGTCGCGAAGTTGGCGTTAAATTCGAACGTTTGAATCAGTTATTTTCTTTGGGGCCCTTTCGAGCCCTGAACTGTGGAAGCGCCGAAATTCGTGTTTCATTTTTAACGCGGCAGCTTATACCCCCCGAGCGCTACCGACCACTGCCGGTGGTGGTCGGTAAGTTATCCTCCGCCGATGTCGACGCGAGTTACCGATGCACACGTAAAATATTTTTCGAGAATCTTTTGCGAATTTTTCGCGCGGTTAACCTTCATCTCCGCGTCCTCCGTCCGACGAGCCTACTCTCGCCCGCACCCGTCGACCGGATCTCGAGCTATACGGCGACAAAGAAATCGCAAAATTTCACTAATTTAACGTCATCGAAGAAGTTACGGCCAACTGGAAATTACAGGTATATCGCCTTCACGAATTTTCCGGGAGCCCGTCGGGCCTTCGGCCCCGCTCGGCTCGGCTCGGCTCGAAGTCTAGGTCGTCGGTAGCGACGATGGTGGCGGGGAGGCGCGCGATTGGTCTGTCATCGCCAACCACCCCTCTGTCCCTTTAAAATTAATGGAAAAAGTAAACCTAAACGTAGAGTCGGATTCGTAACCTCGAAGTTACAAGTCGATTCGCTCAACTATCAAGGGAGAGTAAACGCGGCGACTGTGGCGGCACTCGCCACCGATGCGAAGTTAGCGTCGCAAAGTTGGCGTTCAATTCGAACGTTTGAATCAGTTATTTTCTTTCGGGCCCTTTTCAGCCCTGAACCGTGGAAGCGCCGAAATTCGGGTTTCATTTTTAACGCGGCAGCTTATACGCCCCAAGCGTTACCGACCACTGCCGGTGGTGGTCGGTAACTTATCCTCCGCCGAGGTCGACGCGCGTTACCGATGCACACGTAAAAAATTTTTCGAGAATCTTTAGCGAATTTTTCGGGCGGTAAACCTTCGTCTCCGCGTCCTCCGTCCGACGAGCCTACTCTCGCCCGCACCCGTCGACCGGTTCTCGAGCTATACGGCGACAAAGAAATCGCAAAATTTCACTAATTTGACGTCACCGAAAAAGTTACGGCCAACTGGGAATTAAAGGTATATCGCCTTCCCGAATTTTCCGGGTGCCCATCGGGCCTTCGGCCCCGCTCGGCTCGGCTCGGCTCGAGGTCTAGGTCGTCGGTAGCGACGATGGTGTCGGGGAGGCGCGCGATTGGTCTGTCATCGCCAACCACCCCTCCGTCCCTTTAAAATTAATGGAAAAAGTAAACCTAAACGTAGAGTCGGATTCGTAACCTCGAAGTTACATGTCGATTCGCTCAACTCTCAGGGGAGAGTAAACGCGGCGACTGTAGCGGCACTCGCCACAGATGCGAAGTCAGCGTCGCAAAGTTGGCGTTCAATTCGAACGTTTCAATCAGTTATTTTCTTTCGGGCCCTTTTCAGCCCTGAACCGTGGAAGCGCCGAAATTCGGGTTTCATTTTCAACGCGGCAGCTTATACCCCCCGAGCGTTACCGACCACTGCCGGTGGTGGTCGGTAACTTATCCTCCGCCGAGGTCGACGCGCGTTACCGATGCACACGTAAAAAATTTTTCGAGAATCTTTCGCGAATTTTTCGGGCGGTAAACCTTCGTCTCCGCGTCCTCCGTCCGACGAGCCCACTCTCGCCCGCACCCGTCGACCGGTTCTCGAGCTATACGGCGACAAAGAAATCGCAAAATTTGACTGATTTGACGTCACCGAAAAAGTTACGGCCAACTGGGAATTAAAGGTACATCGCCTTCCCGAATTTTCCGGGCGCCCATCAGGCCATCGGCCCCGCTCGGCTCGGCTCGGCTCGGCTCGAGGTCGAGTTCGTCGAAAGCGACGATGGTGGCGGTGAGGCGCGCGATTGGTCTGTCATCGCCAACCACCCCACCACCACCCCGTCCCTTTAAAATTAATGGAAAAAGTAAACCTAAACGTAGAGTCGGATTCGTAACCTCGAAGTTACAAGTCGATTCGCTCAACTCTCAGGGGAGAGTAAACGCGGCGACTGTAGCGGCACTCGCCACCGATGCGAAGTCAGCGTCGCGAAGTTGGCGTTCAATTCGAACGTTTGAGTTAGTTATTTTCTTTCGGGCCCTTTTCAGCCCTGAACATTGGAAGCGCCGAAATTCGGGTTTCATTTTTAACGCGGCAGCTTATATCCCCCGAGCGTTACCGACCACTGCCGGTGGTTGTCGGTAAGTTATCCTCCGCCGAGGTCGACGCGCGTTACCGATGCACACGTAAAAAATTTTTCGAGAATCTTACGCGATTCTTTCGCGCGATTAACCTTCGTCTCCGCGTCCTCCGTCCGACGAGCCTACTCTCGCCCGCAACCGTCGACCGGGTCTCGAGCTATACGGCGACAAAAAACTTTGATTTTTCACTAATTTGACGTCATCGAAAAAGTTACGGCCAACTGGGAATTAAAGGTATATCGCCTTCACGAATTTTCCGGGAGTCCATCGGGCCTTCGGCTCCGCTCGGCTCGGCTCGGTCCGGCTCGAGGTCGAGGTCGTCGATAGCGACGATGGTGGCGGGGAGGCGCGCGATTGGTCTGTCATCGCCAACCCCCCCACCCCCCTCCTTTTAAAATTAATGGAAAATGTAAACCTAAACGTAGAGTCGGATTCGTAACATCGAAGTCACGAGTCGATTCGCTCAACTATCAGGGGAGAGTAAACGCGGCGACTGTGGCGGCACTCGCCACCGATGCGAAGTCAGCGTCGCGAAGTTGGCGTTAAATTCGAACGTTTGAATCAGTTATTTTCTTTGGGGCCCTTTCGAGCCCTGAACTGTGGAAGCGCCGAAATTCGTGTTTCATTTTTAACGCGGCAGCTTATACCCCCCGAGCGCTACCGACCACTGCCGGTGGTGGTCGGTAAGTTATCCTCCGCCGATGTCGACGCGAGTTACCGATGCACACGTAAAATATTTTTCGAGAATCTTTTGCGAATTTTTCGCGCGGTTAACCTTCATCTCCGCGTCCTCCGTCCGACGAGCCTACTCTCGCCCGCACCCGTCGACCGGATCTCGAGCTATACGGCGACAAAGAAATCGCAAAATTTCACTAATTTAACGTCATCGAAGAAGTTACGGCCAACTGGAAATTACAGGTATATCGCCTTCACGAATTTTCTGGGAGCCCGTCGGGCCTTCGGCCCCGCTCGGCTCGGCTCGGCTCGAGGTCGAGGTCGTCGGTAGCGACGATGGTGGCGGGGAGGCGCGCGATTTATCTGTCATCGCCAACCCCCCCACCCCCCCTCCCTTTAAAATTAATGGAAAATGTAAACCTAAACGTAGGGTCGGATTCGTAATCTCGAAGTCACGAGTCGATTCGCTCAACTATCAGGGGAGAGTAATTGCGGCGACTGTGGCGGCACTCGCCACCGATGCGAAGTCAGCGTCGCGAAGTTGGCGTTAAATTCGAACGTTTGAATCAGTTATTTTCTTTCGGGCCCTTTTGAGCCCTGAACCGTGGAAGCGCCGAAATTCGGGTTTCATTTTTAACGCGGCAGCTTATACCCCCCGAGCGTTACCGACCACTGCCGGTGATGTTCGGTAACTTTTTCTCCGCCGAGGTCGACGCGCGTTACCGATGCACATGTAACAAATTTTTCGAGAATCTTTCGCGAATTTTTCGCGCGGTAAACCTTCGTCTCCGCGTCCTCCGTCCGACGAGCCTACTCTCGCCCGCACCCGTCGACCGGTTCTCGAGCTATACGGCGACAAAGAAATCGCAAAATTTCACTAATTTAACGTCATCGAAGAAGTTACGGCCAACTGGGAATTAAAGGTATATCGCCTACACGAATTTTCTGGGAGCCCGTCGGGCCTTCGGCCCCGCTCGGCTCGGCTCGGCTCGAAGTCTAGGTCGTCGGTAGCGACGATGGTGGCGGGGAGGCGCGCGATTGGTCTGTCATCGCCAACCACCCCTCCGTCCCTTTAAAATTAATGGAAAAAGTAAACCTAAACGTAGAGTCGGATTCGTAACCTCGAAGTTACAAGTCGATTCGCTCAACTCTCAGGGGAGAGTAAACGCGGCGACTGTGGCGGCACTCGCCACCGATGCGAAGTCTGCGTCTCGAAGTAGGCGTTAAATTCGAACGTTTGAATCAGTTATTTTCTTTCGGGCCCTTTTCAGCCCTGAACCGTGGAAGCGCCGAAATTCGGGTTTCATTTTTGACGCGGCAGCTTATACCCCCCGAGCGTTACCGACCACTGCCGGTGATGTTCGGTAACTTTTTCTCCGCCGAGGTCGACGCGCGGTACCGATGTACAGGTAAAAAATTTTTCGCGAATTTTCGCGAATTTTTCGCGCGGTAAACCTTCGTCTCCGCGTCCTCCGTCCGACGAGCCTACTCGCGCCCGCGCCCGTCGACCCGTTCTCGAGCTATACGGCGACGAAGAAATCGCAAAATTTCACTAATTTGACGTCACCGAAAAAGTTACGGCCAACTTGGAATTAAAGGTACATCGCCTTCACGAATTTTCCGGGAGCTCGTCGGGCCTTCGGCCCCGCTCGGCTCGGCTCGGCTCGAAGTCTAGGTCGTCGGTAGCGACGATGGTGGCGGGGAGGCGCGCGATTGGTCTGTCATCGCCAACCACCCCTCTGTCCCTTTAAAATTATAGGAAAAAGTAAACCTAAACGTAGAGTCGGATTCGTAACCTCGAAGTTACAAGTCGATTCGCTCAACTATCAAGGGAGAGTAAACGCGGCGACTGTGGCGACACTCGCCACCGATGCGAAGTCAGCGTCGCAAAGTTGGCGTTAAATTCGAACGTTTGAATCAGTTATTTTCTTTCGGGCCCTTTTGAGCCCTGAACCGTGGAAGCGCCGAAATTCGGGTTTCATTTTTAACGCGGCAGCTTATACCCCCCGAGCGTTACCGACCACTGCCGGTGGTTGTCGGTAAGTTATCCTCCGCCGAGGTCGACGCGCGTTACCGATGCACACGTAAAAAATTTTTCGAGAATCTTACGCGATTCTTTCGCGGGATTAACCTTCGTCTCCGCGTCCTCCGTCCGACGAGCCTACTCTCGCCCGCAACCGTCGACCGGGTCTCGAGCTATACGGCGACAAAAAACTTTGATTTTTCACTAATTTGACGTCATCGAAAAAGTTACGGCCAACTGGGAATTAAAGGTATATCGCCTTCACGAATTTTCTGGGAGCCCGTCGGGCCTTCGGCCCCGCTCGGCTCGGCTCGGCTCGAAGTCTATGTCGTCGGTAGCGACGATGGTGGCGGGGAGGCGCGCGATTGGTCTGTCATCGCCAACCACCCCTCTGTCCCTTTAAAATTATAGGAAAAAGTAAACCTAAACGTAGAGTCGGATTCGTAACCTCGAAGTTACAAGTCGATTCGCTCAACTATCAAGGGAGAGTAAACGCGGCGACTGTGGCGGCACTCGCCACCGATGCGAAGTCAGCGTCGCAAAGTTGGCGTTCAATTCGAACGTTTGAATCAGTTATTTTCTTTCGGGCCCTTTTCAGCCCTGAACCGTGGAAGCGCCGAAATTCGGGTTTCATTTTTAACGCGGCAGCTTATACGCCCCAAGCGTTACCGACCACTGCCGGTGGTGGTCGGTAACTTATCCTCCGCCGAGGTCGACGCGCGTTACCGATGCACACGTAAAAAATTTTTCGAGAATCTTTAGCGAATTTTTCGGGCGGTAAACCTTCGTCTCCGCGTCCTCCGTCCGACGAGCCTACTCTCGCCCGCACCCGTCGACCGGTTCTCGAGCTATACGGCGACAAAGAAATCGCAAAATTTCACTAATTTGACGTCACCGAAAAAGTTACGGCCAACTGGGAATTAAAGGTATATCGCCTTCCCGAATTTTCCGGGTGCCCATCGGGCCTTCGGCCCCGCTCGGCTCGGCTCGGCTCGAGGTCTAGGTCGTCGGTAGCGACGATGGTGTCGGGGAGGCGCGCGATTGGTCTATCATCGCCAACCACCCCTCCGTCCCTTTAAAATTAATGGAAAAAGTAAACCTAAACGTAGAGTCGGATTCGTAACCTCGAAGTTACATGTCGATTCGCTCAACTCTCAGGGGAGAGTAAACGCGGCGACTGTAGCGGCACTCGCCACAGATGCGAAGTCAGCGTCGCAAAGTTGGCGTTAAATTCGAACGTTTGAATCAGTTATTTTCTTTCGGGCCCTTTTCAGCCCTGAACCGTGGAAGCGCCGAAATTCGGGTTTCATTTTTAACGCGGCAGCTTATACCCCCCGAGCGTTACCGACCACTGAAGGTGGTGGTCGGTAACTTATCCTCCGCCGAGGTCGACGCGCGTTACCGATGCACACGTAAAAAATTTTTCGAGAATCTTTCGCGAATTTTTCGGGCGGTAAACCTTCGTCTCCGCGTCCTCCGTCCGACGAGCCCACTCTCGCCCGCACCCGTCGACCGGTTCTCGAGCTATACGGCGACAAAGAAATCGCAAAATTTCACTGATTTGACGTCACCGAAAAAGTTACGGCCAACTGGGAATTAAAGGTACATCGCCTTCCCGAATTTTCCGGGAGCCCATCAGGCCATCGGCCCCGCTCGGCTCGGCTCGGCTCGGCTCGAGGTCGAGTTCGTCGAAAGCGACGATGGTGGCGGTGAGGCGCGCGATTGGTCTGTCATCGCCAACCACCCCACCACCACCCCGTCCCTTTAAAATTAATGGAAAAGGTAAACCTAAACGTAGTGTCGGATTCGTAACCTCGAAGTTACAAGTCGATTCGCTCAACTCTCAGGGGAGAGTAAACGCGGCGACTGTAGCGGCACTCGCCACCGATGCGAAGTCAGCGTCGCGAAGTTGGCGTTCAATTCGAACGTTTGAGTTAGTTATTTTCTTTCGGCCCTTTTCAGCCCTGAACATTGGAAGCGCCGAAATTCGGGTTTCATTTTTAACGCGGCAGCTTATATCCCCCGGGCGTTACCGACCACTGCCGGTGGTTGTCGGTAAGTTATCCTCCGCCGAGGTCGACGCGAGTTACCGATGCACACGTAAAAAATTTTTCGAGAATCTTTCGCGAATTTTTCGCGCGGTTAACCTTCATCTCCGCGTCCTCCGTCCGACGAGCCTACTCTGGCCCGCACCCGTCGACCGGATCTCGAGCTATACGGCGACAAATAAATCGCAAAATTTCACTAATTTAACGTCATCGAAGAAGTTACGGCCAACTGGGAATTAAAGGTATATCGCCTTCACGAATTTTCTGGGAGCCCGTCGGGCCTTCGGCCCCGCTCGGCTCGGCTCGGCTCGAGGTCGAGGTCGTCGGTAGCGACGATGGTGGCGGGGAGGCGCGCGATTTATCTGTCATCGCCAACCCCCCCACCCCCCCTCCCTTTAAAATTAATGGAAAATGTAAACCTAAACGTAGGGTCGGATTCGTAATCTCGAAGTCACGAGTCGATTCGCTCAACTATCAGGGGAGAGTAATTGCGGCGACTGTGGCGGCACTCGCCACCGATGCGAAGTCAGCGTCGCGAAGTTGGCGTTAAATTCGAACGTTTGAATCATTTATTTTCTTTCGGGCCCTTTTGAGCCCTGAACCGTGGAAGCGCCGAAATTCGGGTTTCATTTTTAACGCGGCAGCTTATACCCCCCGAGCGGTACCGACCACTGCCGGTGATGTTCGGTAACTTTTTCTCCGCCGAGGTCGACGCGCGGTACCGATGCACAGGTAAAAAATTTTTCGCGAATTTTCGCGAATTTTTCGCGCGGTAAACCTTCGTCTCCGCGTCCTCCGTCCGACGAGCCTACTCGCGCCCGCGCCCGTCGACCCGTTCTCTAGATATACGGCGACGAAGAAATCGCAAAATTTCACTAATTTGACGTCACCGAAAAAGTTACGGCCAACTGGGAATTAAAGGTACATCGCCTTCACGAATTTTCCGGGAGCCCGTCGGGCCTTCGGCCCCGCTCGGCTCGGCTCGGCTCGAAGTCTAGGTCGTCGGTAGCGACGCTGGTGGCGGGGAGGCGCGCGATTGGTCTGTCATCGCCAACCACCCCTCTGTCCCTTTAAAATTAATGGAAAAAGTAAACCTAAACGTAGAGTCGGATTCGTAACCTCGAAGTTACAAGTCGATTCGCTCAACTATCAAGGGAGAGTAAACGCGGCGACTGTGGCGGCACTCGCCACCAATGCGAAGTCAGCGTCGCAAAGTTGGCGTTCAATTCGAACGTTTGAATCAGTTATTTTCTTTCGGGCCCTTTTCAGCCCTGAACCGTGGAAGCGCCGAAATTCGGGTTTCATTTTTAACGCGGCAGCTTATACGCCCCAAGCGTTACCGACCACTGCCGGTGGTGGTCGGTAACTTATCCTCCGCCGAGGTCGACGCGCGTTACCGATGCACACGTAAAAAATTATTCGAGAATCTTTCGCGAATTTTTCGGGCGGTAAACCTTCGTCTCCGCGTCCTCCGTCCGACGAGCCTACTCTCGCCCGCACCCGTCGACCGGTTCTCGAGCTATACGGCGACAAAGAAATCGCAAAATTTCACTAATTTGACGTCACCGAAAAAGTTACGGCCAACTGGGAATTAAAGGTATATCGCCTTCCCGAATTTTCCGGGTGCCCATCGGGCCTTCGGCCCCGCTCGGCTCGGCTCGGCTCGAGGTCTAGGTCGTCGGTAGCGACGATGGTGTCGGGGAGGCGCGCGATTTATCTGTCATCGCCAACCCCCCCACCCCCCTCCCTTTAAAATTAATGGAAAAAGTAAACCTAAACGTAGAGTCGGATTCGTAACCTCGAAGTTACAAGTCGATTCGCTCAACTCTCAGGGGAGAGTAAACGCGGCGACTGTGGCGGCACTCGCCACCGATGCGAAGTCTGCGTCTCGAAGTAGGCGTTAAATTCGAACGTTTGAATCAGTTATTTTCTTTCGGGCCCTTTTCAGCCCTGAACCGTGGAAGCGCCGAAATTCGGGTTTCATTTTTGACGCGGCAACTTATACCCCCCGAGCGTTACCGACCACTGCCGGTGATGTTCGGTAACTTTTTCTCCGCCGAGGTCGACGCGCGGTACCGATGTACAGGTAAAAAATTTTTCGCGAATTTTCGCGAATTTTTCGCGCGGTAAACCTTCGTCTCCGCGTCCTCCGTCCGACGAGCCTACTCGCGCCCGCGCCCGTCGACCCGTTCTCGAGCTATACGGCGACGAAGAAATCGCAAAATTTCACTAATTTGACGTCACCGAAAAAGTTACGGCCAACTTGGAATTAAAGGTACATCGCCTTCACGAATTTTCCGGGAGCCCGTCGGGCCTTCGGCCCCGCTCGGCTCGGCTCGGCTCGAAGTCTAGGTCGTCGGTAGCGACGATGGTGGCGGGGAGGCGCGCGATTGGTCTGTCATCGCCAACCACCCCTCTGTCCCTTTAAAATTAATGGAAAAAGTAAACCTAAACGTAGAGTCGGATTCGTAACCTCGAAGTTACAAGTCGATTCGTTCAACTATCAAGGGAGAGTAAACGCGGCGACTGTGGCGACACTCGCCACCGATGCGAAGTCAGCGTCGCAAAGTTGGCGTTCAATTCGAACGTTTGAATCAGTTATTTTCTTTCGGGCCCTTTTCAGCCCTGAACCGTGGAAGCGCCGAAATTCGGGTTTCATTTTTAACGCGGCAGCTTATACGCCCCAAGCGTTACAGACCACTGCCGGTGGTGGTCGGTAACTTATCCTCCGCCGAGGTCGACGCGCGTTACCGATGCACACGTAAAAAATTTTTCGAGAATCTTTCGCGAATTTTTCGGGCGGTAAACCTTCGTCTCCGCGTCCTCCGTCCGACGAGCCTACTCTCGCCCGCACCCGTCGACCGGTTCTCGAGCTATACGGCGACAAAGAAATCGCAAAATTTCACTAATTTGACGTCACCGAAAAAGTTACGGCCAACTGGGAATTAAAGGTATATCGCCTTCCCGAATTTTCCGGGTGCCCATCGGGCCTTCGGCCCCGCTCGGCTCGGCTCGGCTCGAGGTCTAGGTCGTCGGTAGCGACGATGGTGTCGGGGAGGCGCGCGATTGGTCTGTCATCGCCAACCACCCCTCCGTCCCTTTAAAATTAATGTAAAAAGTAAACCTAAACGTAGAGTCGGATTCGTAACCTCGAAGTTACAAGTCGATTCGCTCAACTCTCAGGGGAGAGTAAACGCGGCGACTGTGGCGGCACTCGCCACCGATGCGAAGTCTGCGTCTCGAAGTAGGCGTTAAATTCGAACGTTTGAATCAGTTATTTTCTTTCGGGCCCTTTTCAGCCCTGAACCGTGGAAGCGCCGAAATTCGGGTTTCATTTTTGACGCGGCAGCTTATACCCCCCGAGCGTTACCGACCACTGCCGGTGATGTTCGGTAACTTTTTCTCCGCCGAGGTCGACGCGCGGTACCGATGTACAGGTAAAAAATTTTTCGCGAATTTTCGCGAATTTTTCGCGCGGTAAACCTTCGTCTCCGCGTCCTCCGACCGACGAGCCTACTCGCGCCCGCGCCCGTCGACCCGTTCTCGAGCTATACGGCGACGAAGAAATCGCAAAATTTCACTAATTTGACGTCACCGAAAAAGTTACGGCCAACTGGGAATTAAAGGTACATCGCCTTCACGAATTTTCCGGGAGCCCGTCGGACCTTCGGCCCTGCTCGGCTCGGCTCGGCTCGAAGTCTAGGTCGTCGGTAGCGACGATGGTGGCAGGGAGGCGCGCGATTGGTCTGTCATCGCCAACCACCCCACCACCCCTCCGTCCCTTTAAAATTAATGGAAAAAGTAAACCTAAACGTAGAGTCGGATTCGTATCCTCGAAGTTACATGTCGATTCGCTCAACTCTCAGGGGACGGTAAACGCGGCGACTGTGGCGGCACTCGCCACCGATGCGAAGTCAGCGTCGCAAAGTTGGCGTTAAATTCGAACGTTTGAATCAGTTATTTTCTTTCGGGCCCTTTTGAGCCCTGAACCGTGGAAGCGCCGAAATTCGGGTTTCATTTTTAACGCGGCAGCTTATACCCCCCGAGCGTTACCGACCACTGCCGGTGGTTGTCGGTAAGTTATCCTCCGCCGAGGTCGACGCGCGTTACCAATGCACACGTAAAAAATTTTTCGAGAATCTTACGCGATTCTTTCGCGGGATTAACCTTCGTCTCCGCGTCCTCCGTCCGACGAGCCTACTCTCGCCCGCAACCGTCGACCGGGTCTCGAGCTATACGGCGACAAAAAACTTTGATTTTTCACTAATTTGACGTCATCGAAAAAGTTACGGCCAACTGGGAATTAAAGGTATATCGCCTTCACGAATTTTCCGGGAGCCCATCGGGCCTTCGGCCCCGCTCGGCTCGGCTCGGTCCGGCTCGAGGTCGAGGTCGTCGATAGCGACGATGGTGGCGGGGAGGCGCGCGATTGGTCTGTCATCGCCAACCCCCCACCCCCCTCCCTTTAAAATTAATGGAAAATGTAAACCTAAACGTAGAGTCGGATTCGTAACATCGAAGTCACGAGTCGATTCGCTCAACTATCAGGGGAGAGTAAACGCGGCGACTGTGCCGGCACTCGCCACCGAGTGCGAAGTCAGCGTCGCGAAGTTGGCGTTAAATTCGAACGTTTGAATCAGTTATTTTCTTTCGGGCCCTTTTGAGCCCTGAACCGTGGAAGCGCCGAAATTCGTGTTTCATTTTTAACGCGGCAGCTTATACCCCCCGAGCGCTACCGACCACTGCCGGTGGTGGTCGGTAAGTTATCCTCCGCCGATGTCGACGCGAGTTACCGATGCACACGTAAAAAATTTTTCGAGAATCTTTCGCGAATTTTTCGCGCGGTTAACCTTCATCTCCGCGTCCTCCGTCCGACGAGCCTACTCTGGCCCGCACCCGTCGACCGGATCTCGAGCTATACGGCGACAAAGAAATCGCAAAATTTCACTAATTTAACGTCATCGAAGAAGATACGGCCAACTGGGAATTAAAGGTATATCGCCTTCACGAATTTTCTGGGAGCCCGTCGGGCCTTCGGCCCCGCTCGGCTCGGCTCGGCTCGAGGTCGAGGTCGTCGGTAGCGACGATGTTGGCGGGGAGGCGCGCGATTTATCTGTCATCGCCAACCCCCCCACCCCCCCTCCCTTTAAAATTAATGGAAAATGTAAACCTAAACGTAGGGTCGGATTCGTAATCTCGAAGTCACGAGTCGATTCGCTCAACTATCAGGGGAGAGTAATTGCCGCGACTGTGGCGGCACTCGCCACCGATGCGAAGTCAGCGTCGCGAAGTTGGCGTTAAATTCGAACGTTTGAATCAGTTATTTTCTTTCGGGCCCTTTTGAGCCCTGAACCGTGGAAGCGCCGAAATTCGGGTTTCATTTTTAACGCGGCAGCTTATACCCCCCGAGCGTTACCGACCACTGCCGGTGATGTTCGGTAACTTTTTCTCCGCCGAGGTCGACGCGCGTTACCGATGCACATGTAACAAATTTTTCGAGAATCATTCGCGAATTTTTCGCGCGGTAAACCTTTGTCTCCGCGTCCTCCGTCCGACGAGCCTACTCTCGCCCGCACCCGTCGACCGGTTCTCGAGCTATACGGCGACAAAGAAATCGCAAAATTTCACTAATTTGACGTCATCGAAGAAGTTACGGCCAACTGGAAATTAAAGGTATATCGCCTTCACGAATTTTCCGGGAGCCCGTCGGGCCTTCGGCACGGCTCGGCTCGGCTCGGCTCGAAGTCTATGTCGTCGGTAGCGACGATGGTGGCGGGGAGGCCCGCGATTGGTCTGTCATCGCCAACCACCCCTCTGTCCCTTTAAAATTATAGGAAAAAGTAAACTTAAACGTAGAGTCGGATTCGTAACCTCGAAGTTACAAGTCGATTCGCTCAACTATCAAGGGAGAGTAAACGCGGCGACTGTGGCGGCACTCGCCACCGATGCGAAGTCAGCGTCGCAAAGTTGGCGTTCAATTCGAACGTTTGAATCAGTTATTTTCTTTCGGGCCCTTTTCAGCCCTGAACCGTGGAAGCGCCGAAATTCGGGTTTCATTTTTAACGCGGCAGCTTATACGCCCCAAGCGTTACCGACCACTGCCGGTGGTGGTCGGTAACTTATCCTCCGCCGAGGTCGACGCGCGTTACCGATGCACACGTAAAAAATTTTTCGAGAATCTTTAGCGAATTTTTCGGGCGGTAAACCTTCGTCTCCGCGTCCTCCGTCCGACGAGCCTACTCTCGCCCGCACCCGTCGACCGGTTCTCGAGCTATACGGCGACAAAGAAATCGCAAAATTTCACTAATTTGACGTCACCGAAAAAGTTACGGCCAACTGGGAATTAAAGGTATATCGCCTTCCCGAATTTTCCGGGTGCCCATCGGGCCTTCGGCCCCGCTCGGCTCGGCTCGGCTCGAGGTCTAGGTCGTCGGTAGCGACGATGGTGTCGGGGAGGCGCGCGATTTATCTGTCATCGCCAACCCCCCCACCCCCCTCCCTTTAAAATTAATGGAAAATGTAAACCTAAACGTAGGGTCGGATCCGTAATCTCGAAGTCACGAGTCGATTCGCTCAACTATCAGGGGAGAGTAATTGCGGCGACTGTGGCGGCACTCGCCACCGATGCGAAGTCAGCGTCGCGAAGTTGGCGTTAAATTCGAACGTTTGAATCAGTTATTTTCTTTCGGGCCCTTTTGAGCCCTGAACCGTGGAAGCGCCGAAATTCGGGTTTCATTTTTAACGCGGCAGCTTATACCCCCCGAGCGTTACCGACCACTGCCGGTGATGTTCGGTAACTTTTTCTCCGCCGAGGTCGACGCGCGTTACCGATGCACATGTAACAAATTTTTCGAGAATCATTCGCGAATTTTTCGCGCGGTAAACCTTCGTCTCCGCGTCCTCCGTCCGACGAGCCTACTCTCGCCCGCACCCGTCGACCGGTTCTCGAGCTATACGGCGACAAAGAAATCGCAAAATTTCACTAATTTGACGTCATCGAAGAAGTTACGGCCAACTGGAAATTAAAGGTATATCGCCTTCACGAATTTTCCGGGAGCCCGTCGGGCCTTCGGCACGGCTCGGCTCGGCTCGGCTCGAAGTCTATGTCGTCGGTAGCGACGATGGTGGCGGGGAGGCCCGCGATTGGTCTGTCATCGCCAACCACCCCTCTGTCCCTTTAAAATTATAGGAAAAAGTAAACTTAAACGTAGAGTCGGATTCGTAACCTCGAAGTTACAAGTCGATTCGCTCAACTATCAAGGGAGAGTAAACGCGGCGACTGTGGCGGCACTCGCCACCGATGCGAAGTCAGCGTCGCAAAGTTGGCGTTCAATTCGAACGTTTGAATCAGTTATTTTCTTTCGGGCCCTTTTCAGCCCTGAACCGTGGAAGCGCCGAAATTCGGGTTTCATTTTTAACGCGGCAGCTTATACGCCCCAAGCGTTACCGACCACTGCCGGTGGTGGTCGGTAACTTATCCTCCGCCGAGGTCGACGCGCGTTACCGATGCACACGTAAAAAATTTTTCGAGAATCTTTAGCGAATTTTTCGGGCGGTAAACCTTCGTCTCCGCGTCCTCCGTCCGACGAGCCTACTCTCGCCCGCACCCGTCGACCGGTTCTCGAGCTATACGGCGACAAAGAAATCGCAAAATTTCACTAATTTGACGTCACCGAAAAAGTTACGGCCAACTGGGAATTAAAGGTATATCGCCTTCCCGAATTTTCCGGGTGCCCATCGGGCCTTCGGCCCCGCTCGGCTCGGCTCGGCTCGAGGTCTAGGTCGTCGGTAGCGACGATGGTGTCGGGGAGGCGCGCGATTTATCTGTCATCGCCAACCCCCCCACCCCCCTCCCTTTAAAATTAATGGAAAATGTAAACCTAAACGTAGGGTCGGATCCGTAATCTCGAAGTCACGAGTCGATTCGCTCAACTATCAGGGGAGAGTAATTGCGGCGACTGTGGCGGCACTCGCCACCGATGCGAAGTCAGCGTCGCGAAGTTGGCGTTAAATTCGAACGTTTGAATCAGTTATTTTCTTTCGGGCCCTTTTGAGCCCTGAACCGTGGAAGCGCCGAAATTCGGGTTTCATTTTTAACGCGGCAGCTTATACCCCCCGAGCGGTACCGACCACTGCCGGTGATGTTCGGTAACTTTTTCTCCGCCGAGGTCGACGCGCGTTACCGATGCACATGTAACAAATTTTTCGAGAATCTTTCGCGAATTTTTCGCGCGGTAAACCTTCGTCTCCGCGTCCTCCGTCCGACGAGCCTACTCTCGCCCGCACCCGTCGACCGGTTCTCGAGCTATACGGCGACAAAGAAATCGCAAAATTTCACTAATTTAACGTCATCGAAGAAGTTACGGCCAACTGGGAATTAAAGGTATATCGCCTTCACGAATTTTCTGGGAGCCCGTCGGGCCTTCGGCCCCGCTCGGCTCGGCTCGGCTCGAAGTCTAGGTCGTCGGTAGCGACGATGGTGGCGGGGAGGCGCGCGATTGGTCTGTCATCGCCAACCACCCCTCCGTCCCTTTAAAATTAATGGAAAAAGTAAACCTAAACGTAGAGTCGGATTCGTAACCTCGAAGTTACAAGTCGATTCGCTCAACTCTCAGGGGAGAGTAAACGCGGCGACTGTGGCGGCACTCGCCACCGATGCGAAGTCAGCGTCGCAAAGTTGGCGTTCAATTCGAACGTTTGAATCAGTTATTTTCTTTCGGGCCCTTTTCAGCCCTGAACCGTGGAAGCGCCGAAATTCGGGTTTCATTTTTAACGCGGCAGCTTATACGCCCCAAGCGTTACAGACCACTGCCGGTGGTGGTCGGTAACTTATCCTCCGCCGAGGTCGACGCGCGTTACCGATGCACACGTAAAAAATTTTTCGAGAATCTTTCGCGAATTTTTCGGGCGGTAAACCTTCGTCTCCGCGTCCTCCGTCCGACGAGCCTACTCTCGCCCGCACCCGTCGACCGGTTCTCGAGCTATACGGCGACAAAGAAATCGCAAAATTTCACTAATTTGACGTCACCGAAAAAGTTACGGCCAACTGGGAATTAAAGGTATATCGCCTTCCCGAATTTTCCGGGTGCCCATCGGGCCTTCGGCCCCGCTCGGCTCGGCTCGGCTCGAGGTCTAGGTCGTCGGTAGCGACGATGGTGTCGGGGAGGCGCGCGATTGGTCTGTCATCGCCAACCACCCCTCCGTCCCTTTAAAATTAATGGAAAAAGTAAACCTAAACGTAGAGTCGGATTCGTAACCTCAAAGTTACAAGTCGATTCGCTCAACTCTCAGGGGAGAGTAAACGCGGCGACTGTGGCGGCACTCGCCACCGATGCGAAGTCTGCGTCTCGAAGTAGGCGTTAAATTCGAACGTTTGAATCAGTTATTTTCTTTCGGGCCCTTTTCAGCCCTGAACCGTGGAAGCGCCGAAATTCGGGTTTCATTTTTAACGCGGCAGCTTATACCCCCCGAGCGTTACCGACCACTGCCGGTGGTTGTCGGTAAGTTATCCTCCGCCGAGGTCGACGCGCGTTACCGATGCACACGTAAAAAATTTTTCGAGAATCTTACGCGATTCTTTCGCGGGATTAACCTTCGTCTCCGCGTCCTCCGTCCGACGAGCCTACTCTCGCCCGCAACCGTCGACCGGGTCTCGAGCTATACGGCGACAAAAAACTTTGATTTTTCACTAATTTGACGTCATCGAAAAAGTTACGGCCAACTGGGAATTAAAGGTATATCGCCTTCACGAATTTTCCGGGAGCCCATCGGGCCTTCGGCCCCGCTCGGCTCGGCTCGGTCCGGCTCGAGGTCGAGGTCGTCGATAGCGACGATGGTGGCGGGGAGGCGCGCGATTGGTCTGTCATCGCCAACCCCCCCACCCCCCTCCCTTTAAAATTAATGGAAAATGTAAACCTAAACGTAGAGTCGGATTCGTAACATCGAAGTCACGAGTCGATTCGCTCAACTATCAGGGGAGAGTAAACGCGGCGACTGTGCCGGCACTCGCCACCGAGTGCGAAGTCAGCGTCGCGAAGTTGGCGTTAAATTCGAACGTTTGAATCAGTTATTTTCTTTCGGGCCCTTTTGAGCCCTGAACCGTGGAAGCGCCGAAATTCGTGTTTCATTTTTAACGCGGCAGCTTATACCCCCCGAGCGTTACCGACCACTGCCGGTGATGTTCGGTAACTTTTTCTCCGCCGAGGTCGACGCGCGTTACCGATGCACATGTAACAAATTTTTCGAGAATCATTCGCGAATTTTTCGCGCGGTAAACCTTCGTCTCCGCGTCCTCCGTCCGACGAGCCTACTCTCGCCCGCACCCGTCGACCGGTTCTCGAGCTATACGGCGACAAAGAAATCGCAAAATTTCACTAATTTGACGTCATCGAAGAAGTTACGGCCAACTGGAAATTAAAGGTATATCGCCTTCACGAATTTTCCGGGAGCCCGTCGGGCCTTCGGCCCCGCTCGGCTCGGCTCGGCTCGAAGTCTATGTCGTCGGTAGCGACGATGGTGGCGGGGAGGCCCGCGATAGGTCTGTCATCGCCAACCACCCCTCTGTCCCTTTAAAATTATAGGAAAAAGTAAACCTAAACGTAGAGTCGGATTCGTAACCTCGAAGTTACAAGTCGATTCGCTCAACTATCAAGGGAGAGTAAACGCGGCGACTGTGGCGGCACTCGCCACCGATGCGAAGTCAGCGTCGCAAAGTTGGCGTTCAATTCGAACGTTTGAATCAGTTATTTTCTTTCGGGCCCTTTTCAGCCCTGAACCGTGGAAGCGCCGAAATTCGGGTTTCATTTTTAACGCGGCAGCTTATACGCCCCAAGCATTACCGACCACTGCCGGTGGTGGTCGGTAACATATCCTCCGCCGAGGTCGACGCGCGTTACCGATGCACACGTAAAAAATTTTTCGAGAATCTTTAGCGAATTTTTCGGGCGGTAAACCTTCGTCTCCGCGTCCTCCGTCCGACGAGCCTACTCTCGCCCGCACCCGTCGACCGGTTCTCGAGCTATACGGCGACAAAGAAATCGCAAAATTTCACTAATTTGACGTCACCGAAAAAGTTACGGCCAACTGGGAATTAAAGGTATATCGCCTTCCCGAATTTTCCGGGTGCCCATCGGGCCTTCGGCCCCGCTCGGCTCGGCTCGGCTCGAGGTCTAGGTCGTCGGTAGCGACGATGGTGTCGGGGAGGCGCGCGATTGGTCTATCATCGCCAACCACCCCTCCGTCCCTTTAAAATTAATGGAAAAAGTAAACCTAAACGTAGAGTCGGATTCGTAACCTCGAAGTTACATGTCGATTCGCTCAACTCTCAGGGGAGAGTAAACGCGGCGACTGTGGCGGCACTCGCCACCGATGCGAAGTCTGCGTCTCGAAGTAGGCGTTAAATTCGAACGTTTGAATCAGTTATTTTCTTTCGGGCCCTTTTCAGCCCTGAACCGTGGAAGCGCCGAAATTCGGGTTTCATTTTTAACGCGGCAGCTTTTACCCCCCGAGCGTTACCGACCACTGCCGGTGGTTGTCGGTAAGTTATCCTCCGCCGAGGTCGACGCGCGTTACCGATGCACACGTAAAAAATTTTTCGAGAATCTTACGCGATTCTTTCGCGGGATTAACCTTCGTCTCCGCGTCCTCCGTCCGACGAGCCTACTCTCGCCCGCAACCGTCGACCGGGTCTCGAGCTATACGGCGACAAAAAACTTTGATTTTTCACTAATTTGACGTCATCGAAAAAGTTACGGCCAACTGGGAATTAAAGGTACATCGCCTTCCCGAATTTTCCGGGAGCCCATCAGGCCATCGGCCCCGCTCGGCTCGGCTCGGCTCGGCTCGAGGTCGAGTTCGTCGAAAGCGACGATGGTGGCGGTGAGGCGCGCGATTGGTCTGTCATCGCCAACCACCCCACCACCACCCCGTCCCTTTAAAATTAATGGAAAAGGTAAACCTAAACGTAGTGTCGGATTCGTAACCTCGAAGTTACAAGTCGATTCGCTCAACTCTCAGGGGAGAGTAAACGCGGCGACTGTAGCGGCACTCGCCACCGATGCGAAGTCAGCGTCGCAAAGTTGGCGTTCAATTCGAACGTTTGAGTTAGTTATTTTCTTTCGGCCCTTTTCAGCCCTGAACATTGGAAGCGCCGAAATTCGGGTTTCATTTTTAACGCGGCAGCTTATATCCCCCGGGCGTTACCGACCACTGCCGGTGGTTGTCGGTAACTTATCCTCCGCCGAGGTCGACGCGCGTTACCGATGCACACGTAAAAAATTTTTCGCGAATTTTCGAGAATTCTTCGCGCGGTAAACTTTTGTCTCCGCGTCCTCTGTCCGACGAGCCTACTCTCGCCCGCGCCCGTCGACCCGTTCTCGAGCTATACGGCGACGAAGAAATCGCAAAATTTCACTAATTTGACGTCACCGAAAAAGTTACGGCCAACTGGGAATTAAAGGTACATCGCCTTCCCGAATTTTCCGGGAGCACATCGGGCCTTCGGCCCCGCTCGGCTCGGCTCGGCTCGAGGTCGAGGTCGTCGGTAGCGACGATGGTGGCGGGGAGGCGCGCGATTGGTCTGTCATCGTCATCCTCCCCCCAACCCCCCTCCGTTTAAAATTAATGGAAAATGTAAACCTAAACGTAGAGTCGGATTCGTAACCTCGAAGTTACAAGTCGATTCGCTCAACTCTCAGGGGAGAGTAAACGCGGCGACTGTGGCGGCACTCGCCACCGATGCGAAGTCTGCGTCTCGAAGTAGGCGTTAAATTCGAACGTTTGAATCAGTTATTTTCTTTCGGGCCCTTTTCAGCCCTGAACCGTGGAAGCGCCGAAATTCGGGTTTCATTTTTAACGCGGCAGCTTATACCCCCCGAGCGCTACCGACCACTGCCGGTGGTGGTCGGTAAGTTATCCTCCGCCGATGTCGACGCGAGTTACCGATGCACACGTAAAAAATTTTTCGAGAATCTCTCGCGAATTTTTCGCGCGGTTAACCTTCATCTCCGCGTCCTCCGTCCGACGAGCCTACTCTCGCCCGCACCCGTCGACCGGTTCTCGAGCTATACGGCGACAAAGAAATCGCAAAATTTCACTAATTTAACGTCATCGAAGAAGTTACGGCCAACTGGGAATTAAAGGTATATCGCCTTCACGAATTTTCTGGGAGCCCGTCGGGCCTTCGGCCCCGCTCGGCTCGGCTCGGCTCGAAGTCTAGGTCGTCGGTAGCGACGATGGTGGCGGGGAGGCGCGCGATTGGTGTGTCATCGCCAACCACCCCTCCGTCCCTTTAAAATTAATGGAAAAAGTAAACCTAAACGTAGAGTCGGATTCGTAACCTCGAAGTTACAAGTCGATTCGCTCAACTCTCAGGGGAGAGTAAACGCGGCGACTGTGGCGGCACTCGCCACCGATGCGAAGTCTGCGTCTCGAAGTAGGCGTTAAATTCGAACGTTTGAATCAGTTATTTTCTTTCGGGCCCTTTTCAGCCCTGAACCGTGGAAGCGCCGAAATTCGGGTTTCATTTTTAACGCGGCAGCTTTTACCCCCCGAGCGTTACCGACCACTGCCGGTGGTTGTCGGTAAGTTATCCTCCGCCGAGGTCGACGCGCGTTACCGATGCACACGTAAAAAATTTTTCGAGAATCTTACGCGATTCTTTCGCGGGATTAACCTTCGTCTCCGCGTCCTCCGTCCGACGAGCCTACTCTCGCCCGCAACCGTCGACCGGGTCTCGAGCTATACGGCGACAAAAAACTTTGATTTTTCACTAATTTGACGTCATCGAAAAAGTTACGGCCAACTGGGAATTAAAGGTACATCGCCTTCCCGAATTTTCCGGGAGCCCATCAGGCCATCGGCCCCGCTCGGCTCGGCTCGGCTCGGCTCGAGGTCGAGTTCGTCGAAAGCGACGATGGTGGCGGTGAGGCGCGCGATTGGTCTGTCATCGCCAACCACCCCACCACCACCCCGTCCCTTTAAAATTAATGGAAAAGGTAAACCTAAACGTAGTGTCGGATTCGTAACCTCGAAGTTACAAGTCGATTCGCTCAACTCTCAGGGGAGAGTAAACGCGGCGACTGTAGCGGCACTCGCCACCGATGCGAAGTCAGCGTCGCAAAGTTGGCGTTCAATTCGAACGTTTGAGTTAGTTATTTTCTTTCGGCCCTTTTCAGCCCTGAACATTGGAAGCGCCGAAATTCGGGTTTCATTTTTAACGCGGCAGCTTATATCCCCCGGGCGTTACCGACCACTGCCGGTGGTTGTCGGTAACTTATCCTCCGCCGAGGTCGACGCGCGTTACCGATGCACACGTAAAAAATTTTTCGCGAATTTTCGAGAATTCTTCGCGCGGTAAACTTTTGTCTCCGCGTCCTCTGTCCGACGAGCCTACTCTCGCCCGCGCCCGTCGACCCGTTCTCGAGCTATACGGCGACGAAGAAATCGCAAAATTTCACTAATTTGACGTCACCGAAAAAGTTACGGCCAACTGGGAATTAAAGGTACATCGCCTTCCCGAATTTTCCGGGAGCACATCGGGCCTTCGGCCCCGCTCGGCTCGGCTCGGCTCGAGGTCGAGGTCGTCGGTAGCGACGATGGTGGCGGGGAGGCGCGCGATTGGTCTGTCATCGTCATCCTCCCCCCAACCCCCCTCCGTTTAAAATTAATGGAAAATGTAAACCTAAACGTAGAGTCGGATTCGTAACCTCGAAGTTACAAGTCGATTCGCTCAACTCTCAGGGGAGAGTAAACGCGGCGACTGTGGCGGCACTCGCCACCGATGCGAAGTCTGCGTCTCGAAGTAGGCGTTAAATTCGAACGTTTGAATCAGTTATTTTCTTTCGGGCCCTTTTCAGCCCTGAACCGTGGAAGCGCCGAAATTCGGGTTTCATTTTTAACGCGGCAGCTTATACCCCCCGAGCGCTACCGACCACTGCCGGTGGTGGTCGGTAAGTTATCCTCCGCCGATGTCGACGCGAGTTACCGATGCACACGTAAAAAATTTTTCGAGAATCTCTCGCGAATTTTTCGCGCGGTTAACCTTCATCTCCGCGTCCTCCGTCCGACGAGCCTACTCTCGCCCGCACCCGTCGACCGGTTCTCGAGCTATACGGCGACAAAGAAATCGCAAAATTTCACTAATTTAACGTCATCGAAGAAGTTACGGCCAACTGGGAATTAAAGGTATATCGCCTTCACGAATTTTCTGGGAGCCCGTCGGGCCTTCGGCCCCGCTCGGCTCGGCTCGGCTCGAAGTCTAGGTCGTCGGTAGCGACGATGGTGGCGGGGAGGCGCGCGATTGGTGTGTCATCGCCAACCACCCCTCCGTCCCTTTAAAATTAATGGAAAAAGTAAACCTAAACGTAGAGTCGGATTCGTAACCTCGAAGTTACAAGTCGATTCGCTCAACTCTCAGGGGAGAGTAAACGCGGCGACTGTGGCGGCACTCGCCACCGATGCGAAGTCTGCGTCTCGAAGTAGGCGTTAAATTCGAACGTTTGAATCAGTTATTTTCTTTCGGGCCCTTTTCAGCCCTGAACCGTGGAAGCGCCGAAATTCGGGTTTCATTTTTAACGCGGCAGCTTATACCCCCCGAGCGTTACCGACCACTGCCGGTGGTGGTCGGTAAGTTATCCTCCGCCGAGGTCGACGCGCGTTACCGATGCACACGTAAAAAATTTTTCGCGAATTTTCGAGAATTTTTCGCGCGGTAAACCTTTGTCTCCGCGTCCTCTGTCCGACGAGCCTACTCTCGCCCGCGCCCGTCGACCCGTTCTCGAGCTATACGGCGACGAAGAAATCGCAAAATTTCACTAATTTGACGTCACCGAAAAAGTTACGGCCAACTGGGAATTAAAGGTACATCTCCTTCCCGAATTTTCCGGGAGCCCATCGGGCCTTCGGCCCCGCTCGGTTCGGCTCGGCTCGAGGTCGAGGTCGTCGGTAGCGACGATGGTGGCGGGGAGGCGCGCGATTGGTCTGTCATCGCCATCCTCCCCCCCAACCCCCCTCCCTTTAAAATTAATGGAAAATGTAAACCTAAACGTAGAGTCGGATTCGTAACCTCGAAGTTACAAGTCGATTCGCTCAACTATCAAGGGAGAGTAAACGCGGCGACTGTGGCGGCACGCGCCACCGATGCGAAGTCAGCGTCGCAAAGTTGGCGTTCAATTCGAACGTTTGAATCATTTATTTTCTTTCGGGTCCTTTTCAGCCCTGATGCGTGGAAGCGCCGAAATTCGGGTTTCATTTTTAACGCGGCAGCTTATACCCTCCAAGCGTTACCGACCACTGCCGGTGGTGGTCGGTAACTTATCCTCCGCCGAGGTCGACGCGCGTTACCGATGCACACGTAAAAAATTTTTCGAGAATCTTTCGCGAATTTTTCGGGCGGTAAACCTTCGTCTCCGTGTCCTCCGTCCGACGAGCCTACTCTCGCCCGCACCCGTCGACCGGTTCTCGAGCTATACGGCGACAAAGAAATCGCAAAATTTCACTAATTTGACGTCACCGAAAAAGTTACGGCCAACTGGCAATTAAAGGTATATCGCCTTCCCGAATTTTCCGGGTGCCCATCGGGCCTTCGGCCCCGCTCGGCTCGGCTCGGCTCGAGGTCTAGGTTGTCGGTAGCGACGATGGTGTCGGGGAGGCGCGCGATTGGTCTGTCATCGCCAACCACCCCTCCGTCCCTTTAAAATTAATGGAAAAAGTAAACCTAAACGTAGAGTCGGATTCGTAACCTCGAAGTTACATGTCGATTCGCTCAACTCTCAGGGGAGAGTAAACGCGGCGACTGTAGCGGCACTCGCCACCGATGCGAAGTCAGCGTCGCAAAGTTGGCGTTCAATTCGAACGTTTGAATCAGTTATTTTCTTTCGGGCCCTTTTCAGCCCTGAACCGTGGAAGCGCCGAAATTTGGGTTTCATTTTTAACGCGGCAGCTTATATCCCCCGAGCGTTACCGACCACTGCCGGTGGTTGTCGGTAAGTTATCCTCCGCCGAGGTCGACGCGCGTTACCGATGCACACGTAAAAAATTTCTCGAGAATCTTACGCGATTTTTTCGCGCGATTAACCTTCGCCTCCGCGTCCTCCGTCCGACGAGCCTACTCTCGCCCGCAACCGCCGACCGGGTCTCGAGCTATACGGCGACAAAAAAACTTTGATTTTTCACTAATTTGACGTCATCGAAAAAGTTACGGCCAACTGGGAATTAAAGGTATATCGCCTTCACGAATTTTCCGGGAGCCCATCGGGCCCTCGGCCCCGCTCGGCTCGGTTCGGCTCGAGGTCGAGGTCGTCGATAGCGACGATGGTGGCGGGGAGGCGCGCGATTGATCTGTCATCGCCAACCCCCCCACCCCCCCTCCCTTTAAAATTAATGGAAAATGTAAACCTAAACGTAGAGTCGGATTCGTAACCTCGAAGTCACGAGTCGATTCGCTCAACTATCAGGGGAGAGTAAACGCGGCGACTGTGGCGGCACTCGCCACCGATGCGAAGTCAGCGTCGCGAAGTTGGCGTTAAATTCGAACGTTTGAATCAGTTACTTTCTTTCGGGCCCTTTTGAGCCCTGAACCGTGGAAGCGCCGAAATTCGGGTTTCATTTTTAACGCGGCAGCTTATACCCCCCGAGCGCTACCGACCACTGCCGGTGGTGGTCGGTAAGTTATCCTCCGCCGATGTCGACGCGAGTTACCGATGCACACGTAAAAAATTTTTCGAGAATCATTCGCGAATTTTTCGCGCGGTTAACCTTCATCTCCGCGTCCTCCGTCCGACGAGCCTACTCTCGCCCGCACCCGTCGACCGGTTCTCGAGCTATACGGCGACAAAGAAATCGCAAAATTTCACTAATTTAACGTCATCGAAGAAGTTACGGCCAACTGGGAATTAAAGGTATATCGCCTTCACGAATTTTCTGGGAGCCCGTCGGGCCTTCGGCCCCGCTCGGCTCGGCTCGGCTCGAGATCGAGGTCGTCGGTAGCGACGATGGTGGCGGGGAGGCGCGCGATTGGTCTGTCATCGCCAACCACCCCTCCGTCCCTTTAAAATTAATGGAAAAAGTAAACCTAAACGTAGCGTCGGATTCGTAACCTCGAAGTTACAAGTCGATTCGCTCAACTCTCAGGGGAGAGTAAACGCGGCGACTGTGGCGGCACTCGCCACCGATGCGAAGTCTGCGTTTCGAAGTAGGCGTTAAATTCGAACGTTTGAATCAGTTATTTTCTTTCGGGCCCTTTTCAGCCCTGAACCGTGGAAGCGCCGAAATTCGGGTTTCATTTTTAACGCGGCAGCTTATACCCCCCGAGCGTTACCGACCACTGCCGGCGGTGGTCGGTAAGTTATCCTCCGCCGAGGTCGACGCGCGTTACCGATGCACACGTAGAAAATTTTTCGCGAATTTTCGAGAATTTTTCGCGCGGTAAACCTTTGTCTCCGCGTCCTCTGTCCGACGAGCCTACTCTCGCCCGCGCCCGTCGACCCGTTCTCGAGCTATACGGCGACAAAGAAATCGCAAAATTTCACTAATTTGACGTCACCGAAAAAGTTACGGCCAACTGGGAATTAAAGGTACATCTCCTTCCCGAATTTTCCGGGAGCCCATCGGGCCTTCGGCCCCGCTCGGCTCGGCTCGGCACGAGGTCGAGGTCGTCGGTAGCGACGATGGTGGCGGGGAGGCGCGCGATTGGTCTGTCATCGCCATCCTCCCCCCCAACCCCACTCCCTTTAAAATTAATGGAAAATGTAAACCTAAACGTAGAGTCGGATTCGTAACCTCGAAGTTACAAGTCGATTCGCTCAACTATCAAGGGAGAGTAAGCGCGGCGACTGTGGCGGCACTCGCCACCGATGCGAAGTCAGCGTCGCAAAGTTGGCGTTCAATTCGAACGTTTGAATCAGTTATTTTCTTTCGGGCCCTTTTCAGCCCTGAACCGTGGAAGCGCTGAAATTCGGGTTTCATTTTTAACGCGGCAGCTTATACCCCCCGACCGTTACCGACCACTGCCGGTGGTGGTCGGTAACTTATCCTCCGCCGAGGTCGACGCGCGTTACCGATGCACACGTAAAAAATTTTTCGCGAATTTTCGAGAATTTTTCGCGCGGTAAACTTTTGTCTCCGCGTCCTCTGTCCGACGAGCCTACTCTCGCCCGCGCCCGTCGACCCGTTCTCGAGCTATACGGCGACGAAGAAATCGCAAAATTTCACTAATTTGACGTCACCGAAAAAGTTACGGCCAACTGGGAATTAAAGGTACATCGCCTTCCCGAATTTTCCGGGAGCACATCGGGCCTTCGGCCCCGCTCGGCTCGGCTCGGCTCGAGGTCGAGGTCGTCGGTAGCGACGATGGTGGCGGGGAGGCGCGCGATTGGTCTGTCATCGTCATCCTCCCCCCAACCCCCCTCCGTTTAAAATTAATGGAAAATGTAAACCTAAACGTAGAGTCGGATTCGTAACCTCGAAGTTACAAGTCGATTCGCTCAACTCTCAGGGGAGAGTAAACGCGGCGACTGTGGCGGCACTCGCCACCGATGCGAAGTCAGCGTCGCAAAGTTGGCGTTCAATTCGAACGTTTGAATCAGTTATTTTCTTTCGGGCCCTTTTCAGCCCTGAACCGTGGATGCGCTGAAATTCGCGTTTCATTTTTAACGCGGCAGCTTAAACTCCTCCAGCGTTACCGACCACTGCCGGTGGTGGTCGGTAACTTATCCTCCGCCGAGGTCGACGCGCGTTACCGATGCACAGGTAAAAAATTTTTCGCGAATTTTCGCGAATTTTTCGCGCGGTAAACCTTTGTCTCCGCGTCCTCCGTCCGACGAGCCTACTCTCGCCAGCGCCCGTCGACCCGTTCTCGAGCTATACAGCGACGAAGAAATCGCAAAATCTCACTAATTTGACGTCACCGAAAAAGTTACGGCCAACTGGGAATTAAAGGTACATCGCCTTCCCGAATTTTCCGGGAGCCCATCGGGCCTTCGGCCCCGCTCGGCTCGGCTCGGCTCGAGGTCGAGGTAGTCGGTAGCGACGATGTTGGCGGGAGGCGCGCGATTGGTCTGTCATCGCCAACCCCCCCACCCCCCTCCCTTTAAAATTAATGGAAAATGTAAACCTAAACGTAGAGTCGGATTCGTAACATCGAAGTCACGAGTCGATTCGCTCAACTATCAGGGGAGAGTAAACGCGGCGACTGTGGCGGTACTCGCCACCGATGCGAAGTCAGCGTCGCGAAGTTGGCGTTAAATTCGAACGTTTGAATCAGATATTTTCTTTCGGGCCCTTTTGAGCCCTGAACCGTGGAAGCGCCGAAATTCGTGTTTCATTTTTAACGCGGCAGCTTATACCCCCCGAGCGCTACCGACCACTGCCGGTGGTGGTCGGTAAGTTATCCTCCGCCGATGTCGACGCGAGTTACCGATGCACACGTAAAAAATTTTTCGAGAATCTTTCGCGAATTTTTCGCGCGGTTAACCTTCATCTCCGCGTCCTCCGTCCGACGAGCCTACTCTCGCCCGCACCCGTCGACCGGTTCTCGAGCTATACGGCGACAAAGAAATCGCAAAATTTCACTAATTTAACGTCATCGAAGAAGTTACGGCCAACTGGGAATTAAAGGTATATCGCCTTCACGAATTTTCTGGGAGCCCGTCGGGCCTTCGGCCCCGCTCGGCTCGGCTCGGCTCGAAGTCTAGGTCGTCGGTAGCGACGATGGTGGCGGGGAGGCGCGCGATTGGTCTGTCATCGCCAACCACCCCTCCGTCCCTTTAAAATTAATGGAAAAAGTAAACCTAAACGTAGAGTCGGATTCGTAACCTCGAAGTTACAAGTCGATTCGCTCAACTCTCAGGGGAGAGTAAACGCGGCGACTGTGGCGGCACTCGCCACCGATGCGAAGTCTGCGTCTCGAAGTAGGCGTTAAATTCGAACGTTTGAATCAGTTATTTTCTTTCGGGCCCTTTTCAGCCCTGAACCGTGGAAGCGCCGAAATTCGGGTTTCATTTTTAACGCGGCAGCTTATACCCCCCGAGCGTTACCGACCACTGCCGGTGGTGGTCGGTAAGTTATCCTCCGCCGAGGTCGACGCGCGTTACCGATGCACACGTAAAAAATTTTTCGCGAATTTTCGAGAATTTTTCGCGCGGTAAACCTTTGTCTCCGCGTCCTCTGTCCGACGAGCCTACTCTCGCCCGCGCCCGTCGACCCGTTCTCGAGCTATACGGCGACGAAGAAATCGCAAAATTTCACTAATTTGACGTCACCGAAAAAGTTACGGCCAACTGGGAATTAAAGGTACATCTCCTTCCCGAATTTTCCGGGAGCCCATCGGGCCTTCGGGCCCGCTCGGTTCGGCTCGGCTCGAAGTCTAGGTCGTCGGTAGCGACGCTGGTGGCGGGGAGGCGCGCGATTGGTCTGTCATCGCCAACCACCCCTCTGTCCCTTTAAAATTAATGGAAAAAGTAAACCTAAACGTAGAGTCGGATTCGTAACCTCGAAGTTACAAGTCGATTCGCTCAACTATCAAGGGAGAGTAAACGCGGCGACTGTGGCGGCACTCGCCACCAATGCGAAGTCAGCGTCGCAAAGTTGGCGTTAAATTCGAACGTTTGAATCAGTTACTTTCTTTCGGGCCCTTTTGAGCCCTGAACCGTGGAAGCGCCGAAATTCGGGTTTCATTTTTAACGCGGCAGCTTATACCCCCCCAGCGCTACCGACCACTGCCGGTGGTGGTCGGTAAGTTATCCTCCGCCGATGTCGACGCGAGTTACCGATGCACACGTAAAAAATTTTTCGAGAATCATTCGCGAATTTTTCGCGCGGTTAACCTTCATCTCCGCGTCCTCCGTCCGACGAGCCTACTCTCGCCCGCACCCGTCGACCGGTTCTCGAGCTATACGGCGACAAAGAAATCGCAAAATTTCACTAATTTAACGTCATCGAAGAAGTTACGGCCAACTGGGAATTAAAGGTATATCGCCTTCACGAATTTTCTGGGAGCCCGTCGGGCCTTCGGCCCCGCTCGGCTCGGCTCGGCTCGAGGTCGAGGTCGTCGGTAGCGACGATGGTGGCGGGGAGGCGCGCGATTGGTCTGTCATCGCCAACCACCCCTCCGTCCCTTTAAAATTAATGGAAAAAGTAAACCTAAACGTAGAGTCGGATTCGTAACCTCGAAGTTACAAGTCGATTCGCTCAACTCTCAGGGGAGAGTAAACGCGGCGACTGTGGCGGCACTCGCCACCGATGCGAAGTCTGCGTCTCGAAGTAGGCGTTAAATTCGAACGTTTGAATCAGTTATTTTCTTTCGGGCCCTTTTCAGCCCTGAACCGTGGAAGCGCCGAAATTCGGGTTTCATTTTTAACGCGGCAGCTTATACCCCCCGAGCGTTACCGACCACTGCCGGTGGTGGTCGGTAAGTTATCCTCCGCCGAGGTCGACGCGCGTTACCGATGCACACGTAAAAAATTTTTCGCGAATTTTCGAGAATTTTTCGCGCGGTAAAACTTTGTCTCCGCGTCCTCTGTCCGACGAGCCTACTCTCGCCCGCGCCCGTCGACCCGTTCTCGAGCTATACGGCGACGAAGAAATCGCAAAATTTCACTAATTTGACGTCACCGAAAAAGTTACGGCCAACTGGGAATTAAAGGTACATCTCCTTCCCGAATTTTCCGTGAGCCCATCGGGCCTTCGGCCCCGCTCGGCTCGGCTCGGCTCGAGGTCGAGGTCGTCGGTAGCGACGATGGTGGCGGGGAGGCGCGCGATTGGTCTGTCATCGCCATCCTCCCCCCCAACCCCCCTCCCTTTAAAATTAATGGAAAATGTAAACCTAAACGTAGAGTCGGATTCGTAACCTCGAAGTTACAAGTCGATTCGCTCAACTATCAAGGGAGTGTAAACGCGGCGACTGTGGCGGCACGCGCCACCGATGCGAAGTCAGCGTCGCAATGTTGGCGTTCAATTCGAACGTTTGAATCATTTATTTTCTTTCGGGTCCTTTTCAGCCCTGCTGCGTGGAAGCGCCGAAATTCGGGTTTCATTTTTAACGCGGCAGCTTATACCCCCCGACCGTTACCGACCACTGCCGGTGGTGGTCGGTAACTTATCCTCCGCCGAGGTCGACGCGCGTTACCGATGCACACGTAAAAAATTTTTCGCGAATTTTCGAGAATTTTTCGCGCGGTAAACTTTTGTCTCCGCGTCCTCTGTCCGACGAGCCTACTCTCGCCCGCGCCCGTCGACCCGTTCTCGAGCTATACGGCGACGAAGAAATCGCAAAATTTCACTAATTTGACGTCACCGAAAAAGTTACGGCCAACTGGGAATTAAAGGTACATCGCCTTCCCGAATTTTCCGGGAGTACATCGGGCCTTCGGCCCCGCTCGGCTCGGCTCGGCTCGAGGTCGAGGTCGTCGGTAGCGACGATGGTGGCGGGGAGGCGCGCGATTGGTCTGTCATCGTCATCCTCCCCCCAACCCCCCTCCGTTTAAAATTAATGGAAAATGTAAACCTAAACGTAGAGTCGGATTCGTAACCTCGAAGTTACAAGTCGATTCGCTCAACTCTCAGGGGAGAGTAAACGCGGCGACTGTGGCGGCACGCGCCACCGATGCGAAGTCAGCGTCGCAATGTTGGCGTTCAATTCGAACGTTTGAATCATTTATTTTCTTTCGGGTCCTTTTCAGCCCTGCTGCGTGGAAGCGCCGAAATTCGGGTTTCATTTTTAACGCGGCAGCTTATACCCCCCGACCGTTACCGACCACTGCCGGTGGTGGTCGGTAACTTATCCTCCGCCGAGGTCGACGCGCGTTACCGATGCACACGTAAAAAATTTTTCGCGAATTTTCGAGAATTTTTCGCGCGGTAAACTTTTGTCTCCGCGTCCTCTGTCCGACGAGCCTACTCTCGCCCGCGCCCGTCGACCCGTTCTCGAGCTATACGGCGACGAAGAAATCGCAAAATTTCACTAATTTGACGTCACCGAAAAAGTTACGGCCAACTGGGAATTAAAGGTACATCGCCTTCCCGAATTTTCCGGGAGTACATCGGGCCTTCGGCCCCGCTCGGCTCGGCTCGGCTCGAGGTCGAGGTCGTCGGTAGCGACGATGGTGGCGGGGAGGCGCGCGATTGGTCTGTCATCGTCATCCTCCCCCCAACCCCCCTCCGTTTAAAATTAATGGAAAATGTAAACCTAAACGTAGAGTCGGATTCGTAACCTCGAAGTTACAAGTCGATTCGCTCAACTCTCAGGGGAGAGTAAACGCGGCGACTGTGGCGGCACTCGCCACCGATGCGAAGTCAGCGTCGCAAAGTTGGCGTTCAATTCGAACGTTTGAATCAGTTATTTTCTTTCGGGCCCTTTTCAGCCCTGAACCGTGGATGCGCTGAAATTCGCGTTTTATTTTTAACGCGGCAGCTTAAACTCCTCCAGCGTTACCGACCACTGCCGGTGGTGGTCGGTAACTTATCCTCCGCCGAGGTCGACGCGCGTTACCGATGCACAGGTAAAAAATTTTTCGCGAATTTTCGCGAATTTTTCGCGCGGTAAACCTTCGTCTCCGCGTCCTCCGTCCGACGAGCCTACTCTCGCCAGCGCCCGTCGACCCGTTCTCGAGCTATACAGCGACGAAGAAATCGCAAAATCTCACTAATTTGACGTCACCGAAAAAGTTACGGCCAACTGGGAATTAAAGGTACATCGCCTTCCCGAATTTTCCGGGAGCCCATCGGGCCTTCGGCCCCGCTCGGCTCGGCTCGGCTCGAGGTCGAGGTAGTCGGTAGCGACGATGTTGGCGGGAGGCGCGCGATTGGTCTGTCATCGCCAACCCCCCCACCCCCCTCCCTTTAAAATTAATGGAAAATGTAAACCTAAACGTAGAGTCGGATTCGTAACCTCGAAGTCACGAGTCGATTCGCTCAACTATCAGGGGAGAGTAAACGCGGCGACTGTGGCGGCACTCGCCACCGATGCGAAGTCAGCGTCGCGAAGTTGGCGTTAAATTCGAACGTTTGAATCAGTTACTTTCTTTCGGGCCCTTTTGAGCCCTGAACCGTGGAAGCGCCGAAATTCGTGTTTCATTTTTAACGCGGCAGCTTATACCCCCCGAGCGCTACCGACCACTGCCGGTGGTGGTCGGTAAGTTATCCTCCGCCGATGTCGACGCGAGTTACCGATGCACACGTAAAAAATTTTTCGAGAATCATTCGCGAATTTTTCGCGCGGTTAACCTTCATCTCCGCGTCCTCCGTCCGACGAGCCTACTCTCGCCCGCAACCGTCGGCCGGGTCTCGAGCTATACGGCGACAAAAAAACTTTGATTTTTCACTAATTTGACGTCATCGAAAAAGTTACGGCCAACTGGGAATTAAAGGTATATCGCCTTCACGAATTTTCCGGGAGCCCGTCGGGCCTTCGGCCCCGCTCGGCTTGGCTCGGCTCGAGGTCGAGGTCGTCGGTAGCGACGATGGTGGCGGGGAGGCGCGCGATTGATCTGTCATCGCCAACCCACCCACCCCCCCTCCCTTTAAAATTAATGGAAAATGTAAACCTAAACGTAGGGTCGGATTCGTAATCTCGAAGTCACGAGTCGATTCGCTCAACTATCAGGGGAGAGTAATTGCGGCGACTGTGGCGGCACTCGCCACCGATGCGAAGTCAGCGTCGCGAAGTTGGCGTTAAATTCGAACGTTTGAATCAGTTATTTTCTTTCGGGCCCTTTTGAGCCCTGAACCGTGGAAGCGCCGAAATTCGGGTTTCATTTTTAACGCGGCAGCTTATACCCCCCGAGCGCTACCGACCACTGCCGGTGGTGGTCGGTAAGTTATCCTCCGCCGATGTCGACGCGAGTTACCGATGCACACGTAAAAAATTTTTCGAGAATCATTCGCGAATTTTTCGCGCGGTTAACCTTCATCTCCGCGTCCTCCGTCCGACGAGCCTACTCTCGCCCGCAACCGTCGACCGGGTCTCGAGCTATACGGCGACAAAAAAACTTTGATTTTTCACTAATTTGACGTCATCGAAAAAGTTACGGCCAACTGGGAATTAAAGGTATATCGCCTTCACGAATTTTCCGGGAGCCCGTCGGGCCTTCGGCCCCGCTCGGCTCGGCTCGGCTCGAGGTCGAGGTCGTCGGTAGCGACGATGGTGGCGGGGAGGCGCGCGATTGATCTGTCATCGCCAACCCCCCCACCCCCCTCCCTTTAAAATTAATGGAAAATGTAAACCTAAACGTAGGGTCGGATTCGTAATCTCGAAGTCACGAGTCGATTCGCTCAACTATCAGGGGAGAGTAATTGCGGCGACTGTGGCGGCACTCGCCACCGATGCGAAGTCAGCGTCGCGAAGTTGGCGTTAAATTCGAACGTTTGAATCAGTTATTTTCTTTCGGGCCCTTTTGAGCCCTGAACCGTGGAAGCGCCGAAATTCGGGTTTCATTTTTAACGCGGCAGCTTATACTCCCCGAGCGTTACCGACCACTGCCGGTGATGTTCGATAACTTTTTCTCCGCCGAGGTCGACGCGCGTTACCGATGCACATGTAACAAATTTTTCGAGAATCTTTCGCGAATTTTTCGCGCGGTAAACCTTCGTCTCCGCGTCCTCCGTCCGACGAGCATACTCTCGCCCGCACCCGTCGACCGGTTCTCGAGCTATACGGCGACAAAGAAATCGCAAAATTTCACTAATTTAACGTCATCGAAGAAGTTACGGCCAACTGGGAATTAAAGGTATATCGCCTTCACGAATTTTCTGGGAGCCCGTCGGGCCTTCGGCCCCGCTCGGCTCGGCTCGAAGTCTAGGTCGTCGGTAGGGACGATGGTGGCGGGGAGGCGCGCGATTGGTCTGTCATCGCCAACCACCCCTCCGTCCCTTTAAAATTAATGGAAAATGTAAACCTAAACGTAGAGTCGGATTCGTAACCTCGAAGTTACAAGTCGATTCGCTCAACTATCAAGGGAGAGTAAACGCGGCGACTGTGGCGGCACTCGCCACCGATGCGAAGTCAGCGTCGCAAAGTTGGCGTTCAATTCGAACGTTTGAATCAGTTATTTTCTTTCGGGCCCTTTTCAGCCCTGAACCGTGGAAGCGCTGAAATTCGGGTTTCATTTTTAACGCGGCAGCTTATACCCCCCGACCGTTACCGACCACTGCCGGTGGTGGTCGGTAACTTATCCTCCGCCGAGGTCGACGCGCGTTACCGATGCACACGTAAAAAATTTTTCGCGAATTTTCGAGAATTTTTCGCGCGGTAAACTTTTGTCTCCGCGTCCTCTGTCCGACGAGCCTACTCTCGCCCGCGCCCGTCGACCCGTTCTCGAGCTATACGG
This sequence comes from Lasioglossum baleicum, assembly GCF_051020765.1. Taxonomy (NCBI): domain Eukaryota; kingdom Metazoa; phylum Arthropoda; class Insecta; order Hymenoptera; family Halictidae; genus Lasioglossum; species Lasioglossum baleicum. The sequence continues at coordinate 1,583,292 of NW_027469090.1, read as the reverse complement.
CGACGAAGAAATCGCAAAATTTCACTAATTTGACGTCACCGAAAAAGTTACGGCCAACTGGGAATTAAAGGTACATCGCCTTCCCGAATTTTCCGGGAGCACATCGGGCCTTCGGCCCCGCTCGGCTCGGCTCGGCTCGAGGTCGAGGTCGTCGGTAGCGACGATGGTGGCGGGGAGGCGCGCGATTGGTCTGTCATCGCCATCCTCCCCCCAACCCCCCTCCGTTTAAAATTAATGGAAAATGTAAACCTAAACGTAGAGTCGGATTCGTAACCTCGAAGTTACAAGTCGATTCGCTCAACTATCAAGGGAGAGTAAACGCGGCGACTGTGGCGGCACTCGCCACCGATGCGAAGTCAGCGTCGCAAAGTTGGCGTTCAATTCGAACGTTTGAATCAGTTATTTTCTTTCGGGCCCTTTTCAGCCCTGAACCGTGGAAGCGCCGAAATTCGGGTTTCATTTTTAACGCGGCAGCTTATACCCCCCAAGCGTTACCGACCACTGCCGGTGGTGGTCGGTAACTTATCCTAAGCCGAGGTCGACGCGCGTTACCGATGCACACGTAAAAAATTTTTCGAGAATCTTTCGCGAATTTTTCGGGCGGTAAACCTTCGTCTCCGCGTCCTCCGTCCGACGAGCCTACTCTCGCCCGCACCCGTCGACCGGTTCTCGAGCTATACGGCGACGAAGAAATCGCAAAATTTCACTAATTTGACGTCACCGAAAAAGTTACGGCCAACTGGGAATTAAAGGTATATCGCCTTCACGAATTTTCCGGGAGCCCATCGGGCCTTCGGCCCCGCTCGGCTCGGTTCGGCTCGAGGTCGAGGTCGTCGATAGCGACGATGGTGGCGGGGAGGCGCGCGATTGATCTGTCATCGCCAACCCCCCCACCCCCCCTCCCTTTAAAATTAATGGAAAATGTAAACCTAAACGTAGAGTCGGATTCGTAACCTCGAAGTCACGAGTCGATTCGCTCAACTATCAGGGGAGAGTAAACGCGGCGACTGTGGCGGCACTCGCCACCGATGCGAAGTCAGCGTCGCGAAGTTGGCGTTAAATTCGAACGTTTGAATCAGTTACTTTCTTTCGGGCCCTTTTGAGCCCTGAACCGTGGAAGCGCCGAAATTCGGGTTTCATTTTTAACGCGGCAGCTTATACCCCCCGAGCGCTACCGACCACTGCCGGTGGTGGTCGGTAAGTTATCCTCCGCCGATGTCGACGCGAGTTACCGATGCACACGTAAAAAATTTTTCGCGAATTTTCGAGAATTTTTCGCTCGGTAAACTTTTGTCTCCGCGTCCTCTGTCCGACGAGCCTACTCTCGCCCGCGCCCGTCGACCCGTTCTCGAGCTATACGGCGACGAAGAAATCGCAAAATTTCACTAATTTGACGTCACCGAAAAAGTTACGGCCAACTGGGAATTAAAGGTACATCGCCTTCCCGAATTTTCCGTGAGCACATCGGGCCTTCGGCCCCGCTCGGCTCGGCTCGGCTCGAGGTCGAGGTCGTCGGTAGCGACGATGGTGGCGGGGAGGCGCGCGATTGGTCTGTCATCGCCATCCTCCCCCCAACCCCCCCCGTTTAAAATTAATGGAAAATGTAAACCTAAACGTAGAGTCGGATTCGTAACCTCGAAGTTACAAGTCGATTCGCTCAACTCTCAGGGGAGAGTAAACGCGGCGACTGTGGCGGCACTCGCCACCGATGCGAAGTCAGCGTCGCAAAGTTGGCGTTCAATTCGAACGTTTGAATCAGTTATTTTCTTTCGGGCCCTTTTCAGCCCTGAACCGTGGAAGCGCTGAAATTCGGGTTTCATTTTTAACGCGGCAGCTTAAACTCCTCCAGCGTTACCGACCACTGCCGGTGATGGTCGGTAACTTATCCTCCGCCGAGGTCGACGCGCGTTACCGATGCACAGGTAAAAAATTTTTCGCGAATTTTCGCGAATTTTTCGCGCGGTAAACCTTCGTCTCCGCGTCCTCCGTCCGACGAGCCTACTCTCGCCAGCGCCCGTCGACCCGTTCTCGAGCTATACGGCGACGAAGAAATCGCAAAATTTCACTAATTTGACGTCACCGAAAAAGTTACGGCCAACTGGGAATTAAAGGTACATCGCCTTCCCGAATTTTCCGGGAGCCCATCGGGCCTTCGGCCCCGCTCGGCTCGGCTCGGCTCGAAGTCTAGGTCGTCGGTAGCGACGATGGTGGCGGGGAGGCGCGCGATTGGTCTGTCATCGCCAACCACCCCTCCGTCCCTTTAAAATTAATGGAAAAAGTAAACCTAAACGTAGAGTCGGATTCGTAACCTCGAAGTTACAAATCGATTCGCTCAACTCTCAGGGGAGAGTAAACGCGGCGACTGTGGCGGCACTCGCCACCGATGCGAAGTCAGCGTCTCGAAGTAGGCGTTAAATTCGAACGTTTGAATCAGTTATTTTCTTTCGGGCCCTTTTCAGCCCTGAACCGTTAAAGCGCCGAAATTCGGGTTTCATTTTTAACGCGGCAGCTTATACCCCCCGAGCGTTACCGACCACTGCCGGTGGTGGTCGGTAAGTTATCCTCCGCCGAGGTCGACGCGCGTTACCGATGCACACGTAAAAAATTTTTAGCGAATTTTCGAGAATTTTTCGCGCGGTAAACCTTTGTCTCCGCGTCCTCTGTCCGACGAGCCTACTCTCGCCCGCGCCCGTCGACCCGTTCTCGAGCTATACGGCGACGAAGAAATCGCAAAATTTCACTAATTTGACGTCACCGAAAAAGTTACGGCCAACTGGGAATTAAAGGTACATCTCCTTCCCGAATTTTCCGGGAGCCCATCGGGCCTTCGGCCCCGCTCGGCTCGGCTCGGCTCGAGGTCGAGGTCGTCGGTAGCGACGATGGTGGCGGGGAGGCGCGCGATTGGTCTGTCATCGCCATCCTCCCCCCCCAACCCCACTCCCTTTAAAATTAATGGAAAATGTAAACCTAAACGTAGAGTCGGATTCGTAACCTCGAAGTTACAAGTCGATTCGCTCAACTATCAAGGGAGAGTAAACGCGGCGACTGTGGCGGCACTCGCCACCGATGCGAAGTCAGCGTCGCAAAGTTGGCGTTCAATTCGAACGTTTGAATCAGTTATTTTCTTTCGGGCCCTTTTCAGCCCTGAACCGTGGAAGCGCCGAAATTCGGGTTTCATTTTTAACGCGGCAGCTTATACCCCCCGACCGTTACCGACCACTGCCGGTGGTGGTCGGTAACTTATCCTCCGCCGAGGTCGACGCGCGTTACCGATGCACACGTAAAAAATTTTTCTTGAATTTTCGCGAATTTTTCGGGCGGTAAACCTTCGTCCCGCGTCCTCCGTCCGACGAGCCTACTCTCGCCCGCACCCGTCGACCGGTTCTCGAGCTATACGGCGACGAAGAAATCGCAAAATTTCACTAATTTGACGTCACCGAAAAAGTTACGGCCAACTGGGAATTAAAGGTACATCGCCTTCCCGAATTTTCCGGGAGCACATCGGGCCTTCGGCCCCGCTCGGCTCGGCTCGGCTCGAGGTCGAGGTCGTCGGTAGCGACGATGGTGGCGGGGAGGCGCGCGATTGGTCTGTCATCGCCATCCTCCCCCCAACCCCCCTCCGTTTAAAATTAATGGAAAATGTAAACCTAAACGTAGAGTCGGATTCGTAACCTCGAAGTTACAAGTCGATTCGCTCAACTCTCAGGGGAGAGTAAACGCGGCGACTGTGGCGGCACTCGCCACCGATGCGAAGTCAGCGTCGCAAAGTTGGCGTTCAATTCGAACGTTTGAATCAGTTATTTTCTTTCGGGCCCTTTTCAGCCCTGAACCGTGGAAGCGCTGAAATTCGGGTTTCATTTTTAACGCGGCAGCTTAAACTCCTCCAGCGTTACCGACCACTGCCGGTGGTGGTCGGTAACTTATCCTCCGCCGAGGTCGACTCGCGTTACCGATGCACAGGTAAAAAATTTTTCTTGAATTTTCGCGAATTTTTCGCGCGGTAAACCTTCGTCTCCGCGTCCTCCGTCCGACGAGCCTACTCTCGCCAGCGCCCGTCGACCCGTTCTCGAGCTATACGGCGACGAAGAAATCGCAAAATTTCACTAATTTGACGTCACCGAAAAAGTTACGGCCAACTGGGAATTAAAGGTACATCGCCTTCCCGAATTTTCCGGGAGCCCATCGGGCCTTCGGCCCCGCCCGGCTCGGCTCGGCTCGAGGTCGAGGTCGTCGGTAGCGACGATGTTGGCGGGGAGGCGCGCGATTGGTCTGTCATCGCCATTCTCCCCCCCCCCCCCACACCCCTCCCTTTAAAATTAATGGAAAATGTAAACCTAAACGTAGAGTCGGATTCGTAACCTCGAAGTTACAAGTCGATTCGCTCAACTATCAAGGGAGAGTAAACGCGGCGACTGTGGCGGCACTCGCCACCGATGCGAAGTCAGCGTCGCAAAGTTGGCGTTCAATTCGAACGTTTGAATCAGTTATTTTCTTTCGGGCCCTTTTCAGCCCTGAACCGTGCAAGCGCCGAAATTCGGGTTTCATTTTTAACGCGGCAGCTTATACCCCCCAAGCGTTACCGACCACTGCCGGTGGTGGTCGGTAACTTATCCTCCGCCGAGGTCGACGCGCGTTACCGATGCACAGGTAAAAAATTTTTCGCGAATTTTCGCGAATTTTTCGGGCGGTAAACCTTCGTCTCCGCGTCCTCCGTCCGACGAGCCTACTCTCGCCCGCACCCGTCGACCGGTTCTCGAGCTATACGGCGACGAAGAAATCGCAAAATTTCACTAATTTGACGTCACCGAAAAAGTTACGGCCAACTGGGAATTAAAGGTACATCGCCTTCCCGAATTTTCCGGGAGCACATCGGGCCTTCGGCCCCGCTCGGCTCGGCTCGGCTCGAGGTCGAGGTCGTCGGTAGCGACGATGGTGGCGGGGAGGCGCGCGATTGTTCTGTCATCGCCATCCTCCCCCCAACCCCCCTCCGTTTAAAATTAATGGAAAATGTAAACCTAAACGTAGAGTCGGATTCGTAACCTCGAAGTTACAAATCGATTCGCTCAACTATCAAGGGAGAGTAAACGCGGCGACTGTGGCGACACTCGCCACCGATGCGAAGTCAGCGTCGCAAAGTTGGCGTTCAATTCGAACGTTTGAATCAGTTATTTTCTTTCGGGCCCTTTTCAGCCCTGAACCGTGGAAGCGCTGAAATTCGGGTTTCATTTTTAACGCGGCAGCTTAAACTCCTCCAGCGTTACCGACCACTGCCGGTGGAGGTCGGTAACTTATCCTCCGCCGAGGTCGACGCGCGTTACCGATGCACACGTAAAAAATTTTTCGAGAATCTTTCGCGAATTTTTCGGGCGGTAAACCTTCGTCTCCGCGTCCTCCGTCCGACGAGCCTACTCTCGCCCGCACCCGTCGACCGGTTCTCGAGCTATACGGCGACGAAGAAATCGCAAAATTTCACTAATTTGACGTCACCGAAAAAGTTACGGCCAACTGGGAATTAAAGGTACATCGCCTTCCCGAATTTTCCGGGAGCACATCGGGCCTTCGGCCCCGCTCGGCTCGGCTCGGCTCGAGGTCGAGGTCGTCGGTAGCGACGATGGTGGCGGGGAGGCGCGCGATTGGTCTGTCATCGCCATCCTCCCCCCAACCCCCCTCCGTTTAAAATTAATGGAAAATGTAAACCTAAACGTAGAGTCGGATTCGTAACCTCGAAGTTACAAGTCGATTCGCTCAACTATCAAGGGAGAGTAAACGCAGCGACTGTGGCGGCACTCGCCACCGATGCGAAGTCAGCGTCGCAAAGTTGGCGTTCAATTCGAACGTTTGAATCAGTTATTTTCTTTCGGGCCCTTTTCAGCCCTGAACCGTGGAAGCGCTGAAATTCGGGTTTCATTTTTAACGCGGCAGCTTAAACTCCTCCAGCGTTACCGACCACTGCCGGTGGTGGTCGGTAACTTATCCTCCGCCGAGGTCGACGCGCGTTACCGATACACAGGTAAAAAATTTTTCGCGAATTTTCGCGAATTTTTCGCGCGGTAAACCTTCGTCTCCGCGTCCTCCGTCCGACGAGCCTACTCTCGCCCGCGCCCGTCGACCCGTTCTCGAGCTATACGGCGACAAAGAAATCGCAAAATTTCACTGATTTGACGTCACCGAAAAAGTTACGGCCAACTGGGAATTAAAGGTACATCGCCTTCCCGAATTTTCCGGGAGCCCATCGGGCCTTCGGCCCCGCTCGGCTCGGCTCGGCTCGAGGTCGAGTTCGTCGGTAGCGACGATGTTGGCGGGGAGGCGCGCGATTGGTCTGTCATCGCCAACCACCCCACCACCCCCCCGCGTCCCTTTAAAATTAATGGAAAAGGTAAACCTAAACGTAGAGTCGGATTCGTAACCTCGAAGTTACAAGTCGATTCGCTCAACTATCAAGGGAGAGTAAACGCGGCGACTGTGGCGGCACTCGCCACCGATGCGAAGTCAGCGTCGCAAAGTTGGCGTTCAATTCGAACGTTTGAATCAGTTATTTTCTTTCGGGCCCTTTTCAGCCCTGAACCGTGGAAGCGCCGAAATTCGGGTTTCATTTTTAACGCGGCAGCTTATACCCCCCGAGCGTTACCGACCACTGCCGGTGGTGGTGGGTAAGTTATCCTCCGCCGAGGTCGACGCGCGTTACCGATGCACAGGTAAAAAATTTTTTTCGAATTTTCGCGAATTTTGCGGGCGGTAAACCTTCGTCTCCGCGTCCTCCGTCCGACGAGCCTACTCTCGCCCGCACCCGTCGACCGGTTCTCGAGCTATACGGCGACGAAGAAATCGCAAAATTTCACTAATTTGACGTCACCGAAAAAGTTACGGCCAACTGGGAATTAAAGGTACATCGCCTTCCCGAATTTTCCGGGAGCCCATCGGGCCATCGGCCCCGCTCGGCTCGGCTCGGCTCGAGGTCGAGGTCGTCGGTAGCGACGATGGTGGCGGGGAGGCGCGCGATTGTTCTGTCATCGCCATCCTCCCCCCAACCCCCCCCCCGTTTAAAATTAATGGAAAATGTAAACCTAAACGTAGAGTCGGATTCGTAACCTCGAAGTTACAAGTCGATTCGCTCAACTATCAAGGGAGAGTAAACGCGGCGACTGTGGCGACACTCGCCACCGATGCGAAGTCAGCGTCGCAAAGTTGGCGTTCAATTCGAACGTTTGAATCAGTTATTTTCTTTCGGGCCCTTTTCAGCCCTGAACCGTGGAAGCGCTGAAATTCGGATTTCATTTTTAACGCGGCAGCTTAAACTCCTCCAGCGTTACCGACCACTGCCGATGGTGGTCGGTAACTTATCCTCCGCCGAGGTCGACGCGCGTTACCGATGCACACGTAAAAAATTTTTCGAGAATCTTTCGCGAATTTTTCGGGCGGTAAACCTTCGTCTCCGCGTCCTCCGTCCGACGAGCCTACTCTCGCCCGCACCCGTCGACCGGTTCTCGAGCTATACGGCGACGAAGAAATCGCAAAATTTCACTAATTTGACGTCACCGAAAAAGTTACGGCCAACTGGGAATTAAAGGTACATCGCCTTCCCGAATTTTCCGGGAGCACATCGGGCCTTCGGCCCCGCTCGGCTCGGCTCGGCTCGAGGTCGAGGTCGTCGGTAGCGACGATGGTGGCGGGGAGGCGCGCGATTGGTCTGTCATCGCCATCCTCCCCCCAACCCCCCTCCGTTTAAAATTAATGGAAAATGTAAACCTAAACGTAGAGTCGGATTCGTAACCTCGAAGTTACAAGTCGATTCGCTCAACTATCAAGGGAGAGTAAACGCGGCGACTGTGGCGACACTCGCCACCGATGCGAAGTCAGCGTCGCAAAGTTGGCGTTCAATTCGAACGTTTGAATCAGTTATTTTCTTTCGGGCCCTTTTCAGCCCTGAACCGTGGAAGCGCTGAAATTCGGATTTCATTTTTAACGCGGCAGCTTAAACTCCTCCAGCGTTACCGACCACTGCCGATGGTGGTCGGTAACTTATCCTCCGCCGAGGTCGACGCGCGTTACCGATGCACACGTAAAAAATTTTTCGAGAATCTTTCGCGAATTTTTCGGGCGGTAAACCTTCGTCTCCGCGTCCTCCGTCCGACGAGCCTACTCTCGCCAGCGCCCGTCGACCCGTTCTCGAGCTATACGGCGACGAAGAAATCGCAAAATTTCACTAATTTGACGTCACCGAAAAAGTTACGGCCAACTGGGAATTAAAGGTACATCGCCTTCCCGAATTTTCCGGGAGCCCATCGGGCCATCGGCCCCGCTCGGCTCGGCTCGGCTCGAGGTCGAGGTCGTCGGTAGCGACGATGGTGGCGGGGAGGCGCGCGATTGTTCTGTCATCGCCATCCTCCCCCCAACCCCCCCCGTTTAAAATTAATGGAAAATGTAAACCTAAACGTAGAGTCGGATTCGTAACCTCGAAGTTACAAGTCGATTCGCTCAACTATCAAGGGAGAGTAAACGCGGCGACTGTGGCGACACTCGCCACCGATGCGAAGTCAGCGTCGCAAAGTTGGCGTTCAATTCGAACGTTTGAATCAGTTATTTTCTTTCGGGCCCTTTTCAGCCCTGAACCGTGGAAGCGCTGAAATTCGGGTTTCATTTTTAACGCGGCAGCTAAAACTCCTCCAGCGTTACCGACCACTGCCGATGGTGGTCGGTAACTTATCCTCCGCCGAGGTCGACGCGCGTTACCGATGCACACGTAAAAAATTTTTCGAGAATCTTTCGCGAATTTTTCGGGCGGTAAACCTTCGTCTCCGCGTCCTCCGTCCGACGAGCCTACTCTCGCCCGCACCCGTCGACCGGTTCTCGAGCTATACGGCGACGAAGAAATCGCAAAATTTCACTAATTTGACGTCACCGAAAAAGTTACGGCCAACTGGGAATTAAAGGTACATCGCCTTCCCGAATTTTCCGGGAGCACATCGGGCCTTCGGCCCCGCTCGGCTCGGCTCGGCACGAGGTCGAGGTCGTCGGTAGCGACGATGGTGGCGGGGAGGCGCGCGATTGGTCTGTCATCGCCATCCTCCCCCCCAACCCCACTCCCTTTAAAATTAATGGAAAATGTAAACCTAAACGTAGAGTCGGATTCGTAACCTCGAAGTTACAAGTCGATTCGCTCAACTATCAAGGGAGAGTAAGCGCGGCGACTGTGGCGGCACTCGCCACCGATGCGAAGTCAGCGTCGCAAAGTTGGCGTTCAATTCGAACGTTTGAATCAGTTATTTTCTTTCGGGCCCTTTTCAGCCCTGAACCGTGGAAGCGCTGAAATTCGGGTTTCATTTTTAACGCGGCAGCTTATACCCCCCGACCGTTACCGACCACTGCCGGTGGTGGTCGGTAACTTATCCTCCGCCGAGGTCGACGCGCGTTACCGATGCACACGTAAAAAATTTTTCGCGAATTTTCGAGAATTTTTCGCGCGGTAAACTTTTGTCTCCGCGTCCTCTGTCCGACGAGCCTACTCTCGCCCGCGCCCGTCGACCCGTTCTCGAGCTATACGGCGACGAAGAAATCGCAAAATTTCACTAATTTGACGTCACCGAAAAAGTTACGGCCAACTGGGAATTAAAGGTACATCGCCTTCCCGAATTTTCCGGGAGCACATCGGGCCTTCGGCCCCGCTCGGCTCGGCTCGGCTCGAGGTCGAGGTCGTCGGTAGCGACGATGGTGGCGGGGAGGCGCGCGATTGGTCTGTCATCGTCATCCTCCCCCCAACCCCCCTCCGTTTAAAATTAATGGAAAATGTAAACCTAAACGTAGAGTCGGATTCGTAACCTCGAAGTTACAAGTCGATTCGCTCAACTCTCAGGGGAGAGTAAACGCGGCGACTGTGGCGGCACTCGCCACCGATGCGAAGTCAGCGTCGCAAAGTTGGCGTTCAATTCGAACGTTTGAATCAGTTATTTTCTTTCGGGCCCTTTTCAGCCCTGAACCGTGGATGCGCTGAAATTCGCGTTTCATTTTTAACGCGGCAGCTTAAACTCCTCCAGCGTTACCGACCACTGCCGGTGGTGGTCGGTAACTTATCCTCCGCCGAGGTCGACGCGCGTTACCGATGCACAGGTAAAAAATTTTTCGCGAATTTTCGCGAATTTTTCGCGCGGTAAACCTTCGTCTCCGCGTCCTCCGTCCGACGAGCCTACTCTCGCCAGCGCCCGTCGACCCGTTCTCGAGCTATACAGCGACGAAGAAATCGCAAAATCTCACTAATTTGACGTCACCGAAAAAGTTACGGCCAACTGGGAATTAAAGGTACATCGCCTTCCCGAATTTTCCGGGAACCCATCGGGCCTTCGGCCCCGCTCGGCTCGGCTCGGCTCGAGGTCGAGGTAGTCGGTAGCGACGATGTTGGCGGGAGGCGCGCGATTGGTCTGTCATCGCCAACCCCCCCACCCCCCTCCCTTTAAAATTAATGGAAAATGTAAACCTAAACGTAGAGTCGGATTCGTAACCTCGAAGTCACGAGTCGATTCGCTCAACTATCAGGGGAGAGTAAACGCGGCGACTGTGGCGGCACTCGCCACCGATGCGAAGTCAGCGTCGCGAAGTTGGCGTTAAATTCGAACGTTTGAATCAGTTACTTTCTTTCGGGCCCTTTTGAGCCCTGAACCGTGGAAGCGCCGAAATTCGTGTTTCATTTTTAACGCGGCAGCTTATACCCCCCGAGCGCTACCGACCACTGCCGGTGGTGGTCGGTAAGTTATCCTCCGCCGATGTCGACGCGAGTTACCGATGCACACGTAAAAAATTTTTCGAGAATCTTTCGCGAATTTTTCGCGCGGTTAACCTTCATCTCCGCGTCCTCCGTCCGACGAGCCTACTCTCGCCCGCACCCGTCGACCGGTTCTCGAGCTATACGGCGACAAAGAAATCGCAAAATTTCACTAATTTAACGTCATCGAAGAAGTTACGGCCAACTGGGAATTAAAGGTATATCGCCTTCACGAATTTTCTGGGAGCCCGTCGGGCCTTCGGCCCCGCTCGGCTCGGCTCGGCTCGAAGTCTGGGTCGTCGGTAGCGACGATGGTGGCGGGGAGGCGCGCGATTGGTCTGTCATCGCCAACCACCCCTCCGTCCCTTTAAAATTAATGGAAAAAGTAAACCTAAACGTAGAGTCGGATTCGTAACCTCGAAGTTACAAGTCGATTCGCTCAACTCTCAGGGGAGAGTAAACGCGGCGACTGTGGCGGCACTCGCCACCGATGCGAAGTCTGCGTCTCGAAGTAGGCGTTAAATTCGAACGTTTGAATCAGTTATTTTCTTTCGGGCCCTTTTCAGCCCTGAACCGTGGAAGCGCCGAAATTCGGGTTTCATTTTTAACGCGGCAGCTTATACCCCCCGAGCGTTACCGACCACTGCCGGTGGTGGTCGGTAAGTTATCCTCCGCCGAGGTCGACGCGCGTTACCGATGCACACGTAAAAAATTTTTCGCGAATTTTCGAGAATTTTTCGCGCGGTAAACCTTTGTCTCCGCGTCCTCTGTCCGACGAGCCTACTCTCGCCCGCGCCCGTCGACCCGTTCTCGAGCTATACGGCGACGAAGAAATCGCAAAATTTCACTAATTTGACGTCACCGAAAAAGTTACGGCCAACTGGGAATTAAAGGTAAATCTCCTTCCCGAATTTTCCGGGAGCCCATCGGGCCTTCGGGCCCGCTCGGTTCGGCTCGGCTCGAAGTCTAGGTCGTCGGTAGCGACGCTGGTGGCGGGGAGGCGCGCGATTGGTCTGTCATCGCCAACCACCCCTCTGTCCCTTTAAAATTAATGGAAAAAGTAAACCTAAACGTAGAGTCGGATTCGTAACCTCGAAGTTACAAGTCGATTCGCTCAACTATCAAGGGAGAGTAAACGCGGCGACTGTGGCGGCACTCGCCACCAATGCGAAGTCAGCGTCGCAAAGTTGGCGTTAAATTCGAACGTTTGAATCAGTTACTTTCTTTCGGGCCCTTTTGAGCCCTGAACCGTGGAAACGCCGAAATTCGGGTTTCATTTTTAACGCGGCAGCTTATACCCCCCGAGCGCTACCGACCACTGCCGGTGGTGGTCGGTAAGTTATCCTCCGCCGATGTCGACGCGAGTTACCGATGCACACGTAAAAAATTTTTCGAGAATCATTCGCGAATTTTTCGCGCGGTTAACCTTCATCTCCGCGTCCTCCGTCCGACGAGCCTACTCTCGCCCGCACCCGTCGACCGGTTCTCGAGCTATACGGCGACAAAGAAATCGCAAAATTTCACTAATTTAACGTCATCGAAGAAGTTACGGCCAACTGGGAATTAAAGGTATATCGCCTTCACGAATTTTCTGGGAGCCCGTCGGGCCTTCGGCCCCGCTCGGCTCGGCTCGGCTCGAGGTCGAGGTCGTCGGTAGCGACGATGGTGGCGGGGAGGCGCGCGATTGGTCTGTCATCGCCAACCACCCCTCCGTCCCTTTAAAATTAATGGAAAAAGTAAACCTAAACGTAGAGTCGGATTCGTAACCTCGAAGTTACAAGTCGATTCGCTCAACTCTCAGGGGAGAGTAAACGCGGCGACTGTGGCGGCACTCGCCACCGATGCGAAGTCTGCGTCTCGAAGTAGGCGTTAAATTCGAACGTTTGAATCAGTTATTTTCTTTCGGGCCCTTTTCAGCCCTGAACCGTGGAAGCGCCGAAATTCGGGTTTCATTTTTAACGCGGCAGCTTATACCCCCCGAGCGTTACCGACCACTGCCGGTGGTGGTCGGTAAGTTATCCTCCGCCGAGGTCGACGCGCGTTACCGATGCACACGTAAAAAATTTTTCGCGAATTTTCGAGAATTTTTCGCGCGGTAAAACTTTGTCTCCGCGTCCTCTGTCCGACGAGCCTACTCTCGCCCGCGCCCGTCGACCCGTTCTCGAGCTATACGGCGACGAAGAAATCGCAAAATTTCACTAATTTGACGTCACCGAAAAAGTTACGGCCAACTGGGAATTAAAGGTACATCTCCTTCCCGAATTTTCCGTGAGCCCATCGGGCCTTCGGCCCCGCTCGGCTCGGCTCGGCTCGAGGTCGAGGTCGTCGGTAGCGACGATGGTGGCGGGGAGGCGCGCGATTGGTCTGTCATCGCCATCCTCCCCCCCAACCCCCCTCCCTTTAAAATTAATGGAAAATGTAAACCTAAACGTAGAGTCGGATTCGTAACCTCGAAGTTACAAGTCGATTCGCTCAACTATCAAGGGAGTGTAAACGCGGCGACTGTGGCGGCACGCGCCACCGATGCGAAGTCAGCGTCGCAATGTTGGCGTTCAATTCGAACGTTTGAATCATTTATTTTCTTTCGGGTCCTTTTCAGCCCTGCTGCGTGGAAGCGCCGAAATTCGGGTTTCATTTTTAACGCGGCAGCTTATACCCCCCGACCGTTACCGACCACTGCCGGTGGTGGTCGGTAACTTATCCTCCGCCGAGGTCGACGCGCGTTACCGATGCACACGTAAAAAATTTTTCGCGAATTTTCGAGAATTTTTCGCGCGGTAAACTTTTGTCTCCGCGTCCTCTGTCCGACGAGCCTACTCTCGCCCGCGCCCGTCGACCCGTTCTCGAGCTATACGGCGACGAAGAAATCGCAAAATTTCACTAATTTGACGTCACCGAAAAAGTTACGGCCAACTGGGAATTAAAGGTACATCGCCTTCCCGAATTTTCCGGGAGTACATCGGGCCTTCGGCCCCGCTCGGCTCGGCTCGGCTCGAGGTCGAGGTCGTCGGTAGCGACGATGGTGGCGGGGAGGCGCGCGATTGGTCTGTCATCGTCATCCTCCCCCCAACCCCCCTCCGTTTAAAATTAATGGAAAATGTAAACCTAAACGTAGAGTCGGATTCGTAACCTCGAAGTTACAAGTCGATTCGCTCAACTCTCAGGGGAGAGTAAACGCGGCGACTGTGGCGGCACGCGCCACCGATGCGAAGTCAGCGTCGCAATGTTGGCGTTCGATTCGAACGTTTGAATCATTTATTTTCTTTCGGGTCCTTTTCAGCCCTGCTGCGTGGAAGCGCCGAAATTCGGGTTTCATTTTTAACGCGGCAGCTTATACCCCCCGACCGTTACCGACCACTGCCGGTGGTGGTCGGTAACTTATCCTCCGCCGAGGTCGACGCGCGTTACCGATGCACACGTAAAAAATTTTTCGCGAATTTTCGAGAATTTTTCGCGCGGTAAACTTTTGTCTCCGCGTCCTCTGTCCGACGAGCCTACTCTCGCCCGCGCCCGTCGACCCGTTCTCGAGCTATACGGCGACGAAGAAATCGCAAAATTTCACTAATTTGACGTCACCGAAAAAGTTACGGCCAACTGGGAATTAAAGGTACATCGCCTTCCCGAATTTTCCGGGAGTACATCGGGCCTTCGGCCCCGCTCGGCTCGGCTCGGCTCGAGGTCGAGGTCGTCGGTAGCGACGATGGTGGCGGGGAGGCGCGCGATTGGTCTGTCATCGTCATCCTCCCCCCAACCCCCCTCCGTTTAAAATTAATGGAAAATGTAAACCTAAACGTAGAGTCGGATTCGTAACCTCGAAGTTACAAGTCGATTCGCTCAACTCTCAGGGGAGAGTAAACGCGGCGACTGTGGCGGCACTCGCCACCGATGCGAAGTCAGCGTCGCAAAGTTGGCGTTCAATTCGAACGTTTGAATCAGTTATTTTCTTTCGGGCCCTTTTCAGCCCTGAACCGTGGATGCGCTGAAATTCGCGTTTTATTTTTAACGCGGCAGCTTAAACTCCTCCAGCGTTACCGACCACTGCCGGTGGTGGTCGGTAACTTATCCTCCGCCGAGGTCGACGCGCGTTACCGATGCACAGGTAAAAAATTTTTCGCGAATTTTCGCGAATTTTTCGCGCGGTAAACCTTCGTCTCCGCGTCCTCCGTCCGACGAGCCTACTCTCGCCAGCGCCCGTCGACCCGTTCTCGAGCTATACAGCGACGAAGAAATCGCAAAATCTCACTAATTTGACGTCACCGAAAAAGTTACGGCCAACTGGGAATTAAAGGTACATCGCCTTCCCGAATTTTCCGGGAACCCATCGGGCCTTCGGCCCCGCTCGGCTCGGCTCGGCTCGAGGTCGAGGTAGTCGGTAGCGACGATGTTGGCGGGAGGCGCGCGATTGGTCTGTCATCGCCAACCCCCCCACCCCCCTCCCTTTAAAATTAATGGAAAATGTAAACCTAAACGTAGAGTCGGATTCGTAACCTCGAAGTCACGAGTCGATTCGCTCAACTATCAGGGGAGAGTAAACGCGGCGACTGTGGCGGCACTCGCCACCGATGCGAAGTCAGCGTCGCGAAGTTGGCGTTAAATTCGAACGTTTGAATCAGTTACTTTCTTTCGGGCCCTTTTGAGCCCTGAACCGTGGAAGCGCCGAAATTCGTGTTTCATTTTTAACGCGGCAGCTTATACCCCCCGAGCGCTACCGACCACTGCCGGTGGTGGTCGGTAAGTTATCCTCCGCCGATGTCGACGCGAGTTACCGATGCACACGTAAAAAATTTTTCGAGAATCATTCGCGAATTTTTCGCGCGGTTAACCTTCATCTCCGCGTCCTCCGTCCGACGAGCCTACTCTCGCCCGCAACCGTCGGCCGGGTCTCGAGCTATACGGCGACAAAAAAACTTTGATTTTTCACTAATTTGACGTCATCGAAAAAGTTACGGCCAACTGGGAATTAAAGGTATATCGCCTTCACGAATTTTCCGGGAGCCCGTCGGGCCTTCGGCCCCGCTCGGCTTGGCTCGGCTCGAGGTCGAGGTCGTCGGTAGCGACGATGGTGGCGGGGAGGCGCGCGATTGATCTGTCATCGCCAACCCACCCACCCCCCCTCCCTTTAAAATTAATGGAAAATGTAAACCTAAACGTAGGGTCGGATTCGTAATCTCGAAGTCACGAGTCGATTCGCTCAACTATCAGGGGAGAGTAATTGCGGCGACTGTGGCGGCACTCGCCACCGATGCGAAGTCAGCGTCGCGAAGTTGGCGTTAAATTCGAACGTTTGAATCAGTTATTTTCTTTCGGGCCCTTTTGAGCCCTGAACCGTGGAAGCGCCGAAATTCGGGTTTCATTTTTAACGCGGCAGCTTATACCCCCCGAGCGCTACCGACCACTGCCGGTGGTGGTCGGTAAGTTATCCTCCGCCGATGTCGACGCGAGTTACCGATGCACACGTAAAAAATTTTTCGAGAATCATTCGCGAATTTTTCGCGCGGTTAACCTTCATCTCCGCGTCCTCCGTCCGACGAGCCTACTCTCGCCCGCAACCGTCGACCGGGTCTCGAGCTATACGGCGACAAAAAAACTTTGATTTTTCACTAATTTGACGTCATCGAAAAAGTTACGGCCAACTGGGAATTAAAGGTATATCGCCTTCACGAATTTTCCGGGAGCCCGTCGGGCCTTCGGCCCCGCTCGGCTCGGCTCGGCTCGAGGTCGAGGTCGTCGGTAGCGACGATGGTGGCGGGGAGGCGCGCGATTGATCTGTCATCGCCAACCCCCCCACCCCCCTCCCTTTAAAATTAATGGAAAATGTAAACCTAAACGTAGGGTCGGATTCGTAATCTCGAAGTCACGAGTCGATTCGCTCAACTATCAGGGGAGAGTAATTGCGGCGACTGTGGCGGCACTCGCCACCGATGCGAAGTCAGCGTCGCGAAGTTGGCGTTAAATTCGAACGTTTGAATCAGTTATTTTCTTTCGGGCCCTTTTGAGCCCTGAACCGTGGAAGCGCCGAAATTCGGGTTTCATTTTTAACGCGGCAGCTTATACTCCCCGAGCGTTACCGACCACTGCCGGTGATGTTCGATAACTTTTTCTCCGCCGAGGTCGACGCGCGTTACCGATGCACATGTAACAAATTTTTCGAGAATCTTTCGCGAATTTTTCGCGCGGTAAACCTTCGTCTCCGCGTCCTCCGTCCGACGAGCATACTCTCGCCCGCACCCGTCGACCGGTTCTCGAGCTATACGGCGACAAAGAAATCGCAAAATTTCACTAATTTAACGTCATCGAAGAAGTTACGGCCAACTGGGAATTAAAGGTATATCGCCTTCACGAATTTTCTGGGAGCCCGTCGGGCCTTCGGCCCCGCTCGGCTCGGCTCGAAGTCTAGGTCGTCGGTAGGGACGATGGTGGCGGGGAGGCGCGCGATTGGTCTGTCATCGCCAACCACCCCTCCGTCCCTTTAAAATTAATGGAAAATGTAAACCTAAACGTAGAGTCGGATTCGTAACCTCGAAGTTACAAGTCGATTCGCTCAACTATCAAGGGAGAGTAAACGCGGCGACTGTGGCGGCACTCGCCACCGATGCGAAGTCAGCGTCGCAAAGTTGGCGTTCAATTCGAACGTTTGAATCAGTTATTTTCTTTCGGGCCCTTTTCAGCCCTGAACCGTGGAAGCGCTGAAATTCGGGTTTCATTTTTAACGCGGCAGCTTATACCCCCCGACCGTTACCGACCACTGCCGGTGGTGGTCGGTAACTTATCCTCCGCCGAGGTCGACGCGCGTTACCGATGCACACGTAAAAAATTTTTCGCGAATTTTCGAGAATTTTTCGCGCGGTAAACTTTTGTCTCCGCGTCCTCTGTCCGACGAGCCTACTCTCGCCCGCGCCCGTCGACCCGTTCTCGAGCTATACGGCGACGAAGAAATCGCAAAATTTCACTAATTTGACGTCACCGAAAAAGTTACGGCCAACTGGGAATTAAAGGTACATCGCCTTCCCGAATTTTCCGGGAGCACATCGGGCCTTCGGCCCCGCTCGGCTCGGCTCGGCTCGAGGTCGAGGTCGTCGGTAGCGACGATGGTGGCGGGGAGGCGCGCGATTGGTCTGTCATCGCCATCCTCCCCCCAACCCCCCTCCGTTTAAAATTAATGGAAAATGTAAACCTAAACGTAGAGTCGGATTCGTAACCTCGAAGTTACAAGTCGATTCGCTCAACTATCAAGGGAGAGTAAACGCGGCGACTGTGGCGGCACTCGCCACCGATGCGAAGTCAGCGTCGCAAAGTTGGCGTTCAATTCGAACGTTTGAATCAGTTATTTTCTTTCGGGCCCTTTTCAGCCCTGAACCGTGGAAGCGCCGAAATTCGGGTTTCATTTTTAACGCGGCAGCTTATACCCCCCAAGCGTTACCGACCACTGCCGGTGGTGGTCGGTAACTTATCCTAAGCCGAGGTCGACGCGCGTTACCGATGCACACGTAAAAAATTTTTCGAGAATCTTTCGCGAATTTTTCGGGCGGTAAACCTTCGTCTCCGCGTCCTCCGTCCGACGAGCCTACTCTCGCCCGCACCCGTCGACCGGTTCTCGAGCTATACGGCGACGAAGAAATCGCAAAATTTCACTAATTTGACGTCACCGAAAAAGTTACGGCCAACTGGGAATTAAAGGTACATCTCCTTCCCGAATTTTCCGGGAGCCCATCGGGCCTTCGGCCCCGCTCGGCTCGGCTCGGCTCGAGGTCGAGGTCGTCGGTAGCGACGATGGTGGCGGGGAGGCGCGCGATTGGTCTGTCATCGCCATCCTCCCCCCCCCAACCCCACTCCCTTTAAAATTAATGGAAAATGTAAACCTAAACGTAGAGTCGGATTCGTAACCTCGAAGTTACAAGTCGATTCGCTCAACTATCAAGGGAGAGTAAACGCGGCGACTGTGGCGGCACTCGCCACCGATGCGAAGTCAGCGTCGCAAAGTTGGCGTTCAATTCGAACGTTTGAATCAGTTATTTTCTTTCGGGCCCTTTTCAGCCCTGAACCGTGGAAGCGCCGAAATTCGGGTTTCATTTTTAACGCGGCAGCTTATACCCCCCGACCGTTACCGACCACTGCCGGTGGTGGTCGGTAACTTATCCTCCGCCGAGGTCGACGCGCGTTACCGATGCACACGTAAAAAATTTTTCTTGAATTTTCGCGAATTTTTCGGGCGGTAAACCTTCGTCTCCGCGTCCTCCGTCCGACGAGCCTACTCTCGCCCGCACCCGTCGACCGGTTCTCGAGCTATACGGCGACGAAGAAATCGCAAAATTTCACTAATTTGACGTCACCGAAAAAGTTACGGCCAACTGGGAATTAAAGGTACATCGCCTTCCCGAATTTTCCGGGAGCACATCGGGCCTTCGGCCCCGCTCGGCTCGGCTCGGCTCGAGGTCGAGGTCGTCGGTAGCGACGATGGTGGCGGGGAGGCGCGCGATTGGTCTGTCATCGCCATCCTCCCCCCAACCCCCCTCCGTTTAAAATTAATGGAAAATGTAAACCTAAACGTAGAGTCGGATTCGTAACCTCGAAGTTACAAGTCGATTCGCTCAACTCTCAGGGGAGAGTAAACGCGGCGACTGTGGCGGCACTCGCCACCGATGCGAAGTCAGCGTCGCAAAGTTGGCGTTCAATTCGAACGTTTGAATCAGTTATTTTCTTTCGGGCCCTTTTCAGCCCTGAACCGTGGAAGCGCTGAAATTCGGGTTTCATTTTTAACGCGGCAGCTTAAACTCCTCCAGCGTTACCGACCACTGCCGGTGGTGGTCGGTAACTTATCCTCCGCCGAGGTCGACTCGCGTTACCGATGCACAGGTAAAAAATTTTTCTTGAATTTTCGCGAATTTTTCGCGCGGTAAACCTTCGTCTCCGCGTCCTCCGTCCGACGAGCCTACTCTCGCCAGCGCCCGTCGACCCGTTCTCGAGCTATACGGCGACGAAGAAATCGCAAAATTTCACTAATTTGACGTCACCGAAAAAGTTACGGCCAACTGGGAATTAAAGGTACATCGCCTTCCCGAATTTTCCGGGAGCCCATCGGGCCTTCGGCCCCGCTCGGCTCGGCTCGGCTCGAGGTCGAGGTCGTCGGTAGCGACGATGTTGGCGGGGAGGCGCGCGATTGGTCTGTCATCGCCATTCTCCCCCCCCCACACCCCTCCCTTTAAAATTAATGGAAAATGTAAACCTAAACGTAGAGTCGGATTCGTAACCTCGAAGTTACAAGTCGATTCGCTCAACTATCAAGGGAGAGTAAACGCGGCGACTGTGGCGGCACTCGCCACCGATGCGAAGTCAGCGTCGCAAAGTTGGCGTTCAATTCGAACGTTTGAATCAGTTATTTTCTTTCGGGCCCTTTTCAGCCCTGAACCGTGGAAGCGCCGAAATTCGGGTTTCATTTTTAACGCGGCAGCTTATACCCCCCAAGCGTTACCGACCACTGCCGGTGGTGGTCGGTAACTTATCCTCCGCCGAGGTCGACGCGCGTTACCGATGCACAGGTAAAAAATTTTTCGCGAATTTTCGCGAATTTTGCGGGCGGTAAACCTTCGTCTCCGCGTCCTCCGTCCGACGAGCCTACTCTCGCCCGCACCCGTCGACCGGTTCTCGAGCTATACGGCGACGAAGAAATCGCAAAATTTCACTAATTTGACGTCACCGAAAAAGTTACGGCCAACTGGGAATTAAAGGTACATCGCCTTCCCGAATTTTCCGGGAGCACATCGGGCCTTCGGCCCCGCTCGGCTCGGCTCGGCTCGAGGTCGAGGTCGTCGGTAGCGACGATGGTGGCGGGGAGGCGCGCGATTGTTCTGTCATCGCCATCCTCCCCCCAACCCCCCTCCGTTTAAAATTAATGGAAAATGTAAACCTAAACGTAGAGTCGGATTCGTAACCTCGAAGTTACAAATCGATTCGCTCAACTATCAAGGGAGAGTAAACGCGGCGACTGTGGCGACACTCGCCACCGATGCGAAGTCAGCGTCGCAAAGTTGGCGTTCAATTCGAACGTTTGAATCAGTTATTTTCTTTCGGGCCCTTTTCAGCCCTGAACCGTGAAAGCGCTGAAATTCGGGTTTCATTTTTAACGCGGCAGCTTAAACTCCTCCAGCGTTACCGACCACTGCCGGTGGAGGTCGGTAACTTATCCTCCGCCGAGGTCGACGCGCGTTACCGATGCACACGTAAAAAATTTTTCGAGAATCTTTCGCGAATTTTTCGGGCGGTAAACCTTCGTCTCCGCGTCCTCCGTCCGACGAGCCTACTCTCGCCCGCACCCGTCGACCGGTTCTCGAGCTATACGGCGACGAAGAAATCGCAAAATTTCACTAATTTGACGTCACCGAAAAAGTTACGGCCAACTGGGAATTAAAGGTACATCGCCTTCCCGAATTTTCCGGGAGCACATCGGGCCTTCGGCCCCGCTCGGCTCGGCTCGGCTCGAGGTCGAGGTCGTCGGTAGCGACGATGGTGGCGGGGAGGCGCGCGATTGGTCTGTCATCGCCATCCTCCCCCCAACCCCCCTCCGTGTAAAATTAATGGAAAATGTAAACCTAAACGTAGAGTCGGATTCGTAACCTCGAAGTTACAAGTCGATTCGCTCAACTATCAAGGGAGAATAAACGCAGCGACTGTGGCGGCACTCGCCACCGATGCGAAGTCAGCGTCGCAAAGTTGGCGTTCAATTCGAACGTTTGAATCAGTTATTTTCTTTCGGGCCCTTTTCAGCCCTGAACCGTGGAAGCGCTGAAATTCGGGTTTCATTTTTAACGCGGCAGCTTAAACTCCTCCAGCGTTACCGACCACTGCCGGTGGTGGTCGGTAACTTATCCTCCGCCGAGGTCGACGCGCGTTACCGATACACAGGTAAAAAATTTTTCGCGAATTTTCGCGAATTTTTCGCGCGGTAAACCTTCGTCTCCGCGTCCTCCGTCCGACGAGCCTACTCTCGCCCGCGCCCGTCGACCCGTTCTCGAGCTATACGGCGACGAAGAAATCGCAAAATTTCACTAATTTGACGTCACCGAAAAAGTTACGGCCAACTGGGAATTAAAGGTACATCGCCTTCCCGAATTTTCCGGGAGCCCATCGGGCCTTCGGCCCCGCTCGGCTCGGCTCGGCTCGAGGTCGAGGTCGTCGGTAGCGACGATGTTGGCGGGGAGGCGCGCGATTGGTCTGTCATCGCCATCCTCCCCCCCAACACCCCTCCCTTTAAAATTAATGGAAAATGTAAACCTAAACGTAGAGTCGGATTCGTAACCTCGAAGTTACAAATCGATTCGCTCAACTATCAAGGGAGAGTAAACGCGGCGACTGTGGCGGCACTCGCCACCGATGCGAAGTCAGCGTCGCAAAGTTGGCGTTCAATTCGAACGTTTGAATCAGTTATTTTCTTTCGGGCCCTTTTCAGCCCTGAACCGTGGAAGCGCCGAAATTCGGGTTTCATTTTTAACGCGGCAGCTTATACCCCCCAAGCGTTACCGACCACTGCCGGTGGTGGTCGGTAACTTATCCTCCGCCGAGGTCGACGCGCGTTACCGATGCACAGGTAAAAAATTTTTCGCGAATTTTCGCGAATTTTTCGGGCGGTAAACCTTCGTCTCCGCGTCCTCCGTCCGACGAGCCTACTCTCGCCCGCACCCGTCGACCGGTTCTCGAGCTATACGGCGACGAAGAAATCGCAAAATTTCACTAATTTGACGTCACCGAAAAAGTTACGGCCAACTGGGAATTAAAGGTACATCGCCTTCCCGAATTTTCCGGGAGCACATCGGGCCTTCGGCCCCGCTCGGCTCGGCTCGGCTCGAGGTCGAGGTCGTCGGTAGCGACGATGGTGGCGGGGAGGCGCGCGATTGTTCTGTCATCGCCATCCTCCCCCCAACCCCCCTCCGTTTAAAATTAATGGAAAATGTAAACCTAAACGTAGAGTCGGATTCGTAACCTCGAAGTTACAAATCGATTCGCTCAACTATCAAGGGAGAGTAAACGCGGCGACTGTGGCGACACTCGCCACCGATGCGAAGTCAGCGTCGCAAAGTTGGCGTTCAATTCGAACGTTTGAATCAGTTATTTTCTTTCGGGCCCTTTTCAGCCCTGAACCGTGGAAGCGCTGAAATTCGGGTTTCATTTTTAACGCGGCAGCTTAAACTCCTCCAGCGTTACCGACCACTGCCGGTGGAGGTCGGTAACTTATCCTCCGCCGAGGTCGACGCGCGTTACCGATGCACACGTAAAAAATTTTTCGAGAATCTTTCGCGAATTTTTCGGGCGGTAAACCTTCGTCTCCGCGTCCTCCGTCCGACGAGCCTACTCTCGCCCGCACCCGTCGACCGGTTCTCGAGCTATACGGCGACGAAGAAATCGCAAAATTTCACTAATTTGACGTCACCGAAAAAGTTACGGCCAACTGGGAATTAAAGGTACATCGCCTTCCCGAATTTTCCGGGAGCACATCGGGCCTTCGGCCCCGCTCGGCTCGGCTCGGCTCGAGGTCGAGGTCGTCGGTAGCGACGATGGTGGCGGGGAGGCGCGCGATTGGTCTGTCATCGCCATCCTCCTCCCAACCCCCCTCCGTTTAAAATTAATGGAAAATGTAAACCTAAACGTAGAGTCGGATTCGTAACCTCGAAGTTACAAGTCGATTCGCTCAACTATCAAGGGAGAGTAAACGCAGCGACTGTGGCGGCACTCGCCACCGATGCGAAGTCAGCGTCGCAAAGTTGGCGTTCAATTCGAACGTTTGAATCAGTTATTTTCTTTCGGGCCCTTTTCAGCCCTGAACCGTGGAAGCGCTGAAATTCGGGTTTCATTTTTAACGCGGCAGCTTAAACTCCTCCAGCGTTACCGACCACTGCCGGTGGTGGTCGGTAACTTATCCTCCGCCGAGGTCGACGCGCGTTACCGATACACAGGTAAAAAATTTTTCGCGAATTTTCGCGAATTTTTCGCGCGGTAAACCTTCGTCTCCGCGTCCTCCGTCCGACGAGCCTACTCTCGCCCGCGCCCGTCGACCCGTTCTCGAGCTATACGGCGACGAAGAAATCGCAAAATTTCACTAATTTGACGTCACCGAAAAAGTTACGGCCAACTGGGAATTAAAGGTACATCGCCTTCCCGAATTTTCCGGGAGCCCATCGGGCCTTCGGCCCCGCTCGGCTCGGCTCGGCTCGAGGTCGAGGTCGTCGGTAGCGACGATGTTGGCGGGGAGGCGCGCGATTGGTCTGTCATCGCCATCCTCCCCCCCAACACCCCTCCCTTTAAAATTAATGGAAAATGTAAACCTAAACGTAGAGTCGGATTCGTAACCTCGAAGTTACAAGTCGATTCGCTCAACTATCAAGGGAGAGTAAACGCGGCGACTGTGGCGGCACTCGCCACCGATGCGAAGTCAGCGTCGCAAAGTTGGCTTTCAATTCGAACGTTTGAATCAGTTATTTTCTTTCGGGCCCTTTTCAGCCCTGAACCGTGGAAGCGCCGAAATTCGGGTTTCATTTTTAACGCGGCAGCTTATACCCCCCGAGCGTTACCGACCACTGCCGGTGGTGGTCGGTAACTTATCCTCCGCCGAGGTCGACGCGCGTTACCGATGCACACGTAAAAAATTTTTCGAGAATCTTTCGCGAATTTTTCGGTCGGTAAACCTTCGTTTCCGCGTCCTCCGTCCGACGAGCCCACTCTCGCCCGCACCCGTCGACCGGTTCTCGAGCTATACGGCGACAAAGAAATCGCAAAATTTCACTGATTTGACGTCACCGAAAAAGTTACGGCCAACTGGGAATTAAAGGTACATCGCCTTCCCGAATTTTCCGGGAGCCCATCGGGCCTTCGGCCCCGCTCGGCTCGGCTCGGCTCGAGGTCGAGTTCGTCGGTAGCGACGATGTTGGCGGGGAGGCGCGCGATTGGTCTGTCATCGCCAACCACCCCACCACCCCCCCGCGTCCCTTTAAAATTAATGGAAAAGGTAAACCTAAACGTAGAGTCGGATTCGTAACCTCGAAGTTACAAGTCGATTCGCTCAACTATCAAGGGAGAGTAAACGCGGCGACTGTGGCGGCACTCGCCACCGATGCGAAGTCAGCGTCGCAAAGTTGGCGTTCAATTCGAACGTTTGAATCAGTTATTTTCTTTCGGGCCCTTTTCAGCCCTGAACCGTGGAAGCGCCGAAATTCGGGTTTCATTTTTAACGCGGCAGCTTATACCCCCCGAGCGTTACCGACCACTGCCGGTGGTGGTGGGTAAGTTATCCTCCGCCGAGGTCGACGCGCGTTACCGATGCACAGGTAAAAAATTTTTCGCGAATTTTCGCGAATTTTTCGCGCGGTAAACCTTCGTCTCCGCGTCCTCCGTCCGACGAGCCTACTCTCGCCCGCGCCCGTCGACCCGTTCTCGAGCTATACGGCGACTAAGAAATCGCAAAATTTCACTAATTTGACGTCACCGAAAAAGTTACGGCCAACTGGGAATTAAAGGTACATCGCCTTCCCGAATTTTCCGGGAGCCCATCGGGCCATCGGCCCCGCTCGGCTCGGCTCGGCTCGAGGTCGAGGTCGTCGGTAGCGACGATGGTGGCGGGGAGGCGCGCGATTGTTCTGTCATCGCCATCCTCCCCCCAACCCCCCCCCGTTTAAAATTAATGGAAAATGTAAACCTAAACGTAGAGTCGGATTCGTAACCTCGAAGTTACAAGTCGATTCGCTCAACTATCAAGGGAGAGTAAACGCGGCGACTGTGGCGACACTCGCCACCGATGCGAAGTCAGCGTCGCAAAGTTGGCGTTCAATTCGAACGTTTGAATCAGTTATTTTCTTTCGGGCCCTTTTCAGCCCTGAACCGTGGAAGCGCTGAAATTCGGATTTCATTTTTAACGCGGCAGCTTAAACTCCTCCAGCGTTACCGACCACTGCCGATGGTGGTCGGTAACTTATCCTCCGCCGAGGTCGACGCGCGTTACCGATGCACACGTAAAAAATTTTTCGAGAATCTTTCGCGAATTTTTCGGGCGGTAAACCTTCGTCTCCGCGTCCTCCGTCCGACGAGCCTACTCTCGCCCGCACCCGTCGACCGGTTCTCGAGCTATACGGCGACGAAGAAATCGCAAAATTTCACTAATTTGACGTCACCGAAAAAGTTACGGCCAACTGGGAATTAAAGGTACATCGCCTTCCCGAATTTTCCGGGAGCACATCGGGCCTTCGGCCCCGCTCGGCTCGGCTCGGCTCGAGGTCGAGGTCGTCGGTAGCGACGATGGTGGCGGGGAGGCGCGCGATTGGTCTGTCATCGCCATCCTCCCCCCAACCCCCCTCCGTTTAAAATTAATGGAAAATGTAAACCTAAACGTAGAGTCGGATTCGTAACCTCGAAGTTACAAGTCGATTCGCTTAACTATCAAGGGAGAGTAAACGCAGCGACTGTGGCGGCACTCGCCACCGATGCGAAGTCAGCGTCGCAAAGTTGGCGTTCAATTCGAACGTTTGAATCAGTTATTTTCTTTCGGGCCCTTTTCAGCCCTGAACCGTGGAAGCGCTGAAATTCGGGTTTCATTTTTAACGCGGCAGCTTAAACTCCTCCAGCGTTACCGACCACTGCCGGTGGTGGTCGGTAACTTATCCTCCGCCGAGGTCGACGCGCGTTACCGATGCACAGGTAAAAAATTTTTCGCGAATTTTCGCGAATTTTTCGCGCGGTAAACCTTCGTCTCCGCGTCCTCCGTCCGACGAGCCTACTCTCGCCAGCGCCCGTCGACCCGTTCTCGAGCTATACGGCGACGAAGAAATCGCAAAATTTCACTAATTTGACGTCACCGAAAAAGTTACGGCCAACTGGGAATTAAAGGTACATCGCCTTCCCGAATTTTCCGGGAGCCCATCGGGCCATCGGCCCCGCTCGGCTCGGCTCGGCTCGAGGTCGAGGTCGTCGGTAGCGACGATGGTGGCGGGGAGGCGCGCGATTGTTCTGTCATCGCCATCCTCCCCCCAACCCCCCCCCGTTTAAAATTAATGGAAAATGTAAACCTAAACGTAGAGTCGGATTCGTAACCTCGAAGTTACAAGTCGATTCGCTCAACTATCAAGGGAGAGTAAACGCGGCGACTGTGGCGACACTCGCCACCGATGCGAAGTCAGCGTCGCAAAGTTGGCGTTCAATTCGAACGTTTGAATCAGTTATTTTCTTTCGGGCCCTTTTCAGCCCTGAACCGTGGAAGCGCTGAAATTCGGGTTTCATTTTTAACGCGGCAGCTAAAACTCCTCCAGCGTTACCGACCACTGCCGATGGTGGTCGGTAACTTATCCTCCGCCGAGGTCGACGCGCGTTACCGATGCACACGTAAAAAATTTTTCGAGAATCTTTCGCGAATTTTTCGGGCGGTAAACCTTCGTCTCCGCGTCCTCCGTCCGACGAGCCTACTCTCGCCCGCACCCGTCGACCGGTTCTCGAGCTATACGGCGACGAAGAAATCGCAAAATTTCACTAATTTGACGTCACCGAAAAAGTTACGGCCAACTGGGAATTAAAGGTACATCGCCTTCCCGAATTTTCCGGGAGCCCATCGGGCCTTCGGCCCCGCTCGGCTCGGCTCGGCTCGAGGTCGAGTTCGTCGGTAGCGACGATGTTGGCGGGGAGGCGCGCGATTGGTCTGTCATCGCCAACCACCCCACCACCCCCCCGCGTCCCTTTAAAATTAATGGAAAAGGTAAACCTAAACGTAGAGTCGGATTCGTAACCTCGAGGTTACAAGTCGATTCGCTCAACTATCAAGGGAGAGTAAACGCGGCGACTGTGGCGGCACTCGCCACCGATGCGAAGTCAGCGTCGCAAAGTTGGCGTTCAATTCGAACGTTTGAATCAGTTATTTTCTTTCGGGCCCTTTTCAGCCCTGAACCGTGGAAGCGCCGAAATTCGGGTTTCATTTTTAACGCGGCAGCTTATACCCCCCGAGCGTTACCGACCACTGCCGGTGGTGGTGGGTAAGTTATCCTCCGCCGAGGTCGACGCGCGTTACCGATGCACAGGTAAAAAATTTTTCGCGAATTTTCGCGAATTTTTCGCGCGGTAAACCTTCGTCTCCGCGTCCTCCGTCCGACGAGCCTACTCTCGCCCGCGCCCGTCGACCCGTTCTCGAGCTATACGGCGACGAAGAAATCGCAAAATTTCACTAATTTGACGTCACCGAAAAAGTTACGGCCAACTGGGAATTAAAGGTACATCGCCTTCCCGAATTTTCCGGGAGCCCATCGGGCCATCGGCCCCGCTCGGCTCGGCTCGGCTCGGCTCGAGGTCGAGTTCGTCGAAAGCGACGATGGTGGCGGGGAGGCGCGCCATTGGTCTGTCATCGCCAACCACCCCACCACCCCCCCGCGTCCCTTTAAAATTAATGGAAAAGGTAAACCTAAACGTAGAGTCGGATTCGTAACCTCGAAGTTACATGTCGATTCGCTCAACTCTCAGGGGAGAGTAAACGCGGCGACTGTAGCGGCACTCGCCACCGATGCGAAGTCAGCGTCGCGAAGTTGGCGTTCAATTCGAACGTTTGAGTCAGTTATTTTCTTTCGGGCCCTTTTCAGCCCTGAACATTGGAAGCGCCGAAATTCGGGTTTCATTTTTAACGCGGTAGCTTATATCCCCCGAGCGTTACCGACCACTGCCGGTGGTTGTCGGTAAGTTATCCTCCGCCGAGGTCGACGCGCGTTACCGATGCACACGTAAAAAATTTTTCGAGAATCTTACGCGATTTTTTCGCGCGATTAACCTTCGTCTCCGCGTCCTCCGTCCGACGAGCCTACTCTCGCCCGCAACCGTCGACCGGGTCTCGAGCTATACGGCGACAAAAAAACTTTGATTTTTCACTAATTTGACGTCATCGAAAAAGTTACGGCCAACTGGGAATTAAAGGTATATCGCCTTCACGAATTTTCCGGGAGCCCATCGGGCCTTCGGCCCCGCTCGGCTCGGCTCGGTTCGGCTCGAGGTCGAGGTCGTCGATAGCGACGATGGTGGCGGGGAGGCGCGCGATTGGTCTGTCATCGCCAACCCCCCCACCCCCCCTCCCTTTAAAATTAATGGAAAATGTAAACCTAAACGTAGAGTCGGATTCGTAACCTCAAAGTCACTAGTCGATTCGCTCAACTATCAGGGGAGAGTAAACGCGGCGACTGTGGCTGGCACTCGCCACCGATGCGAAGTCAGCGTCGCAAAGTTGGCGTTCAATTCGAACGTTTGAATCAGTTATTTTCTTTCGGGCCCTTTTCAGCCCTGAACCGTGGAAGCGCCGAAATTCGGGTTTCATTTTTAACGCGGCAGCTTATACCCCCCAAGCGTTACCGACCACTGCCGGTGGTGGTCGGTAACTTATCCTCCGCCGAGGTCGACGCGCGTTACCGATGCACACGTAAAAAATTTTTCGAGAATCTTTCGCGAATTTTTCAGGCGGTAAACCTTCGTCTCCGCGTCCTCCGTCCGACGAGCCTACTCTCGCCCGCACCCGTCGACCGGTTCTCGAGCTATACGGCGACAAAAAAATCGCAAAATTTCACTAATTTGACGTCACCGAAAAAGTTACGGCCAACTGGGAATTAAAGGTATATCGCCTTTCCGAATTTTCCGGGTGCCCATCGGGCCTTCGGCCCCGCTCGGCTCGGCTCGGCTCGAGGTCTAGGTCGTCGGTAGCGACGATGGTGTCGGGGAGGCGCGCGATTGGTCTGTCATCGCCAACCACCCCACCACCCCCCCCCGTCCCTTTAAAATTAATGGAAAAGGTAAACCTAAACGTAGAGTCGGATTCGTAACCTCGAAGTCACATGTCGATTCGCTCAACTCTCAGGGGAGAGTAAACGCGGCGACTGTAGCGGCACTCGCCACCGATGCGAAGTCAGCGTCGCAAAGTTGGCGTTCAATTCGAACGTTTGAATCAGTTATTTTCTTTCGGGCCCTTTTCAGCCCTGAACCGTGGAAGCGCCGAAATTCGGGTTTCATTTTTAACGCGGCAGCTTATACCCCCCGAGCGTTACCGACCACTGCCGGTGGTGGTCGGTAACTTATCCTCCGCCGAGGTCGACGCGCGTTACCGATGCACACGTAAAAAATTTTTCGAGAATCTTCCGCGAATTTTTCGCGCGGTAAACCTTCGTGTCCGCGTCCTCCGTCCGACGAGCCCACTCTCGCCCGCACCCGTCGACCGGTTCTCGAGCTATACGGCGACAAAGAAATCGCAAAATTTCACTGATTTGACGTCACCGAAAAAGTTACGGCCAACTGGGAATTAAAGGTACATCGCCTTCCCGAATTTTCCGGGAGCCCATCGGGCCATCGGCCCCGCTCGGCTCGGCTCGGCTCGGCTCGAGGTCGAGTTCGTCGAAAGCGACGATGGTGGCGGTGAGGCGCGCGATTGGTCTGTCATCGCCAACCACCCCACCACCACCCCGTCCCTTTAAAATTAATGGAAAAGGTAAACCTAAACGTAGAGTCGGATTCGTAACCTCGAAGTTACAAGTCGATTCGCTCAACTCTCAGGGGAGAGTAAACGCGGCGACTGTAGCGGCACTCGCCACCGATGCGAAGTCAGCGTCGCGAAGTTGGCGTTCAATTCGAACGTTTGAGTCAGTTATTTTCTTTCGGGCCCTTTTCAGCCCTAAACATTGGAAGCGCCGAAATTCGGGTTTCATTTTTAACGCGGCAGCTTATATCCCCCGAGCGTTACCGACCATTGCCGGTGGTTGTCGGTAAGTTATCCTCCGCCGAGGTCGACGCGCGTTACCGATGCACAGGTAAAAAATTTTTCGCGAATTTTCGCGAATTTTTCGCGCGGTAAACCTTCGTCTCCGCGTCCTCCGTTCGACGAGCCTACTCTCGCCCGCGCCCGTCGACCCGTTCTCGAGCTATACGGCGACGAAGAAATCGCAAAATTTCACTAATTTGACGTCACCGAAAAAGTTACGGCCAACTGGGAATTAAAGGTATATCGCCTTCACGAATTTTCCGGGAGCCCGTCGGGCCTTCGGCCCCGCTCGGCTCGGGTCGGCTCGAGGTCGAGGTCGTCGGTAGCGACGATGGTGGCTGGGAGGCGCGCGATTGGTCTGTCATCGCCAACCACCCCACCACCACCCCGTCCCTTTAAAATTAATGGAAAAGGTAAACCTAAACGTAGAGTCGGATTCGTAACCTCGAAGTTACAAGTCGATTCGCTCAACTCTCAGGGGAGAGTAAACGCGGCGACTGTAGCGGCACTCGCCACCGATGCGAAGTCAGCGTCGCGAAGTTGGCGTTCAATTCGAACGTTTGAGTCAGTTATTTTCTTTCGGGCCCTTTTCAGCCCTGAACCGTGGAAGCGCTGAAATTCGGGTTTCATTTTTAACGCGGCAGCTTATGTCCCCCGAGCGTTACCGACCATTGCCGGTGGTTGTCGGTAAGTTATCCTCCGCAGATGTCGACGCGAGTTACCGATGCACACGTAAAAAATTTTTCGATAATCTTTCGCGAATTTTTCGCGCGGTTAACCTTCGTCTCCGCGTCGTCCGTCCGACGAGCCTACTCTCGCCCGCAACCGTCGACCGGGTCTCGAGCTATACGGCGACAAAAAACTTTGATTTTTCACTAATTTGACGTCATCGAAAAAGTTACGGCCAACTGGGAATTAAAGGTATATCGCCTTCACGAATTTTCCGGGAGCCCATCGGGCCTTCGGCCCCGCTCGGCTCGGCTCGGTTCGGCTCGAGGTCGAGGTCGTCGATAGCGACGATGGTGGCGGGGAGGCGCGCGATTGGTCTGTCATCGCCAACCCCCCCACCCCCCCTCCCTTTAAAATTAATGGAAAATGTAAACCTAAACGTAGAGTCGGATTCGTAACCTCGAAGTTACATGTCGATTCGCTCAACTCTCAGGGGAGAGTAAACGCGGCGACTGTGGCTGGCACTCGCCACCGATGCGAAGTCAGCGTCGCAAAGTTGGCGTTCAATTCGAACGTTTGAATCAGTTATTTTCTTTCGGGCCCTTTTCAGCCCTGAACCGTGGAAGCGCCGAAATTCGGGTTTCATTTTTAACGCGGCAGCTTATACCCCCCGAGCGTTACCGACCACTGCCGGTGGTGGTCGGTAACTTATCCTCCGCCGAGGTCGACGCGCGTTACCGATGCACACGTAAAAAATTTTTCGAGAATCTTCCGCGAATTTTTCGCGCGGTAAACCTTCGTGTCCGCGTCCTCCGTCCGACGAGCCCACTCTCGCCCGCACCCGTCGACCGGTTCTCGAGCTATACGGCGACAAAGAAATCGCAAAATTTCACTGATTTGACGTCACCGAAAAAGTTACGGCCAACTGGGAATTAAAGGTACATCGCCTTCCCGAATTTTCCGGGAGCCCATCGGGCCATCGGCCCCGCTCGGCTCGGCTCGGCTCGGCTCGAGGTCGAGTTCGTCGAAAGCGACGATGGTGGCGGTGAGGCGCGCGATTGGTCTGTCATCGCCAACCACCCCACCACCACCCCGTCCCTTTAAAATTAATGGAAAAGGTAAACCTAAACGTAGAGTCGGATTCGTAACCTCGAAGTTACAAGTCGATTCGCTCAACTCTCAGGGGAGAGTAAACGCGGCGACTGTAGCGGCACTCGCCACCGATGCGAAGTCAGCGTCGCGAAGTTGGCGTTCAATTCGAACGTTTGAGTCAGTTATTTTCTTTCGGGCCCTTTTCAGCCCTAAACATTGGAAGCGCCGAAATTCGGGTTTCATTTTTAACGCGGCAGCTTATATCCCCCGAGCGTTACCGACCATTGCCGGTGGTTGTCGGTAAGTTATCCTCCGCAGATGTCGACGCGAGTTACCGATGCACACGTAAAAAATTTTTGAGAATCTTTCGCGAATTTTTCGCGCGGTTAACCTTCGTCTCCGCGTCCTCCGTCCGACGAGCCTACTCTCGCCCGCAACCGTCGACCGGGTCTCGAGCTATACGGCGACAAAAAACTTTGATTTTTCACTAATTTGACGTCATCGAAAAAGTTACGGCCAACTGGGAATTAAAGGTATATCGCCTTCACGAATTTTCCGGGAGCCCGACGGGCCTTCGGCCCCGCTCGGCTCGGCTCGGCTCGAGGTCTAGGTCGTCGGTAGCGACGATGGTGTCGGGGATGCGCGCGATTGGTCTGTCATCGCCAACCACCCCACCACCCCCCCGTCCCTTTAAAATTAATGGAAAAGGTAAACCTAAACGTAGAGTCGGATTCGTAACCTCGAAGTTACATGTCGATTCGCTCAACTCTCAGAGGAGAGTAAACGCGGCGACTGTGGCGGCACTCGCCACCGATGCGAAGTCAGCGTCGCAAAGTTGGCGTTCAATTCGAACGTTTGAATCAGTTATTTTCTTTCGGGCCCTTTTCAGCCCTGAACCGTGGAAGCGCCGAAATTCGGGTTTCATTTTTAACGCGGCAGCTTATACTCCCCGAGCGTTACCGACCACTGCCGGTGGTGGTCGGTAACTTATCCTCCGCCGAGGTCGACGCGCGTTACCGATGCACACGTAAAAAATTTTTAGCGAATTTTCGAGAATTTTTCGAGCGGTAAACCTTCGTCTCCGCGTCCTCCGTCCGACGAGCCTACTCTCGCCAGCGCCCGTCGACCCGTTCTCGAGCAATACGGCGACGAAGAAATCGCAAAATTTCACTAATTTGACGTCACCGAAAAAGTTACGGCCAACTGGGAATTAAAGGTACATCGCCTTCCCGAATTTTCCGGGAGCCCATCGGGCCTTCGGCCCCGCTCGGCTCGGCTCGGCTCGAGGTCGAGGTCGTCGGTAGCGACGATGTTGGCGGGGAGGCGCGCGATTGGTCTGTCATCGCCATCCTCCCCCCCCCCCACACCCCTCCCTTTAAAATTAATGGAAAATGTAAACCTAAACGTAGAGTCGGATTCGTAACCTCGAAGTTACAAGTCGATTCGCTCAACTATCAAGGGAGAGTAAACGCGGCGACTGTGGAGGCACTCGCCACCGATGCGAAGTCAGCGTCGCAAAGTTGGCGTTCAATTCGAACGTTTGAATCAGTTATTTTCTTTCGGGCCCTTTTCAGCCCTGAACCGTGGAAGCGCCGAAATTCGGGTTTCATTTTTAACGCGGCAGCTTATACCCCCCAAGCGTTACCGACCACTGCCGGTGGTGGTCGGTAACTTATCCTCCGCCGAGGTCGACGCGCGTTACCGATGCACAGGTAAAAAATTTTTCGCGAATTTTCGGGAATTTTTCGGGCGGTAAACCTTCGTCTCCGCGTCCTCCGTCCGACGAGCCTACTCTCGCCCGCACCCGTCGACCGGTTCTCGAGCTATACGGCGACGAAGAAATCGCAAAATTTCACTAATTTGACGTCACCGAAAAAGTTACGGCCAACTGGGAATTAAAGGTACATCGCCTTCCCGAATTTTCCGGGAGCACATCGGGCCTTCGGCCCCGCTCGGCTCGGCTCGGCTCGAGGTCGAGGTCGTCCGTAGCGACGATGGTGGCGGGGAGGCGCGCGATTGTTCTGTCATCGCCATCCTCCCCCCAACCCCCCTCCGTTTAAAATTAATGGAAAATGTATACCTAAACGTAGAGTCGGATTCGTAACCTCGAAGTTACAAGTCGATTCGCTCAACTATCAAGGGAGAGTAAACGCGGCGACACTCGCCACCGATGCGAAGTCAGCGTCGCAAAGTTGGCGTTCAATTCGAACGTTTGAATCAGTTATTTTCTTTCGGGCCCTTTTCAGCCCTGAACCGTGGAAGCGCTGAAATTCGGGTTTCATTTTTAACGCGGCAGCTTAAACTCCTCCAGTGTTACCGACCACTGCCGGTGGTGGTCGGTAACTTATCCTCCGCCGAGGTCGACGCGCGTTACCGATGCACAGGTAAAAAATTTTTCGCGAATTTTCGCGAATTTTTCGCGCGGTAAACCTTCGTCTCCGCGTCCTCCATCCGACGAGCCTACTCTCGCCCGCGCCCGTCGACCCGTTCTCGAGCTATACGGCGACGAAGAAATCGCAAAATTTCACTAATTTGACGTCACCGAAAAAGTTACGGCCAACTGGGAATTAAAGGTACATCGCCTTCCCGAATTTTCCGGGAGCCCATCGGGCCTTCGGCCCCGCTCGGCTCGGCTCGGCTCGAGGTCGAGGTCGTCGGTAGCGACGATGTTGGCGGGGAGGCGCGCGATTGGTCTGTCATCGCCATCCTCCCCCCCAACACCCCTCCCTTTAAAATTAATGGAAAATGTAAACCTAAACGTAGAGTCGGATTCGTAACCTCGAAGTTACAAGTCGATTCGCTCAACTATCAAGGGAGAGTAAACGCGGCGACTGTGGCGGCACTCGCCACCGATGCGAAGTCAGCGTCGCAAAGTTGGCTTTCAATTCGAACGTTTGAATCAGTTATTTTCTTTCGGGCCCTTTTCAGCCCTGAACCGTGGAAGCGCCGAAATTCGGGTTTCATTTTTAACGCGGCAGCTTATACCCCCCGAGCGTTACCGACCACTGCCGGTGGTGGTCGGTAACTTATCCTCCGCTGAGGTCGACGCGCGTTACCGATGCACACGTAAAAAATTTTTCGAGAATCTTTCGCGAATTTTTCGGTCGGTAAACCTTCGTTTCCGCGTCCTCCGTCCGACGAGCCCACTCTCGCCCGCACCCGTCGACCGGTTCTCGAGCTATACGGCGACAAAGAAATCGCAAAATTTCACTGATTTGACGTCACCGAAAAAGTTACGGCCAACTGGGAATTAAAGGTACATCGCCTTCCCGAATTTTCCGGGAGCCCATCGGGCCTTCGGCCCCGCTCGGCTCGGCTCGGCTCGAGGTCGAGTTCGTCGGTAGCGACGATGTTGGCGGGGAGGCGCGCGATTGGTCTGTCATCGCCAACCACCCCACCACCCCCCCGCGTCCCTTTAAAATTAATGGAAAAGGTAAACCTAAACGTAGAGTCGGATTCGTAACCTCGAAGTTACAAGTCGATTCGCTCAACTATCAAGGGAGAGTAAACGCGGCGACTGTGGCGGCACTCGCCACCGATGCGAAGTCAGCGTCGCAAAGTTGGCGTTCAATTCGAACGTTTGAATCAGTTATTTTCTTTCGGGCCCTTTTCAGCCCTGAACCGTGGAAGCGCCGAAATTCGGGTTTCATTTTTAACGCGGCAGCTTATACCCCCCGAGCGTTACCGACCACTGCCGGTGGTGGTGGGTAAGTTATCCTCCGCCGAGGTCGACGCGCGTTACCGATGCACAGGTAAAAAATTTTTCGCGAATTTTCGCGAATTTTTCGCGCGGTAAACCTTCGTCTCCGCGTCCTCCGTCCGACCAGCCTACTCTCGCCCGCGCCCGTCGACCCGTTCTCGAGCTATACGGCGACGAAGAAATCGCAAAATTTCACTAATTTGACGTCACCGAAAAAGTTACGGCCAACTGGGAATTAAAGGTACATCGCCTTCCCGAATTTTCCGGGAGCCCATCGGGCCATCGGCCCCGCTCGGCTCGGCTCGGCTCGGCTCGAGGTCGAGTTCGTCGAAAGCGACGATGGTGGCGGGGAGGCGCGCGATTGGTCTGTCATCGCCAACCACCCCACCACCCCCCCCCCCGCGTCCCTTTAAAATTAATGGAAAAGGTAAACCTAAACGTAGAGTCGGATTCGTAACCTCGAAGTTACATGTCGATTCGCTCAACTCTCAGGGGAGAGTAAACGCGGCGACTGTAGCGGCACTCGCCACCGATGCGAAGTCAGCGTCGCGAAGTTGGCGTTCAATTCGAACGTTTGAGTCAGTTATTTTCTTTCGGGCCCTTTTCAGCCCTGAACATTGGAAGCGCCGAAATTCGGGTTTCATTTTTAACGCGGTAGCTTATATCCCCCGAGCGTTACCGACCACTGCCGGTGGTTGTCGGTAAGTTATCCTCCGCCGAGGTCGACGCGCGTTACCGATGCACACGTAAAAAATTTTTCGAGAATCTTACGCGATTTTTTCGCGCGATTAACCTTCGTCTCCGCGTCCTCCGTCCGACGAGCCTACTCTCGCCCGCAACCGTCGACCGGGTCTCGAGCTATACGGCGACAAAAAAACTTTGATTTTTCACTAATTTGACGTCATCGAAAAAGTTACGGCCAACTGGGAATTAAAGGTATATCGCCTTCACGAATTTTCCGGGAGCCCATCGGGCCTTCGGCCCCGCTCGGCTCGGCTCGGTTCGGCTCGAGGTCGAGGTCGTCGATAGCGACGATGGTGGCGGGGAGGCGCGCGATTGGTCTGTCATCGCCAACCCCCCCACCCCCCCTCCCTTTAAAATTAATGGAAAATGTAAACCTAAACGTAGAGTCGGATTCGTAACCTCGAAGTTACATGTCGATTCGCTCAACTCTCAGGGGAGAGTAAACGCGGCGACTGTGGCTGGCACTCGCCACCGATGCGAAGTCAGCGTCGCAAAGTTGGCGTTCAATTCGAACGTTTGAATCAGTTATTTTCTTTCGGGCCCTTTTCAGCCCTGAACCGTGGAAGCGCCGAAATTCGGGTTTCATTTTTAACGCGGCAGCTTATACCCCCCGAGCGTTACCGACCACTGCCGGTGGTGGTCGGTAACTTATCCTCCGCCGAGGTCGACGCGCGTTACCGATGCACACGTAAAAAATTTTTCGAGAATCTTCCGCGAATTTTTCGCGCGGTAAACCTTCGTGTCCGCGTCCTCCGTCCGACGAGCCCACTCTCGCCCGCACCCGTCGACCGGTTCTCGAGCTATACGGCGACAAAGAAATCGCAAAATTTCACTGATTTGACGTCACCGAAAAAGTTACGGCCAACTGGGAATTAAAGGTACATCGCCTTCCCGAATTTTCCGGGAGCCCATCGGGCCATCGGCCCCGCTCGGCTCGGCTCGGCTCGGCTCGAGGTCGAGTTCGTCGAAAGCGACGATGGTGGCGGGGAGGCGCGCGATTGGTCTGTCATCGCCAACCACCCCACCACCCCCCCGCGTCCCTTTAAAATTAATGGAAAAGGTAAACCTAAACGTAGAGTCGGATTCGTAACCTCGAAGTTACATGTCGATTCGCTCAACTCTCAGGGGAGAGTAAACGCGGCGACTGTAGCGGCACTCGCCACCGATGCGAAGTCAGCGTCGCGAAGTTGGCGTTCAATTCGAACGTTTGAGTCAGTTATTTTCTTTCGGGCCCTTTTCAGCCCTAAACATTGGAAGCGCCGAAATTCGGGTTTCATTTTTAACGCGGCAGCTTATGTCCCCCGAGCGTTACCGACCATTGCCGGTGGTTGTCGGTAAGTTATCCTCCGCAGATGTCGACGCGAGTTACCGATGCACACGTAAAAAATTTTTCGAGAATCTTTCGCGAATTTTTCGCGCGGTTAACCTTCGTCTCCGCGTGCTCCGTCCGACGAGCCTACTCTCGCCCGCAACCGTCGACCGGGTCTCGAGCTATACGGCGACAAAAAACTTTGATTTTTCACTAATTTGACGTCATCGAAAAAGTTACGGCCAACTGGGAATTAAAGGTATATCGCCTTCACGAATTTTCCGGGAGCCCGTCGGGCCTTCGGCCCCGCTCGGCTCGGGTCGGCTCG
This sequence comes from Lasioglossum baleicum, assembly GCF_051020765.1. NCBI lineage: Eukaryota > Metazoa > Arthropoda > Insecta > Hymenoptera > Halictidae > Lasioglossum > Lasioglossum baleicum. Next base: position 1,544,953 of record NW_027469090.1, on the reverse strand, counting down.
AGGTCGAGGTCGTCGGTAGCGACGATGGTGGCGGGGAGGCGCGCGATTGGTCTGTCTTCGCCAACCACCCCACCAACCCTCCGTCCCTTTAAAATTAATGGAAAAAGTAAACCTAAACGTAGAGTCGGATTGGTAACCTCGAAGTTACAAGTCGATTCGCTCAACTCTCAGGGGAGAGTAAACGCGGCGACTGTGGCGGCACTCGCCACCGATGCGAAGTCAGCGTCGCAAAGTTGGCGTTCAATTCGAACGTTTGAATCAGTTATTTTCTTTCGGGCCCTTTTCAGCCCTGAATCGTGGAAGCGCTGAAATTTGGGTTTCATTTTTAACGCGGCAGCTTAAACTCCTCCAGCGTTACCGACCACTGCCGGTGGTGGTCGGTAACTTATCCTCCGCCGAGGTCGACGCGCGTTACCGATGCACAGGTAAAAAATTTTTCGCGAATTTTCGCGAATTTTTCGCGCGGTAAACCTTCGTCTCCGCGTCCTCCGTCCGACCAGCCTACTCTCGCCCGCGCCCGTCGACCCGTTCTCGAGCTATACGGCGACGAAGAAATCGCAAAATTTCACTAATTTGACGTCACCGAAAAAGTTACGGCCAACTGGGAATTAAAGGTACATCGCCTTCCCGAATTTTCCGGGAGCCCATCGGGCCATCGGCCCCGCTCGGCTCGGCTCGGCTCGGCTCGAGGTCGAGTTCGTCGAAAGCGACGATGGTGGCGGGGAGGCGCGCGATTGGTCTGTCATCGCCAACCACCCCACCACCCCCCCCGCGTCCCTTTAAAATTAATGGAAAAGGTAAACCTAAACGTAGAGTCGGATTCGTAACCTCGAAGTTACATGTCGATTCGCTCAACTCTCAGGGGAGAGTAAACGCGGCGACTGTAGCGGCACTCGCCACCGATGCGAAGTCAGCGTCGCGAAGTTGGCGTTCAATTCGAACGTTTGAGTCAGTTATTTTCTTTCGGGCCCTTTTCAGCCCTGAACATTGGAAGCGCCGAAATTCGGGTTTCATTTTTAACGCGGTAGCTTATATCCCCCGAGCGTTACGGACCACTGCCGGTGGTTGTCGGTAAGTTATCCTCCGCCGAGGTCGACGCGCGTTACGGATGCACACGTAAAAAATTTTTCGAGAATCTTACGCGATTTTTTCGCGCGATTAACCTTCGTCTCCGCGTCCTCCGTCCGACGAGCCTACTCTCGCCCGCAACCGTCGACCGGGTCTCGAGCTATACGGCGACAAAAAAACTTTGATTTTTCACTAATTTGACGTCATCGAAAAAGTTACGGCCAACTGGGAATTAAAGGTATATCGCCTTCACGAATTTTCCGGGAGCCCATCGGGCCTTCGGCCCCGCTCGGCTCGGCTCGGTTCGGCTCGAGGTCGAGGTCGTCGATAGCGACGATGGTGGCGGGGAGGCGCGCGATTGGTCTGTCATCGCCAACCCCCCCACCCCCCCTCCCTTTAAAATTAATGGAAAATGTAAACCTAAACGTAGAGTCGGATTCGTAACCTCGAAGTTACATGTCGATTCGCTCAACTCTCAGGGGAGAGTAAACGCGGCGACTGTGGCTGGCACTCGCCACCGATGCGAAGTCAGCGTCGCAAAGTTGGCGTTCAATTCGAACGTTTGAATCAGTTATTTTCTTTCGGGCCCTTTTCAGCCCTGAACCGTGGAAGCGCCGAAATTCGGGTTTCATTTTTAACGCGGCAGCTTATACCCCCCGAGCGTTACCGACCACTGCCGGTGGTGGTCGGTAACTTATCCTCCGCCGAGGTCGACGCGCGTTACCGATGCACACGTAAAAAATTTTTCGAGAATCTTCCGCGAATTTTTCGCGCGGTAAACCTTCGTGTCCGCGTCCTCCGTCCGACGAGCCCACTCTCGCCCGCACCCGTCGACCGGTTCTCGAGCTATACGGCGACAAAGAAATCGCAAAATTTCACTGATTTGACGTCACCGAAAAAGTTACGGCCAACTGGGAATTAAAGGTACATCGCCTTCCCGAATTTTCCGGGAGCCCATCGGGCCATCGGCCCCGCTCGGCTCGGCTCGGCTCGGCTCGAGGTCGAGTTCGTCGAAAGCGACGATGGTGGCGGGGAGGCGCGCGATTGGTCTGTCATCGCCAACCACCCCACCACCCCCCCCGCGTCCCTTTAAAATTAATGGAAAAGGTAAACCTAAACGTAGAGTCGGATTCGTAACCTCGAAGTTACATGTCGATTCGCTCAACTCTCAGGGGAGAGTAAACGCGGCGACTGTAGCGGCACTCGCCACCGATGCGAAGTCAGCGTCGCGAAGTTGGCGTTCAATTCGAACGTTTGAGTCAGTTATTTTCTTTCGGGCCCTTTTCAGCCCTGAACATTGGAAGCGCCGAAATTCGGGTTTCATTTTTAACGCGGTAGCTTATATCCCCCGAGCGTTACGGACCACTGCCGGTGGTTGTCGGTAAGTTATCCTCCGCCGAGGTCGACGCGCGTTACGGATGCACACGTAAAAAATTTTTCGAGAATCTTACGCGATTTTTTCGCGCGATTAACCTTCGTCTCCGCGTCCTCCGTCCGACGAGCCTACTCTCGCCCGCAACCGTCGACCGGGTCTCGAGCTATACGGCGACAAAAAAACTTTGATTTTTCACTAATTTGACGTCATCGAAAAAGTTACGGCCAACTGGGAATTAAAGGTATATCGCCTTCACGAATTTTCCGGGAGCCCATCGGGCCTTCGGCCCCGCTCGGCTCGGCTCGGTTCGGCTCGAGGTCGAGGTCGTCGATAGCGACGATGGTGGCGGGGAGGCGCGCGATTGGTCTGTCATCGCCAACCCCCCCACCCCCCCTCCCTTTAAAATTAATGGAAAATGTAAACCTAAACGTAGAGTCGGATTCGTAACCTCGAAGTTACATGTCGATTCGCTCAACTCTCAGGGGAGAGTAAACGCGGCGACTGTGGCTGGCACTCGCCACCGATGCGAAGTCAGCGTCGCAAAGTTGGCGTTCAATTCGAACGTTTGAATCAGTTATTTTCTTTCGGGCCCTTTTCAGCCCTGAACCGTGGAAGCGCCGAAATTCGGGTTTCATTTTTAACGCGGCAGCTTATACCCCCCGAGCGTTACCGACCACTGCCGGTGGTGGTCGGTAACTTATCCTCCGCCGAGGTCGACGCGCGTTACCGATGCACACGTAAAAAATTTTTCGAGAATCTTCCGCGAATTTTTCGCGCGGTAAACCTTCGTGTCCGCGTCCTCCGTCCGACGAGCCCACTCTCGCCCGCACCCGTCGACCGGTTCTCGAGCTATACGGCGACAAAGAAATCGCAAAATTTCACTGATTTGACGTCACCGAAAAAGTTACGGCCAACTGGGAATTAAAGGTACATCGCCTTCCCGAATTTTCCGGGAGCCCATCGGGCCATCGGCCCCGCTCGGCTCGGCTCGGCTCGGCTCGAGGTCGAGTTCGTCGAAAGCGACGATGGTGGCGGGGAGGCGCGCGATTGGTCTGTCATCGCCAACCACCCCACCACCCCCCCGCGTCCCTTTAAAATTAATGGAAAAGGTAAACCTAAACGTAGAGTCGGATTCGTAACCTCGAAGTTACATGTCGATTCGCTCAACTCTCAGGGGAGAGTAAACGCGGCGACTGTAGCGGCACTCGCCACCGATGCGAAGTCAGCGCCGCGAAGTTGGCGTTCAATTCGAACGTTTGAGTCAGTTATTTTCTTTCGGGCCCTTTTCAGCCCTAAACATTGGAAGCGCCGAAATTCGGGTTTCATTTTTAACGCGGCAGCTTATGTCCCCCGAGCGTTACCGACCATTGCCGGTGGTTGTCGGTAAGTTATCCTCCGCAGATGTCGACGCGAGTTACCGATGCACACGTAAAAAATTTTTCGAGAATCTTTCGCGAATTTTTCGCGCGGTTAACCTTCGTCTCCGCGTGCTCCGTCCGACGAGCCTACTCTCGCCCGCAACCGTCGACCGGGTCTCGAGCTATACGGCGACAAAAAACTTTGATTTTTCACTAATTTGACGTCATCGAAAAAGTTACGGCCAACTGGGAATTAAAGGTATATCGCCTTCACGAATTTTCCGGGAGCCCGTCGGGCCTTCGGCCCCGCTCGGCTCGGGTCGGCTCGAGGTCGAGGTCGTCGGTAGCGACGATGGTGGCGGGGAGGCGCGCGATTGGTCTGTCTTCGCCAACCACCCCACCAACCCTCCGTCCCTTTAAAATTAATGGAAAAAGTAAACCTAAACGTAGAGTCGGATTGGTAACCTCGAAGTTACAAGTCGATTCGCTCAACTCTCGGGGGAGAGTAAACGCGGCGACTGTGGCGGCACTCGCCACCGATGCGAAGTCAGCGTCGCAAAGTTGGCGTTCAATTCGAACGTTTGAATCAGTTATTTTCTTTCGGGCCCTTTTCAGCCCTGAATCGTGGAAGCGCTGAAATTTGGGTTTCATTTTTAACGCGGCAGCTTAAACTCCTCCAGCGTTACCGACCACTGCCGGTGGTGGTCGGTAACTTATCCTCCGCCGAGGTCGACGCGCGTTACCGATGCACAGGTAAAAAATTTTTCGCGAATTTTCGCGAATTTTTCGCGCGGTAAACCTTCGTCTCCGCGTCCTCCGTCCGACGAGCCTACTCTCGCCCGCGCCCGTCGACCCGTTCTCGAGCTATACGGCGACAAAGAAATCGCAAAATTTCACTAATTTGACGTCACCGAAAAAGTTACGGCCAACTGGGAATTAAAGGTATATCGCCTTCCCGAATTTTCCGGGTGCCCATCGGGCCTTCGGCCCCGCTCGGCTCGGCTCGGCTCGAGGTCTAGGTCGTCGGTAGCGACGATGGTGTCGGGGAGGCGCGCGATTGGTCTGTCATCGCCAACAACCCCACCACCCCCCCGTCCCTTTAAAATTAATGGAAAAGGTAAACCTAAACGTAGAGTCGGATTCGTAACCTCGAAGTTACATGTCGATTCGCTCAACTCTCAGGGGAGAGTAAACGCGGGGACTGTAGCGGCACTCGCCACCGATGCGAAGTCAGCGTCGCAAAGTTTGCGTTCAATTCGAACGTTTGAATCAGTTATTTTCTTTCGGGCCCTTTTCAGCCCTGAACCGTGGAAGCGCCGAAATTCGGGTTTCATTTTTAACGCGGCAGCTTATACTCCCCGAGCGTTACCGACCACTGCCGGTGGTGGTCGGTAACTTATCCTCCGCCGAGGTCGACGCGCGTTACCGATGCACAGGTAAAAAATTTTTCGCGAATTTTCGCGAATTTTTCTCGCGGTAAACCTTCCTCTCCGCGTCCTCCGTCCGACGAGCCTACTCTCGCCCGCGCCCGTCGACCCGTTCTCGAGCTATACGGCGACGAAGAAATCGCAAAATTTCACTAATTTGACGTCACCGAAAAAGTTACGGCCAACTGGGAATTAAAGGTACATCGCCTTCCCGAATTTTCCGGGAGCCCATCGGGCCTTCGGCCCCGCTCGGCTCGGCTCGGCTCGAGATCGAGGTCGTCGGTAGCGACGATGTTGGCGGGGAGGCGCGCGATTGGTCTGTCATCGCCATCCTCCCCCCCAACACCCCTCCCTTTAAAATTAATGGAAAATGTAAACCTAAACGTAGAGTCGGATTCGTAACCTCGAAGTTACAAGTCGATTCGCTCAACTATCAAGGGAGAGTAAACGCGGCGACTGTGGCGGCACTCGCCACCGATGCGAAGTCTGCGTCGCAAAGTTGGCGTTCAATTCGAACGTTTGAATCACTTATTTTCTTTCGGGCCCTTTTCAGCCCTGAACCGTGGAAGCGCCGAAATTCGGGTTTCATTTTTAACGCGGCATCTTATACCCCCCGAGCGTTACCGACCACTGCCGGTGGTGGTCGGTAAGTTATCCTCCGCCGAGGTCGACGCGCGTTACCGATGCACAGGTAAAAAATTTTTCGCGAATTTTCGCGAATTTTTCGCGCGGTAAACCTTCGTCTCCGCGTCCTCCGTCCGACGAGCCTACTCTCGCCCGCACCCGTCTATCGGGTCTCGAGCTATACGGCGACAAAAAAACTTTGATTTTTCACTAATTTGACGTCATCGAAAAAGTTACGGCCAACTGGGAATTAAAGGTATATCGCCTTCACGAATTTTCCGGGAGCCCGTCGGGCCTTCGGCCCCGCTCGGCTCGGCTCGGCTCGAGGTCGAGGTCGTCGGTAGCGATGATGTTGGCGGGGAGGCACGCGATTGGTCTGTCATCGCCATCCTCCCCCCCAACACCCCTCCCTTTATAATTAATGGAAAATGTAAACCTAAACGTAGAGTCGGATTCGTAACCTCGAAGTTACATGTCGATTCGCTCAACTATCAAGGGAGAGTAAACGCGGCGACTGTGGCGGCACTCGCCACCGATGCGAAGTCAGCGTCGCAAAGTTGGCGTTCAATTCGAACGTTTGAATCAGTTATTTTCTTTCGGGCCCTTTTCAGCCCTGAACCGTGGAAGTGCTGAAATTCGGGTGTCATTTTTAACGCGGCAGCTTAAACTCCTCCAGCGTTACCGACCACTGCCGGTGGTGGTCGGTAACTTATCCTCCGCCGAGGTCGACGCGAGTTACCGATGCACAGGTAAAAAATTTTCCGCGAATTTTCGCGAATTTTTCGCGCCGTAAACGTTCGTCTCCGCGTCCTCCGTCCGACGAGCCTACTCTCGCCCGCGCCCGTCGACCCGTTCTCGAGCTATACGGCGACAAAGAAATCGCAAAATTTCACTAATTTGACGTCACCGAAAAAGTTACGGCCAACTGGGAATTAAAGGTATATCGCCGTCACGAATTTTCCGGGAGCCCGTCGGGCCTTCGGCCCCGCTCGGCTCGGCTCGGCTCGAGGTCGAGGTCGTCGGTAGCGATGATGTTGGCGGGGAGGCACGCGATTGGTCTGTCATCGCCATCCTCCCCCCCAACACCCCTCCCTTTATAATTAATGGAAAATGTAAACCTAAACGTAGAGTCGGATTCGTAACCTCGAAGTTACATGTCGATTCGCTCAACTATCAAGGGAGAGTAAACGCGGCGACTGTGGCGGCACTCGCCACCGATGCGAAGTCAGCGTCGCAAAGTTGGCGTTCAATTCGAACGTTTGAATCAGTTATTTTCTTTCGGGCCCTTTTCAGCCCTGAACCGTGGAAGTGCTGAAATTCGGGTTTCATTTTTAACGCGGCAGCTTAAACTCCTCCAGCGTTACCGACCACTGCCGGTGGTGGTCGGTAACTTATCCTCCGCCGAGGTCGACGCGAGTTACCGATGCACAGGTAAAAAATTTTCCGCGAATTTTCGCGAATTTTTCGCGCCGTAAACCTTCGTCTCCGCGTCCTCCGTCCGACGAGCCTACTCTCGCCCGCGCCCGTCGACCCGTTCTCGAGCTATACGGCGACAAAGAAATCGCAAAATTTCACTAATTTGACGTCACCGAAAAAGTTACGGCCAACTGGGAATTAAAGGTATATCGCCTTCACGAATTTTCCGGGAGCCCGTCGGGCCTTCGGCCCCGCTCGGCTCGGCTCGGCTCGAGGTCGAGGTCGTCGGTAGCGACGATGGTGGCGGGGAGGCGCGCGATTGATCTGTCATCGCCAACCCCCCCTCCCCTCCTCCCTTTAAAATTAATGGAAAATGTAAACCTAAACGTAGAGTCGGATTCGTAATCTCGAAGTCACGAGTCGATTCGCTCAACTATCAGGGGAGAGTAATTGCGGCGACTGTGGCGGCACTCGCCACCGATGCGAAGTCAGCGTCGCGAACTTGGCGTTAAATTCGAACGTTTGAATCAGTTATTTTCTTTCGGGCCCTTTTGAGCCCTGAACCGTGGAAGCGCCGAAATTCGGGTTTCATTTTTAACGCGGCAGCTTATACCCCCCGAGCGCTACCGACCACTGCCGGTGGTGGTCGGTAAGTTATCCTCCGCCGATGTCGACGCGAGTTACCGATGCACACGTAAAAAATTTTTCGAGAATCTTTCGCGAATTTTTCGCGCGGTTAACCTTCGTCTCCGCGTCCTCCGTCCGACGAGCCTACTCTCGCCCGCAACCGTCGACCGGGTCTCGAGCTATACGGCGACAAAAAAACTTTGATTTTTCACTAATTTGACGTCATCGAAAAAGTTACGGCCAACTGGGAATTAAAGTTATATCGCCTTCACGAATTATCCGGGAGCCCGTCGGGCCTTCGGCCCCGCTCGGCTCGGCTCGGCTCGAGGTCGAGGTCGTCGGTAGCGACAATGGTGGCGGGGAGGCGCGCGATTGATCTGTCATCGCCAACCCCCCCACCCTTTAAAATTAATGGAAAATGTAAACCTAAACGTAGAGTCGGATTCGTAATCTCGAAGTCACGAGTCGATTCGCTCAACTATCAGGGGAGAGTAATTGCGGCGAGACTGTGGCGGCACTCGCCACCGATGCGAAGTCAGCGTCGCGAACTTGGCGTTAAATTCGAACGTTTGAATCAGTTATTTTCTTTCGGGCCCTTTTGAGCCCTGAACCGTGGAAGCGCCGAAATTCGGGATTCATTTTTAACGCGGCAGCTTATACCCCCCGAGCGTTACCGACCACTGCCGGTGATGTTCGGTAACTTTTTCTCCTCCGAGGTCGACGCGCGTTACCGATGCACATGTAACAAATTTTTCGAGAATCTTTCGCGAATTCTTCGCGGGGAAACCTTCGTCTCCGCGTCCTCCGTCCGACGAGCCTACTCTCGCCCGCAACCGTCGACCGGGTCTCGAGCTATACGGCGACAAAGAAATCGCAAAATTTCACTAATTTGACGTCATCGACGAAGTTACGGCCAACTGGGAATTAAAGGTATATCGTTTTCACGAATTTTCCGGGAGCCCGTCGGGCCTTCGGCCCCGTTCGGCTCGGCTCGGCTCGAAGTCTAGGTCGTCGGTAGCGACGATGGTGGCGGGGAGGCGCGCGATTGGTCTGTCATCGCCAACCACCCCTCCGTCCCTTTAAAATTAATGGAAAAAGTAAAGCCTAAACGTAGAGTTGGATTCGTAACCTCGAAGTTACAAGTCGATTCGCTCAACTCTCAGGGGAGAGTAAACGCGGCGACTGTGGCGGCACTCGCCACCGATGCGAAGTCAGCGTCGCAAAGTGGGCGTTCAATTCGAACGTTTGAATCAGTTATTTTCTTTCGGGCCCTTTTCAGCCCTGAACCGTGGAAGCGCCGAAATTCGGGTTTCATTTTTAACGCGGCAGCTTATACCCCCCGAGCGCTACCGACCACTGCCGGTGGTGGTCGGTAAGTTATCCTCCGCCGATGTCGACGCGAGTTACCGATGCACACGTAAAAAATTTTTCGAGAATCTTTCGCGAATTTTTCGCGCTGTTAACCTTCGTCTCCGCGTCCTCCGTCCGACGAGCCTACTCTCGCCCGCAACCGTCGACCGGGTCTCGAGCTATACGGCGACAAAAAAACTTTGATTTTTCACTAATTTGTCGTCATCGAAAAAGTTACGGCCAACTGGGAATTAAAGGTATATCGCCTTCACGAATTTTCCGGGAGCCCGTCGGGCCTTCGGCCCCGCTCGGCTCGGCTCGGCTCGAGGTCGAGGTCGTCGGTAGCGACGATGGTGGCGGGGAGGCGCGCGATTGATCTGTCATCGCCAACCCCCCCACCCCTCCTCCCTTTTTAAATTAATGGAAAATGTAAACCTAAACGTAGAGTCGGATTCGTAATCTCGAAGTCACGAGTCGATTCGCTCAACTATCAGGGGAGAGTAATTGCGGCGACTGTGGCGGCACTCGCCACCGATGCGAAGTCAGCGTCGCGAACTTGGCGTTAAATTCGAACGTTTGAATCAGTTATTTTCTTTCGGGCCCTTTTGAGCCCTGAACCGTGGAAGCGCCGAAATTCGGGTTTCATTTTTAACGCGACAGCTTATACCCCCCGAGCGTTACCGACCACTGTCGGTGATGTTCGGTAACTTTTTCTCCGCCGAGGTCGACGCGCGTTACCGATGCACATGTAACAAATTTTTCGAGAATCTTTCGCGAATTTTTCGCGCGGTAAACCTTCGTCTCCGCGTCCTCCGTCCGACGAGCCTTCTCTCGCCCGCACCCGTCGACCGGTTCTCGAGCTATACGGCGACAAAGAAATCGCAAAATTTCACTAATTTGACGTCATCGAAGAAGTTACGGCCAACTGGGAATTAAAGGTATATCGCCTTCACGAATTTTCCGGGAGCCCGTCGTGCCTTCGGCCCCGTTCGGCTCGGCTCGGCTCGAAGTCTAGGTCGTCGGTAGCGACGATGGTGGCGGGGAGGCGCGCGATTGGTCTGTCATCGCCATCCTCCCCCCCAACACCCCTCCCTTTAAAATTAATGGAAAATGTAAACCTAAACGTAGAGTCGGATTCGTAACCTCGAAGTTACAAGTCGATTCGCTCAACTATCAATGGAGAGTAAACGCGGCGACTGTGGCGGCACTCGCCACCGATGCAAAGTCAGCGTCGCAAAGTTGGCGTTCAATTCGAACGTTTGAATCAGTTATTTTCTTTCGGGCCCTTTTGAGCCCTGAACCGTGGAAGCGCCGAAATTCGGGTTTCATTTTTAACGCGGCAGCTTAAACTCCTCCAGCGTTACCGACCACTGCCGGTGGTGGTCGGTAAGTTATCCTCCGCCGATGTCGACGCGAGTTACCGATGCACACGTAAAAAATTTTTCGAGAATCTTTCGCGAATTTTTCGCGCGGTTAACCTTCGTCTCCGCGTCCTCCGTCCGACGAGCCTACTCTCGCCCGCAACCGTCGACCGGGTCTCGAGCTATACGGCGACAAAAAAACTTTGATTTTTCACTAATTTGACGTCATCGAAAAAGTTACGGCCAACTGGGAATTAAAGGTATATCGCCTTCACGAATTATCCGGGAGCCCGTCGGGCCTTCGGCCCCGCTCGGCTCGGCTCGGCTCGAGGTCGAGGTCGTCGGTAGCGACGATGGTGGCGGGGAGGCGCGCGATTGATCTGTCATCGCCAACCCCCCCACCCTTTAAAATTAATGGAAAATGTAAACCTAAACGTAGAGTCGGATTCGTAATCTCGAAGTCACGAGTCGATTCGCTCAACTATCAGGGGAGAGTAATTGCGGCGAGACTGTGGCGGCACTCGCCACCGATGCGAAGTCAGCGTCGCGAACTTGGCGTTAAATTCGAACGTTTGAATCAGTTATTTTCTTTCGGGCCCTTTTGAGCCCTGAACCGTGGAAGCGCCGAAATTCGGGTTTCATTTTTAACGCGGCAGCTTATACCCCCCGAGCGTTACCGACCACTGCCGGTGATGTTCGGTAACTTTTTCTCCGCCGAGGTCGACGCGCGTTACCGATGCACATGTAACAAATTTTTCGAGAATCTTTCGCGAATTTTTCGCTCGGTAAACCTTCGTCTGCGCGTCCTCCGTCCGACTAGCCTACTCTCGCCCGCACCCGTCGACCGGTTCTCGAGCTATACGGCGACAAAGAAATCGCAAAATTTCACTAATTTGACGTCATCGACGAAGTTATGGCCAACTGGGAATTAAAGGTATATCGCCTTCACGAATTTTCCGGGAGCCCGACGGGCCTTCGGCCCCGTTCGGCTCGGCTCGGCTCGAAGTCTTGGTCGTCGGTAGCGACGATGGTGGCGGGGAGGCGCGCGATTGGTCTGTCATCGCCAACCACCCCTCCGTCCCTTTAAAATTAATGGAAAAAGTAAAGCCTAAACGTAGAGTTGGATTCGTAACCTCGAAGTTACAAGTCGATTCGCTCAACTCTCAGGGGAGAGTAAACGCGGCGACTGTGGCGGCACTCGCCACCGATGCGAAGTCAGCGTCGCAAAGTGGGCGTTCAATTCGAACGTTTGAATCAGTTATTTTCTTTCGGGCCCTTTTCAGCCCTGAACCGTGGAAGCGCCGAAATTCGGGTTTCATTTTTAACGCGGCAGCTTATACCCCCCGAGCGCTACCGACCACTGCCGGTGGTGGTCGGTAAGTTATCCTCCGCCGATGTCGACGCGAGTTACCGATGCACACGTAAAAAATTTTTCGAGAATCTTTCGCGAATTTTTCGCGCGGTTAACCTTCGTCTCCGCGTCCTCCGTCCGACGAGCCTATCTCGCCCGCAACCGTCGACCGGGTCTCGAGCTATACGGCGACAAAAAAACTTTGATTTTTCACTAATTTGACGTCATCGAAAAAGTTACGGCCAACTGGGAATTAAAGGTATATCGCCTTCACGAATTATCCGGGAGCCCGTCGGGCCTTCGGCCCCGCTCGGCTCGGCTCGGCTCGAGGTCGAGGTCGTCGGTAGCGACGATGGTGGCGGGGAGGCGCGCGATTGATCTGTCATCGCCAACCCCCCCACCCTTTAAAATTAATGGAAAATGTAAACCTAAACGTAGAGTCGGATTCGTAATCTCGAAGTCACGAGTCGATTCGCTCAACTATCAGGGGAGAGTAATTGCGGCGAGACTGTGGCGGCACTCGCCACCGATGCGAAGTCAGCGTCGCGAACTTGGCGTTAAATTCGAACGTTTGAATCAGTTATTTTCTTTCGGGCCCTTTTGAGCCCTGAACCGTGGAAGCGCCGAAATTCGGGTTTCATTTTTAACGCGGCAGCTTATACCCCCCGAGCGTTACCGACCACTGCCGGTGATGTTCGGTAACTTTTTCTCCGCCGAGGTCGACGCGCGTTACCGATGCACATGTAACAAATTTTTCGAGAATCTTTCGCGAATTCTTCGCGGGGAAACCTTCGTCTCCGCGTCCTCCGTCCGACGAGCCTACTCTCGCCCGCACCTGTCGACCGGTTCTCGAGCTATACGGCGACAAAGAAATCGCAAAATTTCACTAATTTGACGTCATCGAAGAAGTTACGGCCAACTGGGAATTAAAGGTATATCGCCTTCACGAATTTTCCGGGAGCCCGTCGGGCCTTCGGCCCCGTTCGGCTCGGCTCGGCTCGAAGTCTAGGTCGTCGGTAGCGACGATGGTGGCGGGGAGGCGCGCGATTGGTCTGTCATCGCCAACCACCCCTCCGTCCCTTTAAAATTAATGGAAAAAGTAAAGCCTAAACGTAGAGTTGGATTCGTAACCTCGAAGTTACAAGTCGATTCGCTCAACTCTCAGGGGAGAGTAAACGCGGCGACTGTGGCGGCACTCGCCACCGATGCGAAGTCAGCGTCGCAAAGTGGGCGTTCAATTCGAACGTTTGAATCAGTTATTTTCTTTCGGGCCCTTTTCTGCCCTGAACCGTGGAAGCGCCGAAATTCGGGTTTCATTTTTAACGCGGCAGCTTATACCCCCCGAGCGCTACCGACCACTGCCGGTGGTGGTCGGTAAGTTATCCTCCGCCGATGTCGACGCGAGTTACCGATGCACACGTAAAAAATTTTTCGAGAATCTTTCGCGAATTTTTCGCGCGGTTAACCTTCGTCTCCGCGTCCTCCGTCCGACGAGCCTACTCTCGCCCGCAACCGTCGACTGGGTCTCGAGCTATACGGCGACAAAAAAACTTTGATTTTTCACTAATTTGACGTCATCGAAAAAGTTACGGACAACTGGGAATTAAAGGTATATCGCCTTCACGAATTTTCCGGGAGCCCGTCGGGCCTTCGGCCCCGCTCGGCTCGGCTCGGCTCGAGGTCGAGGTCGTCGGTAGCGACGATGGTGGCGGGGAGGCGCGCGATTGATCGGTCATCGCCAACCCCCCCCCCTCCCTTTAAAATTAATGGAAAATGTAAACCTAAACGTAGAGTCGGATTCGTAATCTCGAAGTCACGAGTCGATTCGCTCAACTATCAGGGGAGAGTAATTGCGGCGAATGTGGCGGCACTCGCCACCGATGCGAAGTCAGCGTCGCGAACTTGGCGTTAAATTCGAACGTTTGAATCAGTTATTTTCTTTCGGACCCTTTTGAGCCCTGAACCGTGGAAGCGCCGAAATTCGGGTTTCATTTTTAACGCGGCAGCTTATACCCCCCGAGCGTTACCGACCACTGCCGGTGATGTTCGGTAACTTTTTCTCCGCCGAGGTCGACGCGCGTTACCGATGCACATGTTACAAATTTTTCGAGAATCTTTCGCGAATTTTTCGCGCGGTAAACCTTCGTCTCCGCGTCCTCCGTCCGACGAGCCTATCTCGCCCGCAACCGTCGACCGGGTCTCGAGCTATACGGCGACAAAAAAACTTTGATTTTTCACTAATTTGACGTCATCGAAAAAGTTACGGCCAACTGGGAATTAAAGGTATATCGCCTTCACGAATTATCCGGGAGCCCGTCGGGCCTTCGGCCCCGCTCGGCTCGGCTCGGCTCGAGGTCGAGGTCGTCGGTAGCGACGATGGTGGCGGGGAGGCGCGCGATTGATCTGTCATCGCCAACCCCCCCACCCTTTAAAATTAATGGAAAATGTAAACCTAAACGTAGAGTCGGATTCGTAATCTCGAAGTCACGAGTCGATTCGCTCAACTATCAGGGGAGAGTAATTGCGGCGAGACTGTGGCGGCACTCGCCACCGATGCGAAGTCAGCGTCGCGAACTTGGCGTTAAATTCGAACGTTTGAATCAGTTATTTTCTTTCGGGCCCTTTTGAGCCCTGAACCGTGGAAGCGCCGAAATTCGGGTTTCATTTTTAACGCGGCAGCTTATACCCCCCGAGCGTTACCGACCACTGCCGGTGATGTTCGGTAACTTTTTCTCCGCCGAGGTCGACGCGCGTTACCGATGCACATGTAACAAATTTTTCGAGAATCTTTCGCGAATTCTTCGCGGGGAAACCTTCGTCTCCGCGTCCTCCGTCCGACGAGCCTACTCTCGCCCGCACCTGTCGACCGGTTCTCGAGCTATACGGCGACAAAGAAATCGCAAAATTTCACTAATTTGACGTCATCGAAGAAGTTACGGCCAACTGGGAATTAAAGGTATATCGCCTTCACGAATTTTCCGGGAGCCCGTCGGGCCTTCGGCCCCGTTCGGCTCGGCTCGGCTCGAAGTCTAGGTCGTCGGTAGCGACGATGGTGGCGGGGAGGCGCGCGATTGGTCTGTCATCGCCAACCACCCCTCCGTCCCTTTAAAATTAATGGAAAAAGTAAAGCCTAAACGTAGAGTTGGATTCGTAACCTCGAAGTTACAAGTCGATTCGCTCAACTCTCAGGGGAGAGTAAACGCGGCGACTGTGGCGGCACTCGCCACCGATGCGAAGTCAGCGTCGCAAAGTGGGCGTTCAATTCGAACGTTTGAATCAGTTATTTTCTTTCGGGCCCTTTTCTGCCCTGAACCGTGGAAGCGCCGAAATTCGGGTTTCATTTTTAACGCGGCAGCTTATACCCCCCGAGCGCTACCGACCACTGCCGGTGGTGGTCGGTAAGTTATCCTCCGCCGATGTCGACGCGAGTTACCGATGCACACGTAAAAAATTTTTCGAGAATCTTTCGCGAATTTTTCGCGCGGTTAACCTTCGTCTCCGCGTCCTCCGTCCGACGAGCCTACTCTCGCCCGCAACCGTCGACTGGGTCTCGAGCTATACGGCGACAAAAAAACTTTGATTTTTCACTAATTTGACGTCATCGAAAAAGTTACGGACAACTGGGAATTAAAGGTATATCGCCTTCACGAATTTTCCGGGAGCCCGTCGGGCCTTCGGCCCCGCTCGGCTCGGCTCGGCTCGAGGTCGAGGTCGTCGGTAGCGACGATGGTGGCGGGGAGGCGCGCGATTGATCGGTCATCGCCAACCCCCCCCCCTCCCTTTAAAATTAATGGAAAATGTAAACCTAAACGTAGAGTCGGATTCGTAATCTCGAAGTCACGAGTCGATTCGCTCAACTATCAGGGGAGAGTAATTGCGGCGAATGTGGCGGCACTCGCCACCGATGCGAAGTCAGCGTCGCGAACTTGGCGTTAAATTCGAACGTTTGAATCAGTTATTTTCTTTCGGACCCTTTTGAGCCCTGAACCGTGGAAGCGCCGAAATTCGGGTTTCATTTTTAACGCGGCAGCTTATACCCCCCGAGCGTTACCGACCACTGCCGGTGATGTTCGGTAACTTTTTCTCCGCCGAGGTCGACGCGCGTTACCGATGCACATGTTACAAATTTTTCGAGAATCTTTCGCGAATTTTTCGCGCGGTAAACCTTCGTCTCCGCGTCCTCCGTCCGACTAGCCTACTCTCGCCCGCACCCGTCGACCGGTTCTCGAGCTATACGGCGACAAAGAAATCGCAAAATTTCACTAATTTGACGTCATCGACGAAGTTACGGCCAACTGGGAATTAAAGGTATATCGCCTTCACGAATTTTCCGGGAGCCCGTCGGGCCTTCGGCCCCGTTCGGCTCGGCTCGGCTCGAAGTCTAGGTCGTCGGTAGCGACGTTGGTGGCGGGGAGGCGCGCGATTGGTCTGTCATCGCCAACCACCCCTCCGTCCCTTTAAAATTAATGGAAAATGTAAACCTAAACGTAGAGTCGGATTCGTAATCTCGAAGTCACGAGTCGATTCGCTCAACTATCAGGGGAGAGTAATTGCGGCGACTGTGGCGGCACTCGCCACCGATGCGAAGTCAGCGTCGCGAACTTGGCGTTAAATTCGAACGTTTGAATCAGTTATTTTCTTTCGGGCCCTTTTGAGCCCTGAACCGTGGAAGCGCCGAAATTCGGGTTTCATTTTTAACGCGACAGCTTATACCCCCCGAGCGTTACCGACCACTGCCGGTGATGTTCGGTAACTTTTTCTCCGCCGAGGTCGACGCGCGTTACCGATGCACATGTAACAAATTTTTCGAGAATCTTTCGCGAATTTTTCGCGCGGTAAACCTTCGCCTCCGCGGCCTCCGTCCGACGAGCCTACTCTCGCCCGCACCCGTCGACCGGTTCTCGAGCTATACGGCGACAAAGAAATCGCAAAATTTCACTAATTTGACGTCATCGAAGAAATTACGGCCAACTGGGAATTAAAGGTACATCGCCTTCCCGAATTTTCCGGGAGCCCATCGGGCCTTCGGCCCCGCTCGGCTCGGCTCGGCTCGAGGTCGAGGTCGTCGGTAGCGACGATGTTGGCGGGGAGGCGCGCGATTGGTCTGTCATCGCCAACCACCCCACCACCCCCCCGTCCCTTTAAAATTAATGGAAAAGGTAAAGCCTAAACGTAGAGTTGGATTCGTAACCTCGAAGTTACATGTCGATTCGCTCAACTCTCAGGGGAGAGTAAACGCGGCGACTGTGGCGGCACTCGCCACCGATGCGAAGTCAGCGTCGCAAAGTGGGCGTTCAATTCGAACGTTTGAATCAGTTATTTTCTTTCGGGCCCTTTTCTGCCCTGAACCGTGGAAGCGCCGAAATTCGGGTTTCATTTTTAACGCGGCAGCTTATACCCCCCGAGCGCTACCGACCACTGCCGGTGGTGGTCGGTAAGTTATCCTCCGCCGATGTCGACGCGAGTTACCGATGCACACGTAAAAAATTTTTCGAGAATCTTTCGCGAATTTTTCGCGCGGTTAACCTTCGTCTCCGCGTCCTCCGTCCGACGAGCCTACTCTCGCCCGCAACCGTCGACCGGGTCTCGAGCTATACGGCGACAAAAAAACTTTGATTTTTCACTAATTTGACGTCATCGAAAAAGTTACGGACAACTGGGAATTAAAGGTATATCGCCTTCACGAATTTTCCGGGAGCCCGTCGGGCCTTCGGCCCCGCTCGGCTCGGCTCGGCTCGAGGTCGAGGTCGTCGGTAGCGACGATGGTGGCGGGGAGGCGCGCGATTGATCGGTCATCGCCAACCCCCCCCCCTCCCTTTAAAATTAATGGAAAATGTAAACCTAAACGTAGAGTCGGATTCGTAATCTCGAAGTCACGAGTCGATTCGCTCAACTATCAGGGGAGAGTAATTGCGGCGAATGTGGCGGCACTCGCCACCGATGCGAAGTCAGCGTCGCGAACTTGGCGTTAAATTCGAACGTTTGAATCAGTTATTTTCTTTCGGACCCTTTTGAGCCCTGAACCGTGGAAGCGCCGAAATTCGGGTTTCATTTTTAACGCGGCAGCTTATACCCCCCGAGCGTTACCGACCACTGCCGGTGATGTTCGGTAACTTTTTCTCCGCCGAGGTCGACGCGCGTTACCGATGCACATGTTACAAATTTTTCGAGAATCTTTCGCGAATTTTTCGCGCGGTAAACCTTCGTCTCCGCGTCCTCCGTCCGACTAGCCTACTCTCGCCCGCACCCGTCGACCGGTTCTCGAGCTATACGGCGACAAAGAAATCGCAAAATTTCACTAATTTGACGTCATCGACGAAGTTACGGCCAACTGGGAATTAAAGGTATATCGCCTTCACGAATTTTCCGGGAGCCCGTCGGGCCTTCGGCCCCGTTCGGCTCGGCTCGGCTCGAAGTCTAGGTCGTCGGTAGCGACGTTGGTGGCGGGGAGGCGCGCGATTGGTCTGTCATCGCCAACCCCCCCACCCTTTAAAATTAATGGAAAATGTAAACCTAAACGTAGAGTCGGATTCGTAATCTCGAAGTCACGAGTCGATTCGCTCAACTATCAGGGGAGAGTAATTGCGGCGACTGTGGCGGCACTCGCCACCGATGCGAAGTCAGCGTCGCGAACTTGGCGTTAAATTCGAACGTTTGAATCAGTTATTTTCTTTCGGGCCCTTTTGAGCCCTGAACCGTGGAAGCGCCGAAATTCGGGTTTCATTTTTAACGCGGCAGCTTATACCCCCCGAGCGTTACCGACCACTGCCGGTGATGTTCGGTAACTTTTTCTCCGCCGAGGTCGACGCGCGTTACCGATGCACATGTAACAAATTTTTCGAGAATCTTTCGCGAATTTTTCGCGCGGTAAACCTTCGTCTGCGCGTCCTCCGTCCGACGAGCCTACTCTCGCCCGCACCCGTCGACCGGTTCTCGAGCTATACGGCGACAAAGAAATCGCAAAATTTCACTAATTTGACGTCATCGAAGAAGTTACGGCCAACTGGGAATTAAAGGTACATCGCCTTCCCGAATTTTCCGGGAGCCCATCGGGCCTTCGGCCCCGCTCGGCTCGGCTCGGCTCGAGGTCGAGGTCGTCGGTAGCGACGATGTTGGCGGGGAGGCGCGCGATTGGTCTGTCATCGCCAACCACCCCACCACCCCCCCGTCCCTTTAAAATTAATGGAAAAGGTAAAGCCTAAACGTAGAGTTGGATTCGTAACCTCGAAGTTACATGTCGATTCGCTCAACTCTCAGGGGAGAGTAAACGCGGCGACTGTGGCGGCACTCGCCACCGATGCGAAGTCAGCGTCGCAAAGTGGGCGTTCAATTCGAACGTTTGAATCAGTTATTTTCTTTCGGGCCCTTTTCAGCCCTGAACCGTGGAAGCGCCGAAATTCGGGTTTCATTTTTAACGCGGCAGCTTATACCCCCCGAGCGCTACCGACCACTGCCGGTGGTGGTCGGTAAGTTATCCTCCGCCGATGTCGACGCGAGTTACCGATGCACACGTAAAAAATTTTTCGAGAATCTTTCGCGAATTTTTCGCGCGGTTAACCTTCGTCTCCGCGTCCTCCGTCCGACGAGCCTACTCTCGCCCGCAACCGTCGACCGGGTCTCGAGCTATACGGCGACAAAAAAACTTTGATTTTTCACTAATTTGACGTCATCGAAAAAGTTACGGACAACTGGGAATTAAAGGTATATCGCCTTCACGAATTTTCCGGGAGCCCGTCGGGCCTTCGGCCCCGCTCGGCTCGGCTCGGCTCGAGGTCGAGGTCGTCGGTAGCGACGATGGTGGCGGGGAGGCGCGCGATTGATCGGTCATCGCCAACCCCCCCCCCCCTCCCTTTAAAATTAATGGAAAATGTAAACCTAAACGTAGAGTCGGATTCGTAATCTCGAAGTCACGAGTCGATTCGCTCAACTATCAGGGGAGAGTAATTGCGGCGAATGTGGCGGCACTCGCCACCGATGCGAAGTCAGCGTCGCGAACTTGGCGTTAAATTCGAACGTTTGAATCAGTTATTTTCTTTCGGACCCTTTTGAGCCCTGAACCGTGGAAGCGCCGAAATTCGGGTTTCATTTTTAACGCGGCAGCTTATACCCCCCGAGCGTTACCGACCACTGCCGGTGATGTTCGGTAACTTTTTCTCCGCCGAGGTCGACGCGCGTTACCGATGCACATGTTACAAATTTTTCGAGAATCTTTCGCGAATTTTTCGCGCGGTAAACCTTCGTCTCCGCGTCCTCCGTCCGACTAGCCTACTCTCGCCCGCACCCGTCGACCGGTTCTCGAGCTATACGGCGACAAAGAAATCGCAAAATTTCACTAATTTGACGTCATCGACGAAGTTACGGCCAACTGGGAATTAAAGGTATATCGCCTTCACGAATTTTCCGGGAGCCCGTCGGGCCTTCGGCCCCGTTCGGCTCGGCTCGGCTCGAAGTCTAGGTCGTCGGTAGCGACGTTGGTGGCGGGGAGGCGCGCGATTGGTCTGTCATCGCCAACCCCCCCACCCTTTAAAATTAATGGAAAATGTAAACCTAAACGTAGAGTCGGATTCGTAATCTCGAAGTCACGAGTCGATTCGCTCAACTATCAGGGGAGAGTAATTGCGGCAACTGTGGCGGCACTCGCCACCGATGCGAAGTCAGCGTCGCGAACTTGGCGTTAAATTCGAACGTTTGAATCAGTTATTTTCTTTCGGGCCCTTTTGAGCCCTGAACCGTGGAAGCGCCGAAATTCGGGTTTCATTTTTAACGCGGCAGCTTATACCCCCCGAGCGTTACCGACCACTGCCGGTGATGTTCGGTAACTTTTTCTCCGCCGAGGTCGACGCGCGTTACCGATGCACATGTAACAAATTTTTCGAGAATCTTTCGCGAATTTTTCGCGCGGTAAACCTTCGTCTGCGCGTCCTCCGTCCGACTAGCCTACTCTCGCCCGCACCCGTCGACCGGTTCTCGAGCTATACGGCGACAAAGAAATCGCAAAATTTCACTAATTTGACGTCATCGACGAAGTTACGGCCAACTGGGAATTAAAGGTATATCGCCTTCACGAATTTTCCGGGAGCCCGTCGGGCCTTCGGCCCCGTTCGGCTCGACTCGGCTCGAAGTCTAGGTCGTCGGTAGCGACGATGGTGGCGGGGAGGCGCGCGATTGGTCTGTCATCGCCAACCACCCCTCCGTCCCTTTAAAATTAATGGAAAAAGTAAAGCCTAAACGTAGAGTTGGATTCGTAACCTCGAAGTTACAAGTCGATTCGCTCAACTCTCAGGGGAGAGTAAACGCGGCGACTGTGGCGGCACTCGCCACCGTTGCGAAGTCAGCGTCGCAAAGTGGGCGTTCAATTCGAACGTTTGAATCAGTTATTTTCTTTCGTGCCCTTTTCAGCCCTCAACCGTGGAAGCGCCGAAATTCGGGTTTCATTTTTAACGCGGCAGCTTATACCCCCCGAGCGCTACCGACCACTGCCGGTGGTGGTCGGTAAGTTATCCTCCGCCGATGTCGACGCGAGTTACCGATGCACACGTAAAAAATTTTTCGAGAATCTTTCGCGAATTTTTCGCGCGGTTAACCTTCGTCTCCGCGTCCTCCGTCCGACGAGCCTACTCTCGCCCGCAACCGTCGACCGGGTCTCGAGCTATACGGCGACAAAAAAACTTTGATTTTTCACTAATTTGACGTCATCGAAAAAGTTACGGCCAACTGGGAATTAAAGTTATATCGCCTTCGCGAATTATCCGGGAGCCCGTCGGGCCTTCGGCCCCGCTCGGCTCGGCTCGGCTCGAGGTCGAGGTCGTCGGTAGCGACGATGGTGGCGGGGAGGCGCGCGATTGATCTGTCATCGCCAACCCCCCCACCCTTTAAAATTAATGGAAAATGTAAACCTAAACGTAGAGTCGGATTCGTAATCTCGAAGTCACGAGTCGATTCGCTCAACTATCAGGGGAGAGTAATTGCGGCGAGACTGTGGCGGCACTCGCCACCGATGCGAAGTCAGCGTCGCGAACTTGGCGTTAAATTCGAACGTTTGAATCAGTTATTTTCTTTCGGGCCCTTTTGAGCCCTGAACCGTGGAAGCGCCGAAATTCGGGTTTCATTTTTAACGCGGCAGCTTATACCCCCCGAGCGTTACCGACCACTGCCGGTGATGTTCGGTAACTTTTTCTCCTCCGAGGTCGACGCGCGTTACCGATGCACATGTAACAAATTTTTCGAGAATCTTTCGCGAATTCTTCGCGGGGAAACCTTCGTCTCCGCGTCCTCCGTCCGACGAGCCTACTCTCGCCCGCAACCGTCGACCGGGTCTCGAGCTATACGGCGACAAAAAAACTTTGATTTTTCACTAATTTGACGTCATCGAAAAAGTTACGGACAACTGGGAATTAAAGGTATATCGCCTTCACGAATTTTCCGGGAGCCCGTCGGGCCTTCGGCCCCGCTCGGCTCGGCTCGGCTCGAGGTCGAGGTCGTCGGTAGCGACGATGGTGGCGGGGAGGCGCGCGATTGATCGGTCATCGCCAACCCCCCCCCACCCTTTAAAATTAATGGAAAATGTAAACCTAAACGTAGAGTCGGATTCGTAATCTCGAAGTCACGAGTCGATTCGCTCAACTATCAGGGGAGAGTAATTGCGGCGACTGTGGCGGCACTCGCCACCGATGCGAAGTCAGCGTCGCGAACTTGGCGTTAAATTCGAACGTTTGAATCAGTTATTTTCTTTCGGGCCCTTTTGAGCCCTGAACCGTGGAAGCGCCGAAATTCGGGTTTCATTTTTAACGCGGCAGCTTATACCCCCCGAGCGTTACCGACCACTGCCGGTGATGTTCGGTAACTTTTTCTCCGCCGAGGTCGACGCGCGTTACCGATGCACATGTTACAAATTTTTCGAGAATCTTTCGCGAATTTTTCGCGCGGTAAACCTTCGTCTCCGCGTCCTCCGTCCGACTAGCCTACTCTCGCCCGCACCCGTCCACCGGTTCTCGAGCTATACGGCGACAAAGAAATCGCAAAATTTCACTAATTTGACGTCATCGACGAAGTTACGGCCAACTGGGAATTAAAGGTATATCGCCTTCACGAATTTTCCGGGAGCCCGTCGGGCCTTCGGCCCCGTTCGGCTCGGCTCGGCTCGAAGTCTAGGTCGTCGGTAGCGACGATGGTGGCGGGGAGGCGCGGAATTGGTCTGTCATCGCCAACCACCCCTCCGTCCCTTTAAAATTAATGGAAAAAGTAAAGCCTAAACGTAGAGTTGGATTCGTAACCTCGAAGTTACAAGTCGATTCGCTCAACTCTCAGGGGAGAGTAAACGCGGCGACTGTGGCGGCACTCGCCACCGATGCGAAGTCAGCGTCGCAAAGTGGGCGTTCAATTCGAACGTTTGAATCAGTTATTTTCTTTCGGGCCCTTTTCAGCCCTGAACCGTGGAAGCGCCGAAATTCGGGTTTCATTTTTAACGCGGCAGCTTATACCCCCCGAGCGCTACCGACCACTGCCGGTGGTGGTCGGTAAGTTATCCTCCGCCGATGTCGACGCGAGTTACCGATGCACACGTAAAAAATTTTTCGAGAATCTTTCGCGAATTTTTCGCGCGGTTAACCTTCGTCTCCGCGTCCTCCGTCCGACGAGCCTACTCTCGCCCGCAACCGTCGACCGGGTCTCGAGCTATACGGCGACAAAAAAACTTTGATTTTTCACTAATTTGACGTCATCGAAAAAGTTACGGACAACTGGGAATTAAAGGTATATCGCCTTCACGAATTTTCCGGGAGCCCGTCGGGCCTTCGGCCCCGCTCGGCTCGGCTCGGCTCGAGGTCGAGGTCGTCGGTAGCGACGATGGTGGCGGGGAGGCGCGCGATTGATCGGTCATCGCCAACCCCCCCCCTCCCTTTAAAATTAATGGAAAATGTAAACCTAAACGTAGAGTCGGATTCGTAATCTCGAAGTCACGAGTCGATTCGCTCAACTATCAGGGGAGAGTAATTGCGGCGACTGTGGCGGCACTCGCCACCGATGCGAAGTCAGCGTCGCGAACTTGGCGTTAAATTCGAACGTTTGAATCAGTTATTTTCTTTCGGGCCCTTTTGAGCCCTGAACCGTGGAAGCGCCGAAATTCGGGTTTCATTTTTAACGCGGCAGCTTATACCCCCCGAGCGTTACCGACCACTGCCGGTGATGTTCGGTAACTTTTTCTCCGCCGAGGTCGACGCGCGTTACCGATGCACATGTAACAAATTTTTCGAGAATCTTTCGCGAATTTTTCGCGCGGTAAACCTTCGTCTCCGCGTCCTCCGTCCGACTAGCCTACTCTCGCCCGCACCCGTCGACCGGTTCTCGAGCTATACGGCGACAAAGAAATCGCAAAATTTCACTAATTTGACGTCATCGAAGAAGTTACGGCCAACTGGGAATTAAAGGTATATCGCCTTCACGAATTATCCGGGAGCCCGTCGGGCCTTCGGCCCCGCTCGGCTCGGCTCGGCTCGAGGTCGAGGTCGTCGGTAGCGACGATGGTGGCGGGGAGGCGCGCGATTGATCTGTCATCGCCAACCCCCCCACCCTTTAAAATTAATGGAAAATGTAAACCTAAACGTAGAGTCGGATTCGTAATCTCGAAGTCACGAGTCGATTCGCTCAACTATCAGGGGAGAGTAATTGCGGCGAGACTGTGGCGGCACTCGCCACCGATGCGAAGTCAGCGTCGCGAACTTGGCGTTAAATTCGAACGTTTGAATCAGTTATTTTCTTTCGGGCCCTTTTGAGCCCTGAACCGTGGAAGCGCCGAAATTCGGGTTTCATTTTTAACGCGGCAGCTTATACCCCCCGAGCGTTACCGACCACTGCCGGTGGTGGTCGGTAAGTTATCCTCCGCCGAGGTCGACGCGCGTTACCGATGCACACGTAAAAAATTTTTCGCGAATTTTCGAGAATTTTTCGCGCGGGAAACCTTCGTCTGCGCGTCCTCCGTCCGACTAGCCTACTCTCGCCCGCACCCGTCGACCGGTTCTCGAGCTATACGGCGACAAAGAAATCGCAAAATTTCACTAATTTGACGTCATCGACGAAGTTACGGCCAACTGGGAATTAAAGGTATATCGCCTTCACGAATTTTCCGGGAGCCCGTCGGGCCTTCGGCCCCGTTCGGCTCGGCTCGGCTCGAAGTCTAGGTCGTCGGTAGCGACGATGGTGGCGGGGAGGCGCGCGATTGGTCTGTCATCGCCAACCACCCCTCCGTCCCTTTAAAATTAATGGAAAAAGTAAAGCCTAAACGTAGAGTTGGATTCTTAACCTCGAAGTTACAAGTCGATTCGCTCAACTCTCAGGGGAGAGTAAACGCGGCGACTGTGGCGGCACTCGCCACCGATGCGAAGTCAGCGTCGCAAAGTGGGCGTTCAATTCGAACGTTAGAATCAGTTATTTTCTTTCGGGCCCTTTTCAGCCCTGAACCGTGGAAGCGCCGAAATTCGGGTTTCATTTTTAACGCGGCAGCTTATACCCCCCGAGCGCTACCGACCACTGCCGGTGGTGGTCGGTAAGTTATCCTCCGCCGATGTCGACGCGAGTTACCGATGCACACGTAAAAAATTTTTCGAGAATCTTTCGCGAATTTTTCGCGCGGTTAACCTTCGTCTCCGCGTCCTCCGTCCGACGAGCCTACTCTCGCCCGCAACCGTCGACCGGTTCTCGAGCTATACGGCGACAAAGAAATCGCAAAATTTCACTAATTTGACGTCATCGAAGAAGTTACGGCCAACTGGGAATTAAAGGTATATCGCCTTCACGAATTTTCCGGGAGCCCGTCTGGCCTTCGGCCCCGTTCGGCTCGGCTCGGCTCGAAGTCTAGGTCGTCGGTAGCGACGATGGTGGCGGGGAGGCGCGCGATTGGTCTGTCATCGCCAACCACCCCTCCGTCCCTTTAAAATTAATGGAAAAAGTAAAGCCTAAACGTAGAGTTGGATTCGTAACCTCGAAGTTACAAGTCGATTCGCTCAACTCTCAGGGGAGAGTAAACGCGGCGACTGTGGCGGCACTCGCCACCGATGCGAAGTCAGCGTCGCAAAGTGGGCGTTCAATTCGAACGTTTGAATCAGTTATTTTCTTTCGGGCCCTTTTCAGCCCTGAACCGTGGAAGCGCCGAAATTCGGGTTTCATTTTTAACGCGGCAGCTTATACCCCCCGAGCGCTACCGACCACTGCCGGTGGTGGTCGGTAAGTTATCCTCCGCCGATGTCGACGCGAGTTACCGATGCACACGTAAAAAATTTTTCGAGAATCTTTCGCGAATTTTTCGCGCGGTTAACCTTCGTCTCCGCGTCCTCCGTCCGACGAGCCTACTCTCGCCCGCAACCGTCGACCGGTTCTCGAGCTATACGGCGACAAAGAAATCGCAAAATTTCACTAATTTGACGTCATCGAAGAAGTTACGGCCAACTGGGAATTAAAGGTATATCGCCTTCACGAATTTTCCGGGAGCCCGTCGGGCCTTCGGCCCCGTTCGGCTCGGCTCGGCTCGAAGTCTAGGTCATCGGTAGCGACGTTGGTGGCGGGGAGGCGCGCGATTGGTCTGTCATCGCCAACCACCCCTCCGTCACTTTAAAATTAATGGAAAAAGTAAAGCCTAAACGTAGAGTTGGATTCGTAACCTCGAAGTTACAAGTCGATTCGCTCAACTCTCAGGGGAGAGTAAACGCGGCGACTGTGGCGGCACTCGCCACCGATGCGAAGTCAGCGGCGCAAAGTGGGCGTTCAATTCGAACGTTTGAATCAGGTATTTTCTTTCGGGCCCTTTTCAGCCCTGAACCGTGGAAGCGCCGAAATTCGGGTTTCATTTTTAACGCGGCAGCTTATACCCCCCGAGCGCTACCGACCACTGCCGGTGGTGGTCGGTAAGTTATCCTCCGCCGATGTCGACGCGAGTTACCGATGCACACGTAAAAAATTTTTCGAGAATCTTTCGCGAATTTTTCGCGCGGTTAACCTTCGTCTCCGCGTCCTCCGTCCGACGAGCCTACTCTCGCCCGCAACCGTCGACCGGGTCTCGAGCTATACGGCGACAAAAAAACTTTGATTTTTCACTAATTTGTCGTCATCGAAAAAGTTACGGCCAACTGGGAATTAAAGGTATATCGCCTTCACGAATTTTCCGGGAGCCCGTCGGGCCTTCGGCCCCGCTCGGCTCGGCTCGGCTCGAGGTCGAGGTCGTCGGTAGCGACGATGGTGGCGGGGAGGCGCGCTATTGATCTGTCATCGCCAACCCCCCCACCCCTCCTCCCTTTAATATTAATGGAAAATGTAAACCTAAACGTAGAGTCGGATTCGTAATCTCGAAGTCACGAGTCGATTCGCTCAACTATCAGGGGAGAGTAATTGCGGCGACTGTGGCGGCACTCGCCACCGATGCGAAGTCAGCGTCGCGAACTTGGCGTTAAATTCGAACGTTTGAATCAGTTATTTTCTTTCGGGCCCTTTTGAGCCCTGAACCGTGGAAGCGCCGAAATTCGGGTTTCATTTTTAACGCGGCAGCTTATACCCCCCGAGCGCTACCGACCACTGCCGGTGGTGGTCGGTAAGTTATCCTCCGCCGATGTCGACGCGCGTTACCGATGCACATGTAACAAATTTTTCGAGAATCTTTCGCGAATTCTTCGCGCGGTAAACCTTCGTCTCCGCGTCCTCCGCCCGACGAGCCTACTCTCGCCCGCACCCGTCGACCGGTTCTCGAGCTATACGGCGACAAAGAAATCGCAAAATTTCACTAATTTGACGTCATCGAAGAAGTTACGGCCAACTGGGAATTAAAGGTATATCGCCTTCACGAATTTTCCGGGAGCCCGTCGGGCCTTCGGCCCCGTTCGGCTCGGCTCGGCTCGGCTCGAAGTCTAGGTCGTCGGTAGCGACGATGGTGGCGGGGAGGCGCGCGATTGGTCTGTCATCGCCAACCACCCCTTCGTCCCTTTAAAATTAATGGAAAAAGTAAACCTAAACGTAGAGTCGGATTCGTAACCTCGAAGTTACGAGTCGATTCGCTCAACTCGGAGGGGAGAGTAAACGCGGCGACTGTGGCGGCACTCGCAACCGATGCGAAGTCAGCGTCGCGAAGTAGGCGTTAAATTCGAACGTTTGAATCAGTTATTTTCTTTCGGGCCCTTTTCAGCCCTGAACCGTGGAAGCGCCGAAATTCGGGTTTCATTTTTAACGCGGCAGCTTATACCCCCCGAGCGTTACCGACCACTGCCGGTGGTGGTCGGTAAGTTATCCTCCGCCGAGGTCGACGCGCGTTACCGATGCACAGGTAAAAAATTTTTCGCGAATTTTCGCGAATTTTTCGCGCGGTAAACCTTCGTCTCCGCGTCCTCCATCCGACGAGCCTACTCTCGCCCGCACCCGTCGACCGGTTCTCGAGCTATACGGCGACAAAGAAATCGCAAAATTTCACTAATTTGACGTCATCGAAGAAGTTACGGCCAACTGGGAATTAAAGGTATATCGCCTTCACGAATTTTCCGGGAGCCCGTCGGGCCTTCGGCCCCGTTCGGCTCGGCTCGGCTCGAAGTCTAGGTCGTCGGTAGCGACGATGGTGGCGGGGAGGCGCGCGATTGGTCTGTCATCGCCAACCAACCCTCCGTCCCTTTAAAATTAATGGAAAAAGTAAAGCCTAAACGTAGAGTTGGATTCGTAACCTCGAAGTTACAAGTCGATTCGCTCAACTCTCAGGGGAGAGTAAACGCGGCGACTGTGGCGGCACTCGCCACCGATGCGAAGTCAGCGTCGCAAAGTGGGCGTTCAATTCGAACGTTTGAATCAGTTATTTTCTTTCGGGCCCTTTTCAGCCCTTAACCGTGGAAGCGCCGAAATTCGGGTTTCATTTTTAACGCGGCAGCTTATACCCCCCGAGCGTTACCGACCACTGCCGGTGATGTTCGGTAACTTTTTCTCCGCCGAGGTCGACGCGCGTTACCGATGCACATGTAACAAATTTTTCGAGAATCTTTCGCGAATTCTTCGCGCGGTAAACCTTCGTCTCCGCGTCCTCCGTCCGACGAGCCTACTCTCGCCCGCACCCGTCGACCGGTTCTCGAGCTATACGGCGACAAAGAAATCGCAAAATTTCACTAATTTGACGTCATCGAAGAAGTTACGGCCAACTGGGAATTAAAGGTATATCGCCTTCACGAATTTTCCGGGAGCCCGTCGGGCCTTCGGCCCCGTTCGGTACGGCTCGGCTCGAAGTCTAGGTCGTCGGTAGCGACGATGGTGGCGGGGAGGCGCGCGATTGGTCTGTCATCGCCAACCACCCCTTCGTCCCTTTAAAATTAATGGAAAAAGTAAACCTAAACGTAGAGTCGGATTCGTAACCTCGAAGTTACAAGTCGACTCGCTCAAATCTGAGGGGAGAGTAAACGCGGCGACTGTGGCGGCACTCGCAACCGATGCGAAGTCAGCGTCGCGAAGTAGGCGTTAAATTCGAACGTTTGAATCAGTTATGTTCTTTCGGGCCCTTTTCAGCCCTGAACCGTGGAAGCGCCGAAATTCGGGTTTCATTTTTAACGCGGCAGCTTATACCCCCCGAGCGTTACCGACCACTGCCGGTAGTGGTCGGTAAGTTATCCTCCGCCGAGGTCGACGCGCGT
Source organism: Lasioglossum baleicum (assembly GCF_051020765.1). Lineage (NCBI taxonomy): Eukaryota > Metazoa > Arthropoda > Insecta > Hymenoptera > Halictidae > Lasioglossum > Lasioglossum baleicum. The sequence continues at coordinate 1,515,357 of NW_027469090.1, read as the reverse complement.
TACCGATGCACAGGTAAAAAATTTTTCGCGAATTTTGGCGAATTTTTCGCGCGGTAAACCTTCGTCTCCGCGTCCTCCATCCGACGAGCCTACTCTCGCCCGCACCCGTCGACCGGTTCTCGAGCTATACGGCGACAAAGAAATCGCAAAATTTCACTAATTTGACGTCATCGAAGAAGTTACGGCAAACTGGGAATTAAAGGTATATCGCCTTCACGAATTTTCCGGGAGCCCATCGGGCCCTCGGCCCCGCTCGGCTCGGCTCGGCTCGAGGTCGAGGTCATCGGTAGCGACGATGTTGGCGGGGAGGCGCGCGATTTGTCTGTCATCGCCATCCTCCCCCCCAACACCCGTCCCTTTAAAATTAATGGAAAATGTAAACCTAAACGTAGAGTCGGATTCGTAACCTCGAAGTTACATGTCGATTCGCTCAACTCTCAGGGGAGAGTAAACGCGACGACTGTAGCGGCACTCGCCACCGATGCGAAGTCAGCGTCGCAAAGTGGGCGTTCAATTCGAACGTTTGAATCAGTTATTTTCTTTCGGGCCCTTTTCAGCCCTGAACCGTGGAAGCGCCGAAATTCGGGTTTCATTTTTAACGCGGCAGCTTATACCCCCCGAGCGCTACCGACCACTGCCGGTGGTGGTCGGTAACTTATCCTCCGCCGAGGTCGGCGAGCGTTACCGATGCACACGTAAAAAATTTTTCGCGAATTTTCGCGAATTTTTCGCGCGGTAAACCTTTGTCTCCGCGTCCTCTGTCCGACGAGCCTACTCTCGCCCGCGCCCGTCGACCCGTTCTCGAGCTATACGACGACGAAGAAATCGCAAAATTTCACTAATTTGACGTCACCGAAAAAGTTACGGCCAACTGGGAATTAAAGGTACATCGCCTTCCCGAATTTTCCGGGAGCCCATCGGGCCTTCGGCCCCGCTCGGCTCGGCTCGGCTCGAGGTCGAGGTCGTCGGTAGCGACGATGGTGGCGGGGAGGCGCGCGATTGGTCTGTCATCGCCAACCACCCCACCACCCCCCCGTCCCTTTAAAATTAATGGAAAAGGTAAACCTAAACGTAGAGTCGGATTCGTAACCTCGAAGTTACAAGTCGATTCGCTCAACTATCAAGGGAGAGTAAACGCGGCGCTGTGGCGGCACCCGCCACCGATGCGAAGTCAGCGTCGCAAAGTTGGCGTTCAATTCGAACGTTTGAATCAGTTATTTTCTTTCGGGCCCTTTTCAGCCCTGAACCGTGGAAGCGCCGAAATTCGGGTTTCATTTTTAACGCGGCAGCTTATACCCCCCGAGCGTTACCGACCACTGCCGGTGGTGGTCGGTAAGTTATCCTCCGCCGAGGTCGACGCGCGTTACCGATGCACACGTAAAAAATTTTTCGCGAATTTTCGAGAATTTTTCGCGCGGTAAACCTTCGTCTCCGCGTCCTCCGTCCGACGAGCCTACTCTCGCCCGCACCCGTCGACCCGTTCTCGAGCTATACGGCGACAAAGAAACTTTAATTTTTCACTAATTTGACGTCATCGAGAAAGTTACGGCCAACTGGGAATTAAAGGTACATCGCCTTCCCGAATTTTCCGGGAGCCCATCGGGCCTTCGGCCCCGCTCGGCTCGGCTCGGCTCGGCTCGGCTCGAGGTCGAGTTCGTCGAAAGCGACGATGGTGGCGGTGAGGCGCGCGATTGGTCTGTCATCGCCAACCACCCCACCACCACCCCGTCCCTTTAAAATTAATGGAAAAGGTAAACCTAATCGTAGAGTCGGATTCGTAACCTCGAAGTTACAAGTCGATTCGCTCAACTATCGAGGGAGAGTAAACGCGGCGACTGTGGCGGCACTCGCCATCGATGCGAAGTCAGCGTCGCGAAGTTGGCGTTAAATTCGAACGTTTGAGTCAGTTATTTCCTTTCGGGCCCTTTTCAGCCCTGAACCGTGGAAGCGCCGAAATTCGGGTTTCATTTTTAACGCGGCAGCTTATACCCCCCGAGCGATACCGAACACTGCCGGTGGTGGTCGGTAACTTATCCTCCGCCGATGTCGACGCACGTTACCGATGCACACGTAAAAAATTTTTCGCGAATTTTCGAGAATTTTTCGCGCGGTAAACCTTTGTCTCCGCGTCCTCTGTCCGACGAGCCTACTCTCGCCCGCGCCCGTCGACCCGTTCTCGAGCTATACGGCGACGAAGAAATCGCAAAATTTCACTAATTTGACGTCACCGAAAAAGTTACGGCCAACTGGGAATTAAAGGTACATCGCCTTCCCGAATTTTCCGGGAGCCCATCGGGCCTTCGGCCCCGCTCGGCTCGGCTCGGCTCGAGGTCGAGGTCGTCGGTAGCGACGATGGTGGCGGGGAGGCGCGCGATTGGTCTGTCATCGCCATCCTCCCCCCCCACCCCCCACCCTTTAAAATTAATGGAAAATGTAAACCTAAACGTAGAGTCGGATTCGTAATCTCGAAGTCACGAGTCGATTCGCTCAACTATCAAGGGAGAGTAAACGCGGCGACTGTGGCGGCACTCGCCACCGATGCGAAGTCAGCGTCGCAAAGTTGGCGTTCAATTCGAACGTTTGAATCAGTTATTTTCTTTCGGGCCCTTTTCAGCCCTGAACCGTGGAAGCGCTGAAATTCGGGTTTCATTTTTAACGCGGCAGCTTATACCCTCCGAGCGTTACCGACCACTGCCGGTGGTGGTCGGTAAGTTATCCTCCGCCGAGGTCGACGCGCGTTACCGATGCACACGTAAAAAATTTTTCGAGAATCTTACGCGATTTTTTCGCGCGATTAACCTTCGTCTCCGCGTCCTCCGTCCGACGAGCCTACTCTCGCCCGCAACCGTCGACCGGGTCTCGAGCTATACGGCGACAAAAAAACTTTGATTTTTCACTAATTTGTCGTCATCGAAAAAGTTACGGCCAACTGGGAATTAAAGGTATATCGCCTTCACGAATTTTCCGGGAGCCCGTCGGGCCTTCGGCCCCGCTCGGCTCGGCTCGGCTCGAGGTCGAGGTCGTCGGTAGCGACGATGGTGGCGGGGAGGCGCGCTATTGATCTGTCATCGCCAACCCCCCCACCCCTCCTCCCTTTAATATTAATGGAAAATGTAAACCTAAACGTAGAGTCGGATTCGTAATCTCGAAGTCACGAGTCGATTCGCTCAACTATCAGGGGAGAGTAATTGCGGCGACTGTGGCGGCACTCGCCACCGATGCGAAGTCAGCGTCGCGAACTTGGCGTTAAATTCGAACGTTTGAATCAGTTATTTTCTTTCGGGCCCTTTTGAGCCCTGAACCGTGGAAGCGCCGAAATTCGGGTTTCATTTTTAACGCGGCAGCTTATACCCCCCGAGCGCTACCGACCACTGCCGGTGGTGGTCGGTAAGTTATCCTCCGCCGATGTCGACGCGCGTTACCGATGCACATGTAACAAATTTTTCGAGAATCTTTCGCGAATTCTTCGCGCGGTAAACCTTCGTCTCCGCGTCCTCCGCCCGACGAGCCTACTCTCGCCCGCACCCGTCGACCGGTTCTCGAGCTATACGGCGACAAAGAAATCGCAAAATTTCACTAATTTGACGTCATCGAAGAAGTTACGGCCAACTGGGAATTAAAGGTATATCGCCTTCACGAATTTTCCGGGAGCCCGTCGGGCCTTCGGCCCCGTTCGGCTCGGCTCGGCTCGAAGTCTAGGTCGTCGGTAGCGACGATGGTGGCGGGGAGGCGCGCGATTGGTCTGTCATCGCCAACCACCCCTTCGTCCCTTTAAAATTAATGGAAAAAGTAAACCTAAACGTAGAGTCGGATTCGTAACCTCGAAGTTACGAGTCGATTCGCTCAACTCGGAGGGGAGAGTAAACGCGGCGACTGTGGCGGCACTCGCAACCGATGCGAAGTCAGCGTCGCGAAGTAGGCGTTAAATTCGAACGTTTGAATCAGTTATTTTCTTTCGGGCCCTTTTCAGCCCTGAACCGTGGAAGCGCCGAAATTCGGGTTTCATTTTTAACGCGGCAGCTTATACCCCCCGAGCGTTACCGACCACTGCCGGTGGTGGTCGGTAAGTTATCCTCCGCCGAGGTCGACGCGCGTTACCGATGCACAGGTAAAAAATTTTTCGCGAATTTTCGCGAATTTTTCGCGCGGTAAACCTTCGTCTCCGCGTCCTCCATCCGACGAGCCTACTCTCGCCCGCACCCGTCGACCGGTTCTCGAGCTATACGGCGACAAAGAAATCGCAAAATTTCACTAATTTGACGTCATCGAAGAAGTTACGGCCAACTGGGAATTAAAGGTATATCGCCTTCACGAATTTTCCGGGAGCCCGTCGGGCCTTCGGCCCCGTTCGGCTCGGCTCGGCTCGAAGTCTAGGTCGTCGGTAGCGACGATGGTGGCGGGGAGGCGCGCGATTGGTCTGTCATCGCCAACCAACCCTCCGTCCCTTTAAAATTAATGGAAAAAGTAAAGCCTAAACGTAGAGTTGGATTCGTAACCTCGAAGTTACAAGTCGATTCGCTCAACTCTCAGGGGAGAGTAAACGCGGCGACTGTGGCGGCACTCGCCACCGATGCGAAGTCAGCGTCGCAAAGTGGGCGTTCAATTCGAACGTTTGAATCAGTTATTTTCTTTCGGGCCCTTTTCAGCCCTTAACCGTGGAAGCGCCGAAATTCGGGTTTCATTTTTAACGCGGCAGCTTATACCCCCCGAGCGTTACCGACCACTGCCGGTGATGTTCGGTAACTTTTTCTCCGCCGAGGTCGACGCGCGTTACCGATGCACATGTAACAAATTTTTCGAGAATCTTTCGCGAATTCTTCGCGCGGTAAACCTTCGTCTCCGCGTCCTCCGTCCGACGAGCCTACTCTCGCCCGCACCCGTCGACCGGTTCTCGAGCTATACGGCGACAAAGAAATCGCAAAATTTCACTAATTTGACGTCATCGAAGAAGTTACGGCCAACTGGGAATTAAAGGTATATCGCCTTCACGAATTTTCCGGGAGCCCGTCGGGCCTTCGGCCCCGTTCGGTACGGCTCGGCTCGAAGTCTAGGTCGTCGGTAGCGACGATGGTGGCGGGGAGGCGCGCGATTGGTCTGTCATCGCCAACCACCCCTTCGTCCCTTTAAAATTAATGGAAAAAGTAAACCTAAACGTAGAGTCGGATTCGTAACCTCGAAGTTACAAGTCGACTCGCTCAAATCTGAGGGGAGAGTAAACGCGGCGACTGTGGCGGCACTCGCAACCGATGCGAAGTCAGCGTCGCGAAGTAGGCGTTAAATTCGAACGTTTGAATCAGTTATGTTCTTTCGGGCCCTTTTCAGCCCTGAACCGTGGAAGCGCCGAAATTCGGGTTTCATTTTTAACGCGGCAGCTTATACCCCCCGAGCGTTACCGACCACTGCCGGTAGTGGTCGGTAAGTTATCCTCCGCCGAGGTCGACGCGCGTTACCGATGCACAGGTAAAAAATTTTTCGCGAATTTTGGCGAATTTTTCGCGCGGTAAACCTTCGTCTCCGCGTCCTCCATCCGACGAGCCTACTCTCGCCCGCACCCGTCGACCGGTTCTCGAGCTATACGGCGACAAAGAAATCGCAAAATTTCACTAATTTGACGTCATCGAAGAAGTTACGGCAAACTGGGAATTAAAGGTATATCGCCTTCACGAATTTTCCGGGAGCCCATCGGGCCCTCGGCCCCGCTCGGCTCGGCTCGGCTCGAGGTCGAGGTCATCGGTAGCGACGATGTTGGCGGGGAGGCGCGCGATTTGTCTGTCATCGCCATCCTCCCCCCCAACACCCGTCCCTTTAAAATTAATGGAAAATGTAAACCTAAACGTAGAGTCGGATTCGTAACCTCGAAGTTACATGTCGATTCGCTCAACTCTCAGGGGAGAGTAAACGCGACGACTGTAGCGGCACTCGCCACCGATGCGAAGTCAGCGTCGCAAAGTGGGCGTTCAATTCGAACGTTTGAATCAGTTATTTTCTTTCGGGCCCTTTTCAGCCCTGAACCGTGGAAGCGCCGAAATTCGGGTTTCATTTTTAACGCGGCAGCTTATACCCCCCGAGCGCTACCGACCACTGCCGGTGGTGGTCGGTAACTTATCCTCCGCCGAGGTCGGCGAGCGTTACCGATGCACACGTAAAAAATTTTTCGCGAATTTTCGCGAATTTTTCGCGCGGTAAACCTTTGTCTCCGCGTCCTCTGTCCGACGAGCCTACTCTCGCCCGCGCCCGTCGACCCGTTCTCGAGCTATACGACGACGAAGAAATCGCAAAATTTCACTAATTTGACGTCACCGAAAAAGTTACGGCCAACTGGGAATTAAAGGTACATCGCCTTCCCGAATTTTCCGGGAGCCCATCGGGCCTTCGGCCCCGCTCGGCTCGGCTCGGCTCGAGGTCGAGGTCGTCGGTAGCGACGATGGTGGCGGGGAGGCGCGCGATTGGTCTGTCATCGCCAACCACCCCACCACCCCCCCGTCCCTTTAAAATTAATGGAAAAGGTAAACCTAAACGTAGAGTCGGATTCGTAACCTCGAAGTTACAAGTCGATTCGCTCAACTATCAAGGGAGAGTAAACGCGGCGCTGTGGCGGCACCCGCCACCGATGCGAAGTCAGCGTCGCAAAGTTGGCGTTCAATTCGAACGTTTGAATCAGTTATTTTCTTTCGGGCCCTTTTCAGCCCTGAACCGTGGAAGCGCCGAAATTCGGGTTTCATTTTTAACGCGGCAGCTTATACCCCCCGAGCGTTACCGACCACTGCCGGTGGTGGTCGGTAAGTTATCCTCCGCCGAGGTCGACGCGCGTTACCGATGCACACGTAAAAAATTTTTCGCGAATTTTCGAGAATTTTTCGCGCGGTAAACCTTCGTCTCCGCGTCCTCCGTCCGACGAGCCTACTCTCGCCCGCACCCGTCGACCCGTTCTCGAGCTATACGGCGACAAAGAAACTTTAATTTTTCACTAATTTGACGTCATCGAGAAAGTTACGGCCAACTGGGAATTAAAGGTACATCGCCTTCCCGAATTTTCCGGGAGCCCATCGGGCCTTCGGCCCCGCTCGGCTCGGCTCGGCTCGGCTCGGCTCGAGGTCGAGTTCGTCGAAAGCGACGATGGTGGCGGTGAGGCGCGCGATTGGTCTGTCATCGCCAACCACCCCACCACCACCCCGTCCCTTTAAAATTAATGGAAAAGGTAAACCTAATCGTAGAGTCGGATTCGTAACCTCGAAGTTACAAGTCGATTCGCTCAACTATCGAGGGAGAGTAAACGCGGCGACTGTGGCGGCACTCGCCATCGATGCGAAGTCAGCGTCGCGAAGTTGGCGTTAAATTCGAACGTTTGAGTCAGTTATTTCCTTTCGGGCCCTTTTCAGCCCTGAACCGTGGAAGCGCCGAAATTCGGGTTTCATTTTTAACGCGGCAGCTTATACCCCCCGAGCGATACCGAACACTGCCGGTGGTGGTCGGTAACTTATCCTCCGCCGATGTCGACGCACGTTACCGATGCACACGTAAAAAATTTTTCGCGAATTTTCGAGAATTTTTCGCGCGGTAAACCTTTGTCTCCGCGTCCTCTGTCCGACGAGCCTACTCTCGCCCGCGCCCGTCGACCCGTTCTCGAGCTATACGGCGACGAAGAAATCGCAAAATTTCACTAATTTGACGTCACCGAAAAAGTTACGGCCAACTGGGAATTAAAGGTACATCGCCTTCCCGAATTTTCCGGGAGCCCATCGGGCCTTCGGCCCCGCTCGGCTCGGCTCGGCTCGAGGTCGAGGTCGTCGGTAGCGACGATGGTGGCGGGGAGGCGCGCGATTGGTCTGTCATCGCCATCCTCCCCCCCCACCCCCCACCCTTTAAAATTAATGGAAAATGTAAACCTAAACGTAGAGTCGGATTCGTAATCTCGAAGTCACGAGTCGATTCGCTCAACTATCAAGGGAGAGTAAACGCGGCGACTGTGGCGGCACTCGCCACCGATGCGAAGTCAGCGTCGCAAAGTTGGCGTTCAATTCGAACGTTTGAATCAGTTATTTTCTTTCGGGCCCTTTTCAGCCCTGAACCGTGGAAGCGCTGAAATTCGGGTTTCATTTTTAACGCGGCAGCTTATACCCTCCGAGCGTTACCGACCACTGCCGGTGGTGGTCGGTAAGTTATCCTCCGCCGAGGTCGACGCGCGTTACCGATGCACACGTAAAAAATTTTTCGAGAATCTTACGCGATTTTTTCGCGCGATTAACCTTCGTCTCCGCGTCCTCCGTCCGACGAGCCTACTCTCGCCCGCAACCGTCGACCGGGTCTCGAGCTATACGGCGACAAAAAAACTTTGATTTTTCACTAATTTGACGTCATCGAAAAAGTTACGGCCAACTGGGAATTAAAGGTATATCGCCTTCACGAATTTTCCGGGAGCCCATCGGGCCTTCGGCCCCGCTCGGCTCGGCTCGGTTCGGCTCGAGGTCGAGGTCGTCGATAGCGACGATGGTGGCGGGGAGGCGCGCGATTAGTCTGTCATCGTCAACCACCCCACCACCACCCCGTCCCTTTAAAATTAATGGAAAAGGTAAACCTAAACGTAGAGTCGGATTCGTAACCTCGAAGTTACAAGTCGATTCGCTCAACTCTCAGGGGAGAGTAAACGCGGCGACTGTGGCGGCACTCGCCACCGATGCGAAGTCAGCGTCGCGAAGTTGGCGTTAAATTCGAACGTTTGAATCAGTTATTTTCTTTCGGGCCCTTTTCAGCCCTGAACCGTGGAAGCGCCGAAATGCGGGTTTCATTTTTAACGCGGCAGCTTATACCCCCCGAGCGTTACCGACCACTGCCGGTGGTGGTCGGTAAGTTATCCTCCGCCGAGGTCGACGCGCGTTACCGTTGCACACGTAAAAAATTTTTCGCGAATTTTCGAGAATTTTTCGCGCGGTAAACCTTCGTCTCCGCGTCCTCCGCCCGACGAGCCTACTCTCGCCCGCACCCGTCGACCCGTTCTCGAGCTATACGGCGACAAAGAAACTTTGATTTTTCACTAATTTGACGTCATCGAGAAAGTTACGGCCAACTGGGAATTAAAGGTTTATCGCCTTCCCGAATTTTCCGGGAGCTAATCGGTCCTTCGGCCCCGCTCGGCTCGGCTCGGCTCGGCTCGAGGTCGAGGTCGTCGGTAGCGACATTGGTGGCGGGGAGGCGTGCGATTGGTCTGTCATCGCCAACCACCCCCCCCCCCAACCCCCCCTGCCCCTTTAAAATTAATGGAAAATGTAAACCTAAACGTAGGTCGGATTCGTAAGCTCAAAGTTACAAAGTGGATTCGCTCAACTATCGAGGGAGAGTAAACGCGGCGACTGTGGCGGCACTCGCCATCGATGCGAAGTCAGCGTCGCGAAGTTGGCGTTAAATTCGAACGTTTGAATCAGTTATTTTCTTTCGGGCCCTTTTCAGCCCTGAACCGTGGAAGCGCCGAAATTCGGGTTTCATTTTTAACGCGACAGCTTATACCCCCCGAGCGTTACCGACCACTGCCGGTGGTGGTCGGTAAGTTATCCTCCGCCGAGGTCGACGCGCGTTACCTATGCACACGTAAAAAATTTTTCGCGAATTTTCGAGAATTTTTCGCGCGGTAAACCTTTGTCTCCGCGTCCTCTGTCCGACGAGCCTACTCTCGCCCGCGCCCGTCGACCCGTTCTCGAGCTATACGGCGACGAAGAAATCGCAAAATTTCACTAATTTGACGTCACCGAAAAAGTTACGGCCAACTGGGAATTAAAGGTACATCGCCTTCCCGAATTTTCCGGGAGCCCATCGGGCCTTCGGCCCCGCTTGGCTCGGCTCGGCTCGGCTCGAGGTCGAGATCGTCGAAAGCGACGATGGTGGCGGTGAGGCGCGCGATTGGTCTGTCATCGCCAACCACCCCACCACCACCCCGTCCCTTTAAAATTAATGGAAAAGGTAAACCTAAACGTAGAGTCGGATTCGTAACCTCGAAGTTACAAGTCGATTCGCTCAACTCTCAGGGGAGAGTAAACGCGGCGACTGTAGCGGCACTCGCCACCGATGCGAAGTCAGCGTCGCGAAGTTGGCGTTCAATTCGAACGTTTGAGTCAGTTATTTTCTTTCGGGCCCTTTTCAGCCCTGAACATTGGAAGCGCCGAAATTCGGGTTTCATTTTTAACGCGGCAGCTTATATCCCCCTAGCGTTACCGACCACTGCCGGTGGTTGTCGGTAAGTTATCCTCCGCCGAGGTCGACGCGCGTTACCGATGCACACGTAAAAAATTTTTCGCGAATTTTCGCGAATTTTTCGCGCGGTAAACCTTCGTCTCCGAGTCCTCCGTCCGACGAGCCTACTCTCGCCCGCACCCGTCGACCCGTTCTCGAGCTATACGGCGACAAAGAAACTTTGATTTTTCACTAATTTGACGTCATCGAAAAAGTTACGGCCAACTGGGAATTAAAGGTATATCACCTTCACGAATTTTCCGGGAGCCCATCGGGCCTTCGGCCCCGCTCGGCTCGGCTCGGTTCGGCTCGAGGTCGAGGTCGTCGATAGCGACGATGGTGGCGGGGAGGCGCGCGATTGGTCTGTCATCGCCAACCCCCCCCCCCACTCCCTTTAAAATTAATGGAAAATGTAAACCTAAACGTAGAGTCGGATTCGTAATCTCGAAGTCACGAGTCGATTCGCTCAACTATCAGGGGATAGTAATTGCGGCGACTGTGGCGGCACTCGCCACCGATGCGAAGTCAGCGTCGCGAAGTTGGCGTTAAATTCGAACGTTTGCATCAGTTATTTTCTTTCGGGCCCTTTTGAGCCCTGAACCGTGGAAGCGCCGAAATTCGGGTTTCATTTTTAACGCGGCAGCTTATACCCCCCGAGCGTTACCGACCACTGCCGGTGATGTTCGGTAACTTTTTCTCCGCCGAGGTCGACGCGCGGTTACCGATGCACATGTAACAAATTTTTCGAGAATCTTTCGCGAATTTTTCGCGCGGTAAACCTTCGTCTCCGCGTCCTCCGTCCGACAAGCCTACTCTCGCCCGAACCCGTCGACCGGTTCTCGAGCTATACGGCGACAAAGAAATCGCAAAATTTCACTAATTTGACGTCATCGAAGAAGTTACGGCCAACTGGGAATTAAAGGTAAATCGCCTTCACGAATTTTCCGGGAGCCCGTCGGGCCTTCGGCCCCGCTCGGCTCGGGTCGGCTCGAAGTCTAGGTCGTCGGTAGCGACGATGGTGGCGGGGAGGCGCGCGATTGGTCTGTCATCGCCATCCTCCCCCCCAACCCCTCCGTCCCTTTAAAATTAATGGAAAAAGTAAACCTAAACGTAGAGTCGGATTCGTAACCTCGAAGTTACAAGTCGATTCGCTCAACTCTCAGGGGAGAGTAAACGCGGCGACTGTGGCGGCACTAGCCACCGATGCGAAGTCAGCGTCGCGAAGTTGGCATTAAATTCGAACGTTTGAATCAGTTATTTCCTTTCGGGCCCTTTTCAGCCCTGAACCGTGGAAGCGCCGAAATGCGGGTTTCATTTTTAACGCGGCAGCTTATACCCCCCGAGCGTTACCGACCACTGCCGGTGGTGGTCGGTAAGTTATCCTCCGCCGAGGTCGACGCGCGTTACCGTTGCACACGTAAAAAATTTTTCGCGAATTTTCGAGAATTTTTCGCGCGGTAAACCTTCGTCTCCGCGTCCTCCGTCCAACGAGCCTACTCTCGCCCGCACCCGACGACCCGTTCTCGAGCTATACGGCGACAAAGAAACTTTGATTTTTCACTAATTTGACGTCATCGAGAAAGTTACGGCCAACTGGGAATTAAAGGTTTATCGCCTTCCCGAATTTTCCGGGAGCTAATCGGTCCTTCGGCCCCGCTCGGCTCGGCTCGGCTCGGCTCGAGGTCGAGGTCGTCGGTAGCGACGTTGGTGGCGGGGAGGCGTGCGATTGGTCTGTCATCGCCAACCACCCCCCCCCCCCAACCCCCACTGCCCCTTTAAAATTAATGGAAAATGTAAACCTAAACGTAGGTCGGATTCGTAAGCTCAAAGTTACAAAGTGGATTCGCTCAACTATCGAGGGAGAGTAAACGCGGCGACTGTGGCGGCACTCGCCATCGATGCGAAGTCAGCGTCGCGAAGTTGGCGTTAAATTCGAACGTTTGAATCATTTATTTTCTTTCGGGCCCTTTTCAGCCCTGAACCGTGGAAGCGCCGAAATTCGGGTTTCATTTTTAACGCGGCAGCTTATATCCCCCGACCGTTACCGACCACTGCCGGTGATGTTCGGTAACTTTTTCTCCGCCGAGCTCGACGCGCGGTTACCGATGCACATGTAACAAATTTTTCGAGAATCTTTCGCGAATTTTTCGCGCGGTAAACCTTCGTCTCCGCGTCCTCCGTCCGACGAGAATACTCTCGACCGCACCCGTCGACCCGTTCTCGAGCTATACGGCGACAAAGAAATCGCAAAATTTCACTAATTTGACGTCATCGAGAAAGTTACGGCCAACTGGGAATTAAAGGTACATCGCCTTCTCGAATTTTCCGGGAGCCCATCGGGCCTTCGGCCCCGCTCGGCTCGGCTCGGCTCGGCTCGAGGTCGAGGTCGTCGGTAGCGGCGATGGTGGCGGGGAGGCGCGCGATTGGTCTGTCATCGCCATCCTCCCCCCCAACCCCCCTCCCTTTAAAATTAATGGAAACTGTAAACCTAAACGTAGAGTCGGATTCGTAACCTCGAAGTTACAAGTCGATTCGCTCAACTATCAAGGGAGAGTAAACCCGGCGACTGTGGCGGCACTCGCCACCGATGCGAAGTCAGCGTCGCAAAGTTGGCGTTCAATTCGAACGTTTGAATCAGTTATTTTCTTTCGGGCCCTTTTCAGCCCTGAACCGTGGAAGCGCTGAAATTCGGGTTTCATTTTTAACGCGGCAGCTTATACCCCCCGAGCGTTACCGACCACTGCCGGTGGTGGTCGGTAAGTTATCCTCCGCCGAGGTCGACGCGCGTTACCGTTGCACACGTAAAAAATTTTTCGCGAATTTTCGAGAATTTTTCGCGCGGTAAACCTTCGTCTCCGCGTCCTCCGTCCAACGAGCCTACTCTCGCCCGCACCCGACGACCCGTTCTCGAGCTATACGGCGACAAAGAAACTTTGATTTTTCACTAATTTGACGTCATCGAGAAAGTTACGGCCAACTGGGAATTAAAGGTTTATCGCCTTCCCGAATTTTCCGGGAGCTAATCGGTCCTTCGGCCCCGCTCGGCTCGGCTCGGCTCGGCTCGAGGTCGAGGTCGTCGGTAGCGACGTTGGTGGCGGGGAGGCGTGCGATTGGTCTGTCATCGCCAACCACCCCCCCCCCCCAACCCCCACTGCCCCTTTAAAATTAATGGAAAATGTAAACCTAAACGTAGGTCGGATTCGTAAGCTCAAAGTTACAAAGTGGATTCGCTCAACTATCGAGGGAGAGTAAACGCGGCGACTGTGGCGGCACTCGCCATCGATGCGAAGTCAGCGTCGCGAAGTTGGCGTTAAATTCGAACGTTTGAATCAGTTATTTTCTTTCGGGCCCTTTTCAGCCCTGAACCGTGGAAGCGCCGAAATTCGGGTTTCATTTTTAACGCGGCAGCTTATATCCCCCGACCGTTACCGACCACTGCCGGTGATGTTCGGTAACTTTTTCTCCGCCGAGCTCGACGCGCGGTTACCGATGCACATGTAACAAATTTTTCGAGAATCTTTCGCGAATTTTTCGCGCGGTAAACCTTCGTCTCCGCGTCCTCCGTCCGACGAGAATACTCTCGACCGCACCCGTCGACCCGTTCTCGAGCTATACGGCGACAAAGAAATCGCAAAATTTCACTAATTTGACGTCATCGAGAAAGTTACGGCCAACTGGGAATTAAAGGTACATCGCCTTCTCGAATTTTCCGGGAGCCCATCGGGCCTTCGGCCCCGCTCGGCTCGGCTCGGCTCGGCTCGAGGTCGAGTTCGTCGAAAGCGACGATGGTGGCGGTGAGGCGCGCGATTGGTCTGTCATCGTCAACCACCCCACCACCACCCCGTCCCTTTAAAATTAATGGAAAAGGTAAACCTACACGTAGAGTCGGATTCGTAACCTCGAAGTTACAAGTCGATTCGCTCAACTCTCAGGGGAGAGTAAACGCGGCGACTGTAGCGGCACTCGCCACCGATGCGAAGTCAGCGTCGCGAAGTTGGCGTTAAATTCGAACGTTTGAGTCAGTTATTTTCTTTCGGGCCCTTTTGAGCCCTGAACCGTGGAAGCGCCGAAATTCGGGTTTCATTTTTAACGCGGCAGCTTATACCCCCCGAGCGTTACCGACCACTGCCGGTGATGTTCGGTAACTTTTTCTCCGCCGAGGTCGACGCGCGGTTACCGATGCACATGTAACAAATTTTTCGCGAATTTTCGAGAATTTTTCGCGCGGTAAACCTTCGTCTCCGCGTCCTCCGTCCGACGAGCCTACTCTCGCCCGCACCCGTCGACCCGTTCTCGAGCTATACGGCGACAAAGAAACTTTGATTTTTCACTAATTTGACGTCATCGAGAAAGTTACGGCCAACTGGGAATTAAAGGTACATCGCCTTCCCGAATTTTCCGGGAGCCCATCGGGCCTTCGGCCCCGCTCGGCTCGGCTCGGCTCGAGGTCGAGGTCGTCGGTAGCGACGTTGGTGGCGGGGAGGCGTGCGATTGGTCTGTCATCGCCAACCACCCCCCCCCCAACCCCCCCTGCCCCTTTAAAATTAATGGAAAATGTAAACCTAAACGTAGGTCGGATTCGTAAGCTCAAAGTTACAAGTCGATTCGCTCAACTATCGAGGGAGAGTAAACGCGGCGACTGTGGCGGCACTCGCCATCGATGCGAAGTCAGCGTCGCAAAGGTGGCGTTAAATTCGAACGTTTGAATCAGTTATTTTCTTTCGGGCCCTTTTCAGCCCTGAACCGTGGAAGCGCCGAAATTCGGGTTTCATTTTTAACGCAGCAGCTTATACCCCCCGAGCGTTACCGACCACTGCCGGTGGTGGTCGGTAAGTTATCCTTCGCCGAGGTCGACGCGCGTTACCGATGCACACGTAAAAAATTTTTCGAGAATCTTACGCGATTTTTTCGCGCGATTAACCTTCGTCTCCGCGTCCTCCGTCCGACGAGCCTACTATCGCCCGCGCCCGTCGACCCGTTCTCGAGCTATACGGCGACAAAGAAATAGCAAAATTTCACTAATTTGACGTCATCGAGAAAGTTACGGCCAACTGGGAATTAAAGGTACATCGCCTTCTCGAATTTTCCGGGAGCCCATCGGGCCTTCGGCCCCGCTCGGCTCGGCTCGGCTCGGCTCGAGGTCGAGTTCGTCGAAAGCGACGATGGTGGCGGTGAGGCGCGCGATTGGTCTGTCATCGTCAACCACCCCACCACCACCCCGTCCCTTTAAAATTAATGGAAAAGGTAAACCTAAACGTAGAGTCGGATTCGTAACCTCGAAGTTACAAGTCGATTCGCTCAACTCTCAGGGGAGAGTAAACGCGGCGACTGTAGCGGCACTCGCCACCGATGCGAAGTCAGCGTCGCGAAGTTGGCGTTAAATTCGAACGTTTGAGTCAGTTATTTTCTTTCGGGCCCTTTTGAGCCCTGAACCGTGGAAGCGCCGAAATTCGGGTTTCATTTTTAACGCGGCAGCTTATACCCCCCGAGCGATACCGAACACTGCCGGTGGTGGTCGGTAACTTATCCTCCGCCGATGTCGACGCACGTTACCGATGCACACGTAAAAAATTTTTCGCGAATTTTCGCGAATTTTTCGCGCGGTAAACCTTCGTCTCCGCGTCCTCCGTACGACGAGCCTACTCTCGCCCGCACCCGTCGACCCGTTCTCGAGCTATACGGCGACGAAGAAATCGCAAAATTTCACTAATTTGACGTCACCGAAAAAGTTACGGCCAACTGGGAATTAAAGGTACATCGCCTTCCCGAATTTTCCGGGAGCCCATCGGGCCTTCGGCCCCGCTCGGCTCGGCTCGGCTCGGCTCGAGGTCGAGTTCGTCGAAAGCGACGATGGTGGCGGTGAGGCGCGCGATTGGTCTGTCATCGCCAACCACCCCCCCCCCCAACCCCCCCTGCCCCTTTAAAATTAATGGAAAATGTAAACCTAAACGTAGGTCGGATTCGTAAGCTCAAAGTTACAAGTCGATTCGCTCAACTATCGAGGGAGAGTAAACGCGGCGACTGTGGCGGCACTCGCCATCGATGCGAAGTCAGCGTCCCCGTTCGGCCCCGCTCGGCTCGGCTCGGTTCGGCTCGAGGTCGAGGTCGTCGATAGCGACGATGGTGGCGGGGAGGCGCGCGATTGGTCTGTCATCGCCAACCCCCAAACCCCCCCCCTTTAAAATTAATGGAAAATGTAAACCTAAACGTAGAGTCGGATTCGTAATCTCGAAGTCACGAGTCGATTCGCTCAACTATCAGGGGATAGTAATTGCGGCGACTGTGGCGGCACTCGCCACCGATGCGAAGTCAGCGTCGCGAAGTTGGCGTTAAATTCGAACGTTTGCATCAGTTATTTTCTTTCGGGCCCTTTTGAGCCCTGAACCGTGGAAGCGCCGAAATCCGGGTTTCATTTTTAACGCGGCAGCTTATACCCCCCGAGCGTTACCGACCACTGCCGGTGATGTTCGGTAACTTTTTCTCCGCCGAGGTCGACGCACGTTACCGATGCACACGTAAAAAATTTTTCGCGAATTTTCGCGAATTTTTCGAGCGGTAAACCTTCGTCTCCGCGTCCTCCGTCCGACGAGCCTACTCTCGCCCGCACCCGTCGACCCGTTCTCGAGCTATACGGCGACAAAGAAACTTTGATTTTTCACTAATTTGACGTCATCGAGAAAGTTACGGCCAACTGGGAATTAAAGGTTTATCGCCTTCCCGAATTTTCCGGGAGCCAATCGGTCCTTCGGCCCCGCTCGGCTCGGCTCGGCTCGGCTCGAGGTCGAGGTCGTCGGTAGCGACGTTGGTGGCGGGGAGGCGTGCGATTGGTCTGTCATCGCCAACAACCCCCCCAACCCCCCCTTCCCCTTTAAAATTAATGGAAAATGTAAACCTAAACGTAGGTCGGATTCGTAAGCTCAAAGTTACAAGTAGATTCGCTCCCCTATCGAGGGAGAGTAAACGCGGCGACTGTGGCGGCACTCGCCATCGATGCGAAGTCAGCGTCGCGAAGTTTGCGTTAAATTCGAACGTTTGAGTCAGTTATTTCCTTTCGGGCCCTTTTCAGCCCTGAACCGTGGAAGCGCCGAAATTCGGGTTTCATTTTTAACGCGGCAGCTTATACCCCCCGAGCGATACCGAACACTGCCGGTGGTGGTCGGTAACTTATCCTCCGCCGATGTCGACGCACGTTACCGATGCACACGTAAAAAATTTTTCGCGAATTTTCGCGAATTTTTCGCGCGGTAAACCTTCGTCTCCGTGTCCTCCGTCCGACGAGCCTACTCTCGCCCGCACCCGTCGACCCGTTCTCGAGCTATACGGCGACAAAGAAACTTTGATTTTTCACTAATTTGACGTCATCGAAAAAGTTACGGCCAACTGGGAATTAAAGGTATATCACCTTCACGAATTTTCCGGGAGCCCATCGGGCTTTCGGCCCCGCTCGGCTCGGCTCGGTTCGGCTCGAGGTCGAGGTCGTCGATAGCGACGATGGTGGCGGGGAGGCGCGCGATTGGTCTGTCATCGCCAACCCCCCCCCACCCCCACTCCCTTTAAAATTAATGGAAAATGTAAACCTAAACGTAGTGTCGGATTCGTAATCTCGAAGTCACGATTCGATTCGCTCAACTATTAGGGGATAGTAATTGCGGCGACTGTGGCGGCACTCGCCACCGATGCGAAGTCAGCGTCGCGAAGTTGGCGTTAAATTCGAACGTTTGCATCAGTTATTTTCTTTCGGGCCCTTTTGAGCCCTGAACCGTGGAAGCGCCGAAATTCGGGTTTCATTTTTAACGCGGCAGCTTATACCCCCCGAGCGTTACCGACCACTGCCGGTGATGTTCGGTAACTTTTTCTCCGCCGAGGTCGACGCGCGGTTACCGATGCACATGTAACAAATTTTTCGAGAATCTTTCGCGAATTTTTCGCGCGGTAAACCTTCGTCTCCGCGTCCTCTGTCCGACGAGCCTACTCTCGCCCGCGCCCGTCGACCCGTTCTCGAGCTATACGGCGACGAAGAAATCGCAAAATTTCACTAATTTGACGTCACCGAAAAAGTTACGGCCAACTGGGAATTAAAGGTACATCGCCTTCCCGAATTTTCCGGGAGCCCATCGGGCCTTCGGCCCCGCTCGGCTCGGCTCGGCTCGGCTCGGCTCGGCTCGAGGTCGAGTTCGTCGAAAGCGACGATGGTGGCGGTGAGGCGCGCGATTGGTCTGTCATCGCCAACCACCCCACCACCACCCCGTCCCTTTAAAATTAATGGAAAAGGTAAACCTAAACGTAGAGTCGGATTCGTAACCTCGAAGTTACAAGTCGATTCGCTCAACTCTCAGGGGAGAGTAAACGCGGCGACTGTAGCGGCACTCGCCACCGATGCGAAGTCAGCGTCGCGAAGTTGGCGTTCAATTCGAACGTTTGAGTCAGTTATTTTCTTTCGGGCCCTTTTCAGCCCTGAACATTGGAAGCGCCGAAATCCGGGTTTCATTTTTAACGCGGCAGCTTATATCCCCCGAGCGTTACCGACCACTGCCGGTGGTTGTCGGTAAGTTATCCTCCGCCGAGGTCGACGCGCGTTACCGATGCACACGTAAAAAATTTTTCGCGAATTTTCGAGAATTTTTCGCGCGGTAAACCTTTGTCTCCGCGTCCTCTGTCCGACGAGCCTACTCTCGCCCGCGCCCGTCGACCCGTTCTCGAGCTATACGGCGACGAAGAAATCGCAAAATTTCACTAATTTGACGTCACCGAAAAAGTTACGGCCAACTGGGAATTAAAGGTACATCGCCTTCCCGAATTTTCCGGGTGCCCATCGGGCCTTCGGCCCCGCTCGGCTCGGCTCGGCTCGAGGTCGAGGTCGTCGGTAGCGACGATGGTGGCGGGGAGGCGCGCGATTGGTCTGTCATCGCCATCCTCCCACCCAACCCCCCTCCCTTTAAAATTAATGGAAAATGTAAACCTAAATGTAGAGTCGGATTCGTAACCTCGAAGTTACAAGTCGATTCGCTCAACTATCAAGGGAGAGTAAACGCGGCGACTGTGGCGGCACTCGCCACCGATGCGAAGTCAGCGTCGCAAAGTTGGCGTTCAATTCGAACGTTTGAATCAGTTATTTTCTTTCGGGCCCTTTTCAGCCCTGAACCGTGGAAGCGCTGAAATTCGTGTTTCATTTTTAACGCGGCAGCTTATACCCTCCGAGCGTTACCGACCACTGCCGGTGGTGGTCGGTAAGTTATCCTCCGCCGAGGCCGACGCGCGTTACCGATGCACACGTAAAAAATTTTTCGAGAATCTTACGCGATTTTTTCGCGCGATTAACCTTCGTCTCCGCGTCCTCCGTCCGACGAGCCTACTCTCGCCCGCAACCGTCGACCGGGTCTCGAGCTATACGGCGACAAAAAAACTTTGATTTTTCACTAATTTGACGTCATCGAAAAAGTTACGGCCAACTGGGAATTAAAGGTATATCGCCTTCACGAATTTTCCGGGAGCCCATCGGGCCTTCGGCCCCGCTCGGCTCGGCTCGGTTCGGCTCGAGGTCGAGGTCGTCGATAGCGACGATGGTGGCGGGGAGGGGCGCGATTGGTCTGTCATCGCCAACCCCCCCACCCCTCCTTTAAAATTAATGGAAAATGTAAACCTAAACGTAGAGTCGGATTCGTAACCTCAAAGTCACTAGTCGATTCGCTCAACTATCAGGGGAGAGTAAACGCGGCGACTGTGGCGGCACTCGCCACCGATGCGAAGTCAGCGTCGCGAAGTTGGCGTTAAATTCGAACGTTTGAATCAGTTATTTTCTTTCGGGCCCTTTTCAGCCCTGAACCGTGTATGCGCCGAAATTCGGGTTTCATTTTTAACGCGGAAGCTTATACCCCCCGAGCGTTACCGACCACTGCCGGTGGTGGTCGGTAAGTTATCCTCCGCCGAGATCGACGCGCGTTACCGATGCACACGTAAAAAATTTTTCGCGAATTTTCGAGAATTTTTCGCGCGGTAAACCTTTGTCTCCACGCCCTCTGTCCGACGAGCCTACTCTCGCCCGCGCCCGTCGACCCGTTCTCGAGCTATACGGCGACGAAGAAATCGGAAAATTTCACTAATTTGACGTCACCGAAAAAGTTACGGCCAACTGGGAATTAAAGGTACATCGCCTTCCCGAATTTTCCGGGAGCCCATCGGGCCTTCGGCCCCGCTCGGCTCGGCTCGGCTCGGCTCGAGGTCGAGTTCGTCGAAAGCGACGATGGTGGCGGTGAGGCGCGCGATTGGTCTGTCATCGTCAACCACCCCACCACCACCCCGTCCCTTTAAAATTAATGGAAAAGGTAAACCTAAACGTAGAGTCGGATTCGTAACCTCGAAGTTACAAGTCGATTCGCTCAACTCTCAGGGGAGAGTAAACGCGGCGACTGTGGCGGCACTCGCCACCGATGCGAAGTCAGCGTCGCGAAGTTGGCGTTAAATTCGAACGTTTGAATCAGTTATTTTCTTTCGGGCCCTTTTCAGCCCTGAACCGTGGAAGCGCCGAAATTCGGGTTTCATTTTTAACGCGGCAGCTTATACCCCCCGAGCGTTACCGACCACTGCCGGTGGTGGTCGGTAAGTTATCCTCCGCCGAGGTCGACGCGCGTTACCGATGCACACGTAAAAAATTTTTCGCGAATTTTCGAGAATTTTTCGCGCGGGAAACCTTCGTCTCCGCGTCCTCCGTCCGACGAGCCTACTCTCGCCCGCACGAGTCGACCCGTTCTCGAGCTATACGGCGACAAAGAAACTTTGATTTTTCACTAATTTGACGTCATCGAGAAAGTTACGGCCAACTGGGAATTAAAGGTTTATCGCCTTCCCGAATTTTCCGGGAGCCAATCGGTCCTTCGGCCCCGCTCGGCTCGGCTCGGCTCGGCTCGAGGTCGAGGTCGTCGGTAGCGACGTTGGTGGCGGGGAGGCGTGCGATTGGTCTGTCATCGCCAACCACCCCCCCCAACCCCCCCTGCCCCTTTAAAATTAATGGAAAATGTAAACCTAAACGTAGGTCGGATTCGTAAGCTCAAAGTTACAAGTCGATTCGCTCAACTATCGAGGGAGAGTAAACGCGGCGACTGTGGCGGCACTCGCCATCGATGCGAAGTCAGCGTCGCGAAGTTGGCGTTAAATTCGAACGTTTGAATCAGTTATTTTCTTTCGGGCCCTTTTCAGCCCTGAACCGTGGAAGCGCCGAAATTCGGGTTTCATTTTTAACGCAGCAGCTTATACCCCCCGAGCGTTACCGACCACTGCCGGTGGTGGTCGGTAAGTTATCCTCCGCCGAGGTCGACGCGCGTTACCGATGCACACGTAAAAAATTTTTCGCGAATTTTCGAGAATTTTTCGCGCGATTAACCTTCGTCTCCGCGTCCTCCGTCCGACGAGCCTACTCTCGCCCGCAACCGTCGACCGGGTCTCGAGCTATACGGCGACAAAAAAACTTTGATTTTTCACTAATTTGACGTCATCGAAAAAGTTACGGCCAACTGGGAATTAAAGGTATATCGCCTTCACGAATTTTCCGGGAGCCCATCGGGCCTTCGGCCCCGCTCGGCTCGGCTCGGTTCGGCTCGAGGTCGAGGTCGTCGATAGCGACGATGGTGGCGGGGAGGCGCGCGATTGGTCTGTCATCGCCAACCCCCCCACCCCCCCCTTTAAAATTAATGGAAAATGTAAACCTAAACGTAGAGTCGGATTCGTAACCTCGAAGTCACTAGTCGATTCGCTCAACTATCAGGGGAGAGTAAACGCGGCGACTGTGGCGGCACTCGCCACCGATGCGAAGTCAGCGTCGCAAAGTTGGCGTTCAATTCGAACGTTTGAATCAGTTATTTTCTTTCGGGCCTTTTTCAGCCCTGAACCGTGGAAGTGCCGAAAGTCGGGTTTCATTTTTAACGCGGCAGCTTATACCCCCCGACCGTTACCGACCACTGCCGGTGATGTTCGGTAACTTTTTCTCCGCCGAGGTCGACGAGCGGTTACCGATGCACATGTAACAAATTTTTCGAGAATCTTTCGCGAATTTTTCGCGCGGTAAACCTTCGTCTCCGCGTCCTCCGTCCGACGAGCCTACTCTCGCCCGCACCCGTCGACCCGTTCTCGAGCTATACGGCGACAAAGAAACTTTGATTTTTCACTAATTTGACGTCATCGAGAAAGTTACGGCCAACTGGGAATTAAAGGTACATCGCCTTCCCGAATTTTCCGGGAGCCCATCGGGCCTTCGGCCCCGCTCGGCTCGGCTCGGCTCGGCTCGAGGTCGAGTTCGTCGAAAGCGACGATGGTGGCGGTGAGGCGCGCGATTGGTCTGTCATCGTCAACCACTCCACCACCACCCCGTCCCTTTAAAATTAATGGAAAAAGTAAACCTAAACGTAGAGTCGGATTCGTAACCTCGAAGTTACAAGTCGATTCGCTCAACTCTCAGGGGAGAGTAAACGCGGCGACTGTAGCGGCACTCGCCACCGATGCGAAGTCAGCGTCGCGAAGTTGGCGTTCAATTCGAACGTTTGAGTCAGTTATTTCCTTTCGGGCCCTTTTCAGCCCTGAACCGTGGAAGCGCCGAAATTCGGGTTTCATTTTTAACGCGGCAGCTTATACCCCCCGAGCGATACCGAACACTGCCGGTGGTGGTCGGTAACTTATCCTCCGCCGATGTCGACGCACGTTACCGATGCACACGTAAAAAATTTTTCGCGAATTTTCGCGAATTTTTCGCGCTGTAACCTTCGTCTCCGCGTCCTCCGTACGACGAGCCTACTCTCGCCCGCACCCGTCGACCCGTTCTCGAGCTATACCGCGACAAAGAAACTTCGATTTTTCACTAATTTGACGTCATCGAGAAAGTTACGGCCAACTGGGAATTAAAGGTACATCGCCTTCCCGAATTTTCCGGGAGCCCATCGGGCCTTCGGCCCCGCTCGGCTCGGCTCGGCTCGGCTCGAGGTCGAGTTCGTCGAAAGCGACAATGGTGGCGGTGAGGCGCGCGATTGGTCTGTCATCGTCAACCACCCCACCACCACCCCGTCCCTTTAAAATTAATGGAATAGGTAAACCTAAACGTAGAGTCGGATTCGTAACCTCGAAGTTACAAGTCGATTCGCTCAACTCTCAGGGGAGAGTAAACGCGGCGACTGTAGCGGCACTCGCCACCGATGCGAAGTCAGCGTCGCGAAGTTGGCGTTCAATTCGAACGTTTGAGTCAGTTATTTCCTTTCGGGCCCTTTTCAGCCCTGAACCGTGGAAGCGCCGAAATTCGGGTTTCATTTTTAACGCGGCAGCTTATACCCCCCGAGCGATACCGAACACTGCCGGTGGTGGTCGGTAACTTATCCTCCGCCGATGTCGACGCACGTTACCGATGCACACGTAAAAAATTTTTCGCGAATTTTCGCGAATTTTTCGCGCGGTAACCTTCGTCTCCGCGTCCTCCGTACGACGAGCCTACTCTCGCCCGCACCCGTCGACCCGTTCTCGAGCTATACCGCGACAAAGAAACTTCGATTTTTCACTAATTTGACGTCATCGAGAAAGTTACGGCCAACTGGGAATTAAAGGTTTATCGCCTTCCCGAATTTTCCGGGAGCCAATCGGTCCTTCGGCCCCGCTCGGCTCGGCTCGGCTCGGCTCGAGGTCGAGGTCGTCGGTAGCGAAGTTGGTGGCGGGGAGGCGTGCGATTGGTCTGTCATCGCCAACCACCCCCCCCAACCCCCCCTACCCCTTTAAAATTAATGGAAAATATAAACCTAAACGTAGGTCGGATTCGTAAGCTCAAAGTTACAAGTCGATTCGCTCAACTATCGAGGGAGAGTAAACGCGGCGACTGTGGCGGCACTCGCCATCGATGCGAAGTCAGCGTCGCGAAGTTGGCGTTAAATTCGTACGTTTGAATCAGTTATTTTCTTTCGGGCCCTTTTCAGCCCTGAACCGTGGAAGCGCTGAAATTCGGGTTTCATTTTTAACGCGGCAGCTTATACCCCCGGAGCGTTACCGACCACTGCCGGTGGTGGTCGGTATGTTATCCTCCGCCGAGGTCGACGCGCGTTACCGATGCACACGTAAAAAATTTTTCGAGAATCTTAAGCGATTTTTTCGCGCGATTAACCTTCGTCTCCGCGTCCTCCGTCCGACGAGCCTACTCTCGCCCGCAACCGTCGACCGGGTCTCGAGCTATACGGCGACAAAAAAACTTTGATTTTTCACTAATTTGACGTCATCGAAAAAGTTACGGCCAACTGGGAATTAAAGGTATATCGCCTTCACGAATTTTCCGGGAGCCCATCGGGCCTTCGGCCCCGCTCGGCTCGGCTCGGTTCGGCTCGAGGTCGAGGTCGTCGATAGCGACGATGGTGGCGGGGAGGCGCGCGATTGGTCTGTCATCGCCAACCCCCCCACCCCCCCCTTTAAAATTAATGGAAAATGTAAACCTAAACGTAGAGTCGGATTCGTAACCTCGAAGTCACTAGTCGATTCGCTCAACTATCAGGGGAGAGTAAACGCGGCGACTGTGGCGGCACTCGCCACCGATGCGAAGTCAGCGTCGCAAAGTTGGCGTTCAATTCGAACGTTTGAATCAGTTATTTTCTTTCGGGCCTTTTTCAGCCCTGAACCGTGGAAGTGCCGAAAGTCGGGTTTCATTTTTAACGCGGCAGCTTATACCCCCCGACCGTTACCGACCACTGCCGGTGATGTTCGGTAACTTTTTCTCCGCCGAGGTCGACGCGCGGTTACCGATGCACATGTAACAAATTTTTCGAGAATCTTTCGCGAATTTTTCGCGCGGTAAACCTTCGTCTCCGCGTCCTCCGTCCGACGAGCCTACTCTCGCCCGCACCCGTCGACCCGTTCTCGAGCTATACGGCGACAAAGAAACTTTGATTTTTCACTAATTTGACGTCATCGAGAAAGTTACGGCCAACTGGGAATTAAAGGTACATCGCCTTCCCGAATTTTCCGGGAGCCCATCGGGCCTTCGGCCCCGCTCGGCTCGGCTCGGTTCGGCTCGAGGTCGAGGTCTTCGATAGCGACGATGGTGGCGGGGAGGCGCGCGATTGGTCTGTCATCGCCAACCCCCCCACCACCACCCCGTCCCTTTAAAATTAATGGAAAAGGTAAACCTAAACGTAGAGTCGGATTCGTAACCTCGAAGTTACAAGTCGATTCGCTCAACTCTCAGGGGAGAGTAAACGCGGCGACTGTAGCGGCACTCGCCACCGATGCGAAGTCAGCGTCGCGAAGTTGGCGTTCAATTCGAACGTTTGAGTCAGTTATTTTCTTTCGGGCCCTTTTCTGCCCTGAACATTGGAAGCGCCGAAATTCGGGTTTCATTTTTAACGCGGCAGCTTATATCCCCCGAGCGTTACCGACCACTGCCGGTGGTTGTCGGTAAGTTATCCTCCGCCGAGGTCGACGCGCGTTACCGATGCACACGTAAAAAATTTGTCGCGAATTTTCGAGAATTTTTCGCGCGGTAAACCTTTGTCTCCGCGTCCTCTGACCGGCGAGCCTACTCTCGCCCGCGCCCGTCGACCCGTTCTCGAGCTATACGGCGACGAAGAAATCGCAAAATTTCACTAATTTGACATCACCGAAAAAGTTACGGCCAACTGGGAATTAAAGGTACATCGCCTTCCCGAATTTTCCGGGTGCCCATCGGGCCTTCGGCCCCGCTCGGCTCGGCTCGGCTCGAGGTCGAGGTCGTCGGTAGCGGCGATGGTGGCGGGGAGGCGCGCGATTGGTCTGTCATCGCCATCCTCCCCCCCAACCCCCCTCCCTTTAAAATTAATGGAAACTGTAAACCTAAACGTAGAGTCGGATTCGTAACCTCGAAGTTACAAGTCGATTCGCTCAACTATCAAGGGAGAGTAAACGCGGCGACTGTGGCGGCACTCGCCACCGATGCGAAGTCAGCGTCGCAAAGTTGGCGTTCAATTCGAACGTTTGAATCAGTTATTTTCTTTCGGGCCCTTTTCAGCCCTGAACCGTGGAAGCGCTGAAATTCGGGTTTCATTTTTAACGCGGCAGCTTATACCACCCGAGCGTTACCGACCACTGCCGGTGGTGGTCGGTAACTTATCCTCCGCCGATGTCGACGCACGTTACCGATGCACACGTAAAAAATTTTTCGCGAATTTTCGCGAATTTTTCGCGCGGTAAACCTTCGTCTCCGCGTCCTCCGTACGACGAGCCTACTCTCGCCCGCACCCGTCGACCCGTTCTCGAGCTATACCGCGACAAAGTAACTTCGATTTTTCACTAATTTGACGTCATCGAGAAAGTTACGGCCAACTGGGAATTAAAGGTTTATCGCCTTCCCGAATTTTCCGGGAGCCAATCGGTCCTTCGGCCCCGCTCGGCTCGGCTCGGCTCGGCTCGAGGTCGAGGTCGTCGGTAGCGACGTTGGTGGCGGGGAGGCGCGCGATTGGTCTGTCATCGCCAACCCCCCCACCCCCCCTTTAAAATTAATGGAAAATGTAAACCTAAACGTAGAGTCGGATTCGTAACCTCGAAGTCACTAGTCGATTCGCTCAACTATCAGGGGAGAGTAAACGCGGCGACTGTAGCGGCACTCGCCACCGATGCGAAGTCAGCGTCGCGAAGTTGGCGTTAAATTCGAACGTTTGAGTCAGTTATTTCCTTTCGGGCCCTTTTCAGCCCTGAACCGTGGAAGCGCCGAAATTCGGGTTTCATTTTTAACGCGGCAGCTTATACCCCCCGAGCGATACCGAACACTGCCGGTGGTGGTCGGTAACTTATCCTCCGCCAATGTCGACGCACGTTACCGATGCACACGTAAAAAATTTTTCGCGAATTTTCGCGAATTTTTCGCGCCGTAAACCTTCGTCTCCGCGTCCTCCGTACGACGAGCCTACTCTCGCCCGCACCCGTCGACCCGTTCTCGAGCTATACCGCGACAAAGAAACTTCGATTTTTCACTAATTTGACGTCATCGAGAAAGTTACGGCCAACTGGGAATTAAAGGTTTATCGCCTTCCCGAATTTTCCGGGAGCCAATCGGTCCTTCGGCCCCGCTCGGCTCGGCTCGGCTCGGCTCGAGGTCGAGGTCGTCGGTAGCGACGTTGGTGGCGGGGAGGCGTGCGATTGGTCTGTCATCGCCAACCACCCCCCCAACCCCCCCTTCCCCTTTAAAATTAATGGAAAATGTAAACCTAAACGTAGGTCGGATTCGTAAGCTCAAAGTTACAAGTCGATTCGCTCAACTATCGAGGGAGAGTAAACGCGGCGACTGTGGCGGCACTCGCCATCGATGCGAAGTCAGCGTCGCGAAGTTGGCGTTAAATTCGTACGTTTGAATCAGTTATTTTCTTTCGGGCCCTTTTCAGCCCTGAACCGTGGAAGCGCTGAAATTCGGGTTTCATTTTTAACGCGGCAGCTTATACCCCCCGAGCGTTACCGACCACTGCCGGTGGTGGTCGGTAAGTTATCCTCCGCCGAGGTCGACGCGCGTTACCGATGCACACGTAAAAAATTTTTCGAGAATCTTAAGCGATTTTTTCGCGCGATTAACCTTCGTCTCCGCGTCCTCCGTCCGACGAGCCTATTCTCGCCCGCAACCGTCGACCGGGTCTCGAGCTATACGGCGACAAAAAAACTTTGATTTTTCACTAATTTGACGTCATCGAAAAAGTTACGGCCAACTGGGAATTAAAGGTATATCGCCTTCACGAATTTTCCGGGAGCCCACCGGGCCTTCGGCCCCGCTCGGCTCGGCTCGGTTCGGCTCGAGGTCGAGGTCGTCGATAGCGACGATGGTGGCGGGGAGGCGCGCGATTGGTCTGTCATCGCCAACCCCCCCACCCCCCCTTCAAAATTAATGGAAAATGTAAACCTAAACGTAGAGTCGGATTCGTAATCTCGAAGTCACTAGTCGATTCGCTCAACTATCAGGGGAGAGTAAACGCGGCGACTGTGGCGGCACTCGCCACCGATGCGAAGTCAGCGTCGCAAAGTTGGCGTTCAATTCGAACGTTTGAATCAGTTATTTTCTTTCGGGCCTTTTTCAGCCCTGAACCGTGGAAGTGCCGAAAGTCGGGTTTCATTTTTAACGCGGCAGCTTATACCCCCCGACCGTTACCGACCACTGCCGGTGATGTTCGGTAACTTTTTCTCCGCCGAGGTCGACGAGCGGTTACCGATGCACATGTAACAAATTTTTCGAGAATCTTTCGCGAATTTTTCGCGCGGTAAACCTTCGTCTCCGCGTCCTCCGTCCGACGAGCCTACTCTCGCCCGCACCCGTCGACCCGTTCTCGAGCTATACGGCGACAAAGAAACTTTGATTTTTCACTAATTTGACGTCATCGAGAAAGTTACGGCCAACTGGGAATTAAAGGTACATCGCCTTCCCGAATTTTCCGGGAGCCCATCGGGCCTTCGGCCCCGCTCGGCTCGGCTCGGCTCGGCTCGAGGTCGAGTTCGTCGAAAGCGACGATGGTGGCGGTGAGGCGCGCGATTGGTCTGTCATCGTCAACCACTCCACCACCACCCCGTCCCTTTAAAATTAATGGAAAAAGTAAACCTAAACGTAGAGTCGGATTCGTAACCTCGAAGTTACAAGTCGATTCGCTCAACTCTCAGGGGAGAGTAAACGCGGCGACTGTAGCGGCACTCGCCACCGATGCGAAGTCAGCGTCGCGAAGTTGGCGTTCAATTCGAACGTTTGAGTCAGTTATTTCCTTTCGGGCCCTTTTCAGCCCTGAACCGTGGAAGCGCCGAAATTCGGGTTTCATTTTTAACGCGGCAGCTTATACCCCCCGAGCGATACCGAACACTGCCGGTGGTGGTCGGTAACTTATCCTCCGCCGATGTCGACGCACGTTACCGATGCACACGTAAAAAATTTTTCGCGAATTTTCGCGAATTTTTCGCGCTGTAACCTTCGTCTCCGCGTCCTCCGTACGACGAGCCTACTCTCGCCCGCACCCGTCGACCCGTTCTCGAGCTATACCGCGACAAAGAAACTTCGATTTTTCACTAATTTGACGTCATCGAGAAAGTTACGGCCAACTGGGAATTAAAGGTACATCGCCTTCCCGAATTTTCCGGGAGCCCATCGGGCCTTCGGCCCCGCTCGGCTCGGCTCGGCTCGGCTCGAGGTCGAGTTCGTCGAAAGCGACAATGGTGGCGGTGAGGCGCGCGATTGGTCTGTCATCGTCAACCACCCCACCACCACCCCGTCCCTTTAAAATTAATGGAATAGGTAAACCTAAACGTAGAGTCGGATTCGTAACCTCGAAGTTACAAGTCGATTCGCTCAACTCTCAGGGGAGAGTAAACGCGGCGACTGTAGCGGCACTCGCCACCGATGCGAAGTCAGCGTCGCGAAGTTGGCGTTCAATTCGAACGTTTGAGTCAGTTATTTCCTTTCGGGCCCTTTTCAGCCCTGAACCGTGGAAGCGCCGAAATTCGGGTTTCATTTTTAACGCGGCAGCTTATACCCCCCGAGCGATACCGAACACTGCCGGTGGTGGTCGGTAACTTATCCTCCGCCGATGTCGACGCACGTTACCGATGCACACGTAAAAAATTTTTCGCGAATTTTCGCGAATTTTTCGCGCGGTAACCTTCGTCTCCGCGTCCTCCGTACGACGAGCCTACTCTCGCCCGCACCCGTCGACCCGTTCTCGAGCTATACCGCGACAAAGAAACTTCGATTTTTCACTAATTTGACGTCATCGAGAAAGTTACGGCCAACTGGGAATTAAAGGTTTATCGCCTTCCCGAATTTTCCGGGAGCCAATCGGTCCTTCGGCCCCGCTCGGCTCGGCTCGGCTCGGCTCGAGGTCGAGGTCGTCGGTAGCGAAGTTGGTGGCGGGGAGGCGTGCGATTGGTCTGTCATCGCCAACCACCCCCCCCAACCCCCCCTACCCCTTTAAAATTAATGGAAAATATAAACCTAAACGTAGGTCGGATTCGTAAGCTCAAAGTTACAAGTCGATTCGCTCAACTATCGAGGGAGAGTAAACGCGGCGACTGTGGCGGCACTCGCCATCGATGCGAAGTCAGCGTCGCGAAGTTGGCGTTAAATTCGTACGTTTGAATCAGTTATTTTCTTTCGGGCCCTTTTCAGCCCTGAACCGTGGAAGCGCTGAAATTCGGGTTTCATTTTTAACGCGGCAGCTTATACCCCCGGAGCGTTACCGACCACTGCCGGTGGTGGTCGGTATGTTATCCTCCGCCGAGGTCGACGCGCGTTACCGATGCACACGTAAAAAATTTTTCGAGAATCTTAAGCGATTTTTTCGCGCGATTAACCTTCGTCTCCGCGTCCTCCGTCCGACGAGCCTACTCTCGCCCGCAACCGTCGACCGGGTCTCGAGCTATACGGCGACAAAAAAACTTTGATTTTTCACTAATTTGACGTCATCGAAAAAGTTACGGCCAACTGGGAATTAAAGGTATATCGCCTTCACGAATTTTCCGGGAGCCCATCGGGCCTTCGGCCCCGCTCGGCTCGGCTCGGTTCGGCTCGAGGTCGAGGTCGTCGATAGCGACGATGGTGGCGGGGAGGCGCGCGATTGGTCTGTCATCGCCAACCCCCCCACCCCCCCCTTTAAAATTAATGGAAAATGTAAACCTAAACGTAGAGTCGGATTCGTAACCTCGAAGTCACTAGTCGATTCGCTCAACTATCAGGGGAGAGTAAACGCGGCGACTGTGGCGGCACTCGCCACCGATGCGAAGTCAGCGTCGCAAAGTTGGCGTTCAATTCGAACGTTTGAATCAGTTATTTTCTTTCGGGCCTTTTTCAGCCCTGAACCGTGGAAGTGCCGAAAGTCGGGTTTCATTTTTAACGCGGCAGCTTATACCCCCCGACCGTTACCGACCACTGCCGGTGATGTTCGGTAACTTTTTCTCCGCCGAGGTCGACGCGCGGTTACCGATGCACATGTAACAAATTTTTCGAGAATCTTTCGCGAATTTTTCGCGCGGTAAACCTTCGTCTCCGCGTCCTCCGTCCGACGAGCCTACTCTCGCCCGCACCCGTCGACCCGTTCTCGAGCTATACGGCGACAAAGAAACTTTGATTTTTCACTAATTTGACGTCATCGAGAAAGTTACGGCCAACTGGGAATTAAAGGTACATCGCCTTCCCGAATTTTCCGGGAGCCCATCGGGCCTTCGGCCCCGCTCGGCTCGGCTCGGTTCGGCTCGAGGTCGAGGTCTTCGATAGCGACGATGGTGGCGGGGAGGCGCGCGATTGGTCTGTCATCGCCAACCCCCCCACCACCACCCCGTCCCTTTAAAATTAATGGAAAAGGTAAACCTAAACGTAGAGTCGGATTCGTAACCTCGAAGTTACAAGTCGATTCGCTCAACTCTCAGGGGAGAGTAAACGCGGCGACTGTAGCGGCACTCGCCACCGATGCGAAGTCAGCGTCGCGAAGTTGGCGTTCAATTCGAACGTTTGAGTCAGTTATTTTCTTTCGGGCCCTTTTCTGCCCTGAACATTGGAAGCGCCGAAATTCGGGTTTCATTTTTAACGCGGCAGCTTATATCCCCCGAGCGTTACCGACCACTGCCGGTGGTTGTCGGTAAGTTATCCTCCGCCGAGGTCGACGCGCGTTACCGATGCACACGTAAAAAATTTGTCGCGAATTTTCGAGAATTTTTCGCGCGGTAAACCTTTGTCTCCGCGTCCTCTGACCGGCGAGCCTACTCTCGCCCGCGCCCGTCGACCCGTTCTCGAGCTATACGGCGACGAAGAAATCGCAAAATTTCACTAATTTGACATCACCGAAAAAGTTACGGCCAACTGGGAATTAAAGGTACATCGCCTTCCCGAATTTTCCGGGTGCCCATCGGGCCTTCGGCCCCGCTCGGCTCGGCTCGGCTCGAGGTCGAGGTCGTCGGTAGCGGCGATGGTGGCGGGGAGGCGCGCGATTGGTCTGTCATCGCCATCCTCCCCCCCAACCCC
Organism: Lasioglossum baleicum; assembly: GCF_051020765.1. Lineage (NCBI taxonomy): Eukaryota > Metazoa > Arthropoda > Insecta > Hymenoptera > Halictidae > Lasioglossum > Lasioglossum baleicum. Next base: position 1,483,178 of record NW_027469090.1, on the reverse strand, counting down.
CCTCCCTTTAAAATTAATGGAAACTGTAAACCTAAACGTAGAGTCGGATTCGTAACCTCGAAGTTACAAGTCGATTCGCTCAACTATCAAGGGAGAGTAAACGCGGCGACTGTGGCGGCACTCGCCACCGATGCGAAGTCAGCGTCGCAAAGTTGGCGTTCAATTCGAACGTTTGAATCAGTTATTTTCTTTCGGGCCCTTTTCAGCCCTGAACCGTGGAAGCGCTGAAATTCGGGTTTCATTTTTAACGCGGCAGCTTATACCACCCGAGCGTTACCGACCACTGCCGGTGGTGGTCGGTAACTTATCCTCCGCCGATGTCGACGCACGTTACCGATGCACACGTAAAAAATTTTTCGCGAATTTTCGCGAATTTTTCGCGCGGTAAACCTTCGTCTCCGCGTCCTCCGTACGACGAGCCTACTCTCGCCCGCACCCGTCGACCCGTTCTCGAGCTATACCGCGACAAAGTAACTTCGATTTTTCACTAATTTGACGTCATCGAGAAAGTTACGGCCAACTGGGAATTAAAGGTTTATCGCCTTCCCGAATTTTCCGGGAGCCAATCGGTCCTTCGGCCCCGCTCGGCTCGGCTCGGCTCGGCTCGAGGTCGAGGTCGTCGGTAGCGACGTTGGTGGCGGGGAGGCGCGCGATTGGTCTGTCATCGCCAACCCCCCCACCCCCCCTTTAAAATTAATGGAAAATGTAAACCTAAACGTAGAGTCGGATTCGTAACCTCGAAGTCACTAGTCGATTCGCTCAACTATCAGGGGAGAGTAAACGCGGCGACTGTAGCGGCACTCGCCACCGATGCGAAGTCAGCGTCGCGAAGTTGGCGTTAAATTCGAACGTTTGAGTCAGTTATTTCCTTTCGGGCCCTTTTCAGCCCTGAACCGTGGAAGCGCCGAAATTCGGGTTTCATTTTTAACGCGGCAGCTTATACCCCCCGAGCGATACCGAACACTGCCGGTGGTGGTCGGTAACTTATCCTCCGCCAATGTCGACGCACGTTACCGATGCACACGTAAAAAATTTTTCGCGAATTTTCGCGAATTTTTCGCGCCGTAAACCTTCGTCTCCGCGTCCTCCGTACGACGAGCCTACTCTCGCCCGCACCCGTCGACCCGTTCTCGAGCTATACCGCGACAAAGAAACTTCGATTTTTCACTAATTTGACGTCATCGAGAAAGTTACGGCCAACTGGGAATTAAAGGTTTATCGCCTTCCCGAATTTTCCGGGAGCCAATCGGTCCTTCGGCCCCGCTCGGCTCGGCTCGGCTCGGCTCGAGGTCGAGGTCGTCGGTAGCGACGTTGGTGGCGGGGAGGCGTGCGATTGGTCTGTCATCGCCAACCACCCCCCCAACCCCCCCTTCCCCTTTAAAATTAATGGAAAATGTAAACCTAAACGTAGGTCGGATTCGTAAGCTCAAAGTTACAAGTCGATTCGCTCAACTATCGAGGGAGAGTAAACGCGGCGACTGTGGCGGCACTCGCCATCGATGCGAAGTCAGCGTCGCGAAGTTGGCGTTAAATTCGTACGTTTGAATCAGTTATTTTCTTTCGGGCCCTTTTCAGCCCTGAACCGTGGAAGCGCTGAAATTCGGGTTTCATTTTTAACGCGGCAGCTTATACCCCCCGAGCGTTACCGACCACTGCCGGTGGTGGTCGGTAAGTTATCCTCCGCCGAGGTCGACGCGCGTTACCGATGCACACGTAAAAAATTTTTCGAGAATCTTAAGCGATTTTTTCGCGCCGTAAACCTTCGTCTCCGCGTCCTCCGTACGACGAGCCTACTCTCGCCCGCACCCGTCGACCCGTTCTCGAGCTATACCGCGACAAAGAAACTTCGATTTTTCACTAATTTGACGTCATCGAGAAAGTTACGGCCAACTGGGAATTAAAGGTTTATCGCCTTCCCGAATTTTCCGGGAGCCAATCGGTCCTTCGGCCCCGCTCGGCTCGGCTCGGCTCGGCTCGAGGTCGAGGTCGTCGGTAGCGACGTTGGTGGCGGGGAGGCGCGCGATTGGTCTGTCATCGCCAACCCCCCCACCCCCCCTTTAAAATTAATGGAAAATGTAAACCTAAACGTAGAGTCGGATTCGTAACCTCGAAGTCACTAGTCGATTCGCTCAACTATCAGGGGAGAGTAAACGCGGCGACTGTAGCGGCACTCGCCACCGATGCGAAGTCAGCGTCGCGAAGTTGGCGTTAAATTCGAACGTTTGAGTCAGTTATTTCCTTTCGGGCCCTTTTCAGCCCTGAACCGTGGAAGCGCCGAAATTCGGGTTTCATTTTTAACGCGGCAGCTTATACCCCCCGAGCGATACCGAACACTGCCGGTGGTGGTCGGTAACTTATCCTCCGCCAATGTCGACGCACGTTACCGATGCACACGTAAAAAATTTTTCGCGAATTTTCGCGAATTTTTCGCGCCGTAAACCTTCGTCTCCGCGTCCTCCGTACGACGAGCCTACTCTCGCCCGCACCCGTCGACCCGTTCTCGAGCTATACCGCGACAAAGAAACTTCGATTTTTCACTAATTTGACGTCATCGAGAAAGTTACGGCCAACTGGGAATTAAAGGTTTATCGCCTTCCCGAATTTTCCGGGAGCCAATCGGTCCTTCGGCCCCGCTCGGCTCGGCTCGGCTCGGCTCGAGGTCGAGGTCGTCGGTAGCGACGTTGGTGGCGGGGAGGCGTGCGATTGGTCTGTCATCGCCAACCACCCCCCCAACCCCCCCTTCCCCTTTAAAATTAATGGAAAATGTAAACCTAAACGTAGGTCGGATTCGTAAGCTCAAAGTTACAAGTCGATTCGCTCAACTATCGAGGGAGAGTAAACGCGGCGACTGTGGCGGCACTCGCCATCGATGCGAAGTCAGCGTCGCGAAGTTGGCGTTAAATTCGTACGTTTGAATCAGTTATTTTCTTTCGGGCCCTTTTCAGCCCTGAACCGTGGAAGCGCTGAAATTCGGGTTTCATTTTTAACGCGGCAGCTTATACCCCCCGAGCGTTACCGACCACTGCCGGTGGTGGTCGGTAAGTTATCCTCCGCCGAGGTCGACGCGCGTTACCGATGCACACGTAAAAAATTTTTCGAGAATCTTAAGCGATTTTTTCGCGCGATTAACCTTCGTCTCCGCGTCCTCCGTCCGACGAGCCTATTCTCGCCCGCAACCGTCGACCGGGTCTCGAGCTATACGGCGACAAAAAAACTTTGATTTTTCACTAATTTGACGTCATCGAAAAAGTTACGGCCAACTGGGAATTAAAGGTATATCGCCTTCACGAATTTTCCGGGAGCCCACCGGGCCTTCGGCCCCGCTCGGCTCGGCTCGGTTCGGCTCGAGGTCGAGGTCGTCGATAGCGACGATGGTGGCGGGGAGGCGCGCGATTGGTCTGTCATCGCCAACCCCCCCACCCCCCCTTCAAAATTAATGGAAAATGTAAACCTAAACGTAGAGTCGGATTCGTAATCTCGAAGTCACTAGTCGATTCGCTCAACTATCAGGGGAGAGTAAACGCGGCGACTGTGGCGGCACTCGCCACCGATGCGAAGTCAGCGTCGCAAAGATGGCGTTCAATTCGAACGTTTGAATCAGTTATTTTCTTTCGGGCCCTTTTCAGCCCTGAACCGTGGAAGTGCCGAAAGTCGGGTTTCATTTTTATCGCGGCAGCTTATACCCCCCGACCGTTACCGACCAGTGCCGGTGATGTTCGGTAACTTTTTCTCCGCCGAGGTCGACGCGCGGTTACCGATGCACATGTAACAAATTTTTCGAGAATCTTTCGCGAATTTTTCGCGCGGTAAACCTTCGTCTCCGCGTCCTCCGTCCGACGAGCCTACTCTCGACCGCACCCGTCGACCCGTTCTCGAGCTATACGGCGACAAAGAAATCGCAAAATTTCACTAATTTGACGTCACCGAAAAAGTTACGGCCAACTGGGAATTAAAGGTACATCGCCTTCCCGAATTTTCCGGGAGCCCATCGGGCCTTCGGCCCCGCTCGGCTCGGCTCGGTTCGGCTCGAGGTCGAGGTCGTCGATAGCGACGATGGTGGCGGGGAGGCGCGCGATTGGTCTGTCATCGCCAACCCCCCCACCCCCCCCTTTAAAATTAATGGAAAATGTAAACCTGAACGTAGAGTCGGATTCGTAACCTCGAAGTCACTAGTCGATTCGCTCAACTATCAGGGGAGAGTAAACGCGGCGACTGTGGCGGCACTCGCCACCGATGCGAAGTCAGCGTCGCAAAGTTGGCGTTCAATTCGAACGTTTGAATCAGTTATTTTCTTTCGGGCCTTTTTCAGCCCTGAACCGTGGAAGTGCCGAAAGTCGGGTTTCATTTTTAACGCGGCAGCTTATACCCCCCGACCGTTACCGACCACTGCCGGTGATGTTCGGTAACTTTTTCTCCGCCGAGGTCGACGCGCGGTTACCGATGCACATGTAACAAATTTTTCGAGAATCTTTCGCGAATTTTTCGCGCGGTAAACCTTCGTCTCCGCGTCCTCCGTCCGACGAGCCTACTCTCGCCCGCACCCGTCGACCCGTTCTCGAGCTATACGGCGACAAAGAAACTTTGATTTTTCACTAATTTGACGTCATCGAGAAAGTTACGGCCAACTGGGAATTAAAGGTACATCGCCTTCCCGAATTTTCCGGGAGCCCATCGGGCCTTCGGCCCCGCTCGGCTCGGCTCGGCTCGGCTCGAGGTCGAGTTCGTCGAAAGCGACGATGGTGGCGGTGAGGCGCGCGATTGGTCTGTCATCGTCAACCACTCCACCACCACCCCGTCCCTTTAAAATTAATGGAAAAAGTAAACCTAAACGTAGAGTCGGATTCGTAACCTCGAAGTTACAAGTCGATTCGCTCAACTCTCAGGGGAGAGTAAACGCGGCGACTGTAGCGGCACTCGCCACCGATGCGAAGTCAGCGTCGCGAAGTTGGCGTTCAATTCGAACGTTTGAGTCAGTTATTTCCTTTCGGGCCCTTTTCAGCCCTGAACCGTGGAAGCGCCGAAATTCGGGTTTCATTTTTAACGCGGCAGCTTATACCCCCCGAGCGATACCGAACACTGCCGGTGGTGGTCGGTAACTTATCCTCCGCCGATGTCGACGCACGTTACCGATGCACACGTAAAAAATTTTTCGCGAATTTTCGCGAATTTTTCGCGCGGTAACCTTCGTCTCCGCGTCCTCCGTACGACGAGCCTACTCTCGCCCGCACCCGTCGACCCGTTCTCGAGCTATACCGCGACAAAGAAACTTCGATTTTTCACTAATTTGACGTCATCGAGAAAGTTACGGCCAACTGGGAATTAAAGGTACATCGCCTTCCCGAATTTTCCGGGAGCCCATCGGGCCTTCGGCCCCGCTCGGCTCGGCTCGGCTCGGCTCGAGGTCGAGTTCGTCGAAAGCGACGATGGTGGCGGTGAGGCGCGCGATTGGTCTGTCATCGTCAACCACCCCACCACCACCCCGTCCCTTTAAAATTAATGGAATAGGTAAACCTAAACGTAGAGTCGGATTCGTAACCTCGAAGTTACAAGTCGATTCGCTCAACTCTCAGGGGAGAGTAAACGCGGCGACTGTAGCGGCACTCGCCACCGATGCGAAGTCAGCGTCGCGAAGTTGGCGTTCAATTCGAACGTTTGAGTCAGTTATTTCCTTTCGGGCCCTTTTCAGCCCTGAACCGTGGAAGCGCCGAAATTCGGGTTTCATTTTTAACGCGGCAGCTTATACCCCCCGAGCGATACCGAACACTGCCGGTGGTGGTCGGTAACTTATCCTCCGCCGATGTCGACGCACGTTACCGATGCACACGTAAAAAATTTTTCGCGAATTTTCGCGAATTTTTCGCGCGGTAACCTTCGTCTCCGCGTCCTCCGTACGACGAGCCTACTCTCGCCCGCACCCGTCGACCCGTTCTCGAGCTATACCGCGACAAAGAAACTTCGATTTTTCACTAATTTGACGTCATCGAGAAAGTTACGGCCAACTGGGAATTAAAGGTTTATCGCCTTCCCGAATTTTCCGGGAGCCAATCGGTCCTTCGGCCCCGCTCGGCTCGGCTCGGCTCGGCTCGAGGTCGAGGTCGTCGGTAGCGACGTTGGTGGCGGGGAGGCGTGCGATTGGTCTGTCATCGCCAACCACCCCCCCAACCCCCCCTTCCCCTTTAAAATTAATGGAAAATGTAAACCTAAACGTAGGTCGGATTCGTAAGCTCAAAGTTACAAGTCGATTCGCTCAACTATCGAGGGAGAGTAAACGCGGCGACTGTGGCGGCACTCGCCATCGATGCGAAGTCAGCGTCGCGAAGTTGGCGTTAAATTCGTACGTTTGAATCAGTTATTTTCTTTCGGGCCCTTTTCAGCCCTGAACCGTGGAAGCGCTGAAATTCGGGTTTCATTTTTAACGCGGCAGCTTATACCCCCCGAGCGTTACCGACCACTGCCGGTGGTGGTCGGTAAGTTATCCTCCGCCGAGGTCGACGCGCGTTACCGATGCACACGTAAAAAATTTTTCGAGAATCTTAAGCGATTTTTTCGCGCGATTAACCTTCGTCTCCGCGTCCTCCGTCCGACGAGCCTATTCTCGCCCGCAACCGTCGACCGGGTCTCGAGCTATACGGCGACAAAAAACTTTGATTTTTCACTAATTTGACGTCATCGAAAAAGTTACGGCCAACTGGGAATTAAAGGTATATCGCCTTCACGAATTTTCCGGGAGCCCACCGGGCCTTCGGCCCCGCTCGGCTCGGCTCGGTTCGGCTCGAGGTCGAGGTCGTCGATAGCGACGATGGTGGCGGGGAGGCGCGCGATTGGTCTGTCATCGCCAACCCCCCCACCCCCCCTTCAAAATTAATGGAAAATGTAAACCTAAACGTAGAGTCGGATTCGTAATCTCGAAGTCACTAGTCGATTCGCTCAACTATCAGGGGAGAGTAAACGCGGCGACTGTGGCGGCACTCGCCACCGATGCGAAGTCAGCGTCGCAAAGATGGCGTTCAATTCGAACGTTTGAATCAGTTATTTTCTTTCGGGCCCTTTTCAGCCCTGAACCGTGGAAGTGCCGAAAGTCGGGTTTCATTTTTATCGCGGCAGCTTATACCCCCCGACCGTTACCGACCAGTGCCGGTGATGTTCGGTAACTTTTTCTCCGCCGAGGTCGACGCGCGGTTACCGATGCACATGTAACAAATTTTTCGAGAATCTTTCGCGAATTTTTCGCGCGGTAAACCTTCGTCTCCGCGTCCTCCGTCCGACGAGCCTACTCTCGCCCGCACCCGTCGACCCGTTCTCGAGCTATACGGCGACAAAGAAACTTTGATTTTTCACTAATTTGACGTCATCGAGAAAGTTACGGCCAACTGGGAATTAAAGGTACATCGCCTTCCCGAATTTTCCGGGAGCCCATCGGGCCTTCGGCCCCGCTCGGCTCGGCTCGGTTCGGCTCGAGGTCGAGGTCTTCGATAGCGACGATGGTGGCGGGGAGGCGCGCGATTGGTCTGTCATCGCCAACCCCCCCACCACCACCCCGTCCCTTTAAAATTAATGGAAAAGGTAAACCTAAACGTAGAGTCGGATTCGTAACCTCGAAGTTACAAGTCGATTCGCTCAACTCTCAGGGGAGAGTAAACGCGGCGACTGTAGCGGCACTCGCCACCGATGCGAAGTCAGCGTCGCGAAGTTGGCGTTCAATTCGAACGTTTGAGTCAGTTATTTTCTTTCGGGCCCTTTTCTGCCCTGAACATTGGAAGCGCCGAAATTCGGGTTTCATTTTTAACGCGGCAGCTTATATCCCCCGAGCGTTACCGACCACTGCCGGTGGTTGTCGGTAAGTTATCCTCCGCCGAGGTCGACGCGCGTTACCGATGCACACGTAAAAAATTTGTCGCGAATTTTCGAGAATTTTTCGCGCGGTAAACCTTTGTCTCCGCGTCCTCTGACCGGCGAGCCTACTCTCGCCCGCGCCCGTCGACCCGTTCTCGAGCTATACGGCGACGAAGAAATCGCAAAATTTCACTAATTTGACATCACCGAAAAAGTTACGGCCAACTGGGAATTAAAGGTACATCGCCTTCCCGAATTTTCCGGGTGCCCATCGGGCCTTCGGCCCCGCTCGGCTCGGCTCGGCTCGAGGTCGAGGTCGTCGGTAGCGGCGATGGTGGCGGGGAGGCGCGCGATTGGTCTGTCATCGCCATCCTCCCCCCCAACCCCCCTCCCTTTAAAATTAATGGAAACTGTAAACCTAAACGTAGAGTCGGATTCGTAACCTCGAAGTTACAAGTCGATTCGCTCAACTATCAAGGGAGAGTAAACGCGGCGACTGTGGCGGCACTCGCCACCGATGCGAAGTCAGCGTCGCAAAGTTGGCGTTCAATTCGAACGTTTGAATCAGTTATTTTCTTTCGGGCCCTTTTCAGCCCTGAACCGTGGAAGCGCTGAAATTCGGGTTTCATTTTTAACGCGGCAGCTTATACCACCCGAGCGTTACCGACCACTGCCGGTGGTGGTCGGTAACTTATCCTCCGCCGATGTCGACGCACGTTACCGATGCACACGTAAAAAATTTTTCGCGAATTTTCGCGAATTTTTCGCGCGGTAAACCTTCGTCTCCGCGTCCTCCGTACGACGAGCCTACTCTCGCCCGCACCCGTCGACCCGTTCTCGAGCTATACCGCGACAAAGTAACTTCGATTTTTCACTAATTTGACGTCATCGAGAAAGTTACGGCCAACTGGGAATTAAAGGTTTATCGCCTTCCCGAATTTTCCGGGAGCCAATCGGTCCTTCGGCCCCGCTCGGCTCGGCTCGGCTCGGCTCGAGGTCGAGGTCGTCGGTAGCGACGTTGGTGGCGGGGAGGCGCGCGATTGGTCTGTCATCGCCAACCCCCCCACCCCCCCTTTAAAATTAATGGAAAATGTAAACCTAAACGTAGAGTCGGATTCGTAACCTCGAAGTCACTAGTCGATTCGCTCAACTATCAGGGGAGAGTAAACGCGGCGACTGTAGCGGCACTCGCCACCGATGCGAAGTCAGCGTCGCGAAGTTGGCGTTAAATTCGAACGTTTGAGTCAGTTATTTCCTTTCGGGCCCTTTTCAGCCCTGAACCGTGGAAGCGCCGAAATTCGGGTTTCATTTTTAACGCGGCAGCTTATACCCCCCGAGCGATACCGAACACTGCCGGTGGTGGTCGGTAACTTATCCTCCGCCAATGTCGACGCACGTTACCGATGCACACGTAAAAAATTTTTCGCGAATTTTCGCGAATTTTTCGCGCCGTAAACCTTCGTCTCCGCGTCCTCCGTACGACGAGCCTACTCTCGCCCGCACCCGTCGACCCGTTCTCGAGCTATACCGCGACAAAGAAACTTCGATTTTTCACTAATTTGACGTCATCGAGAAAGTTACGGCCAACTGGGAATTAAAGGTTTATCGCCTTCCCGAATTTTCCGGGAGCCAATCGGTCCTTCGGCCCCGCTCGGCTCGGCTCGGCTCGGCTCGAGGTCGAGGTCGTCGGTAGCGACGTTGGTGGCGGGGAGGCGTGCGATTGGTCTGTCATCGCCAACCACCCCCCCAACCCCCCCTTCCCCTTTAAAATTAATGGAAAATGTAAACCTAAACGTAGGTCGGATTCGTAAGCTCAAAGTTACAAGTCGATTCGCTCAACTATCGAGGGAGAGTAAACGCGGCGACTGTGGCGGCACTCGCCATCGATGCGAAGTCAGCGTCGCGAAGTTGGCGTTAAATTCGTACGTTTGAATCAGTTATTTTCTTTCGGGCCCTTTTCAGCCCTGAACCGTGGAAGCGCTGAAATTCGGGTTTCATTTTTAACGCGGCAGCTTATACCCCCCGAGCGTTACCGACCACTGCCGGTGGTGGTCGGTAAGTTATCCTCCGCCGAGGTCGACGCGCGTTACCGATGCACACGTAAAAAATTTTTCGAGAATCTTAAGCGATTTTTTCGCGCGATTAACCTTCGTCTCCGCGTCCTCCGTCCGACGAGCCTATTCTCGCCCGCAACCGTCGACCGGGTCTCGAGCTATACGGCGACAAAAAAACTTTGATTTTTCACTAATTTGACGTCATCGAAAAAGTTACGGCCAACTGGGAATTAAAGGTATATCGCCTTCACGAATTTTCCGGGAGCCCACCGGGCCTTCGGCCCCGCTCGGCTCGGCTCGGTTCGGCTCGAGGTCGAGGTCGTCGATAGCGACGATGGTGGCGGGGAGGCGCGCGATTGGTCTGTCATCGCCAACCCCCCCACCCCCCCTTCAAAATTAATGGAAAATGTAAACCTAAACGTAGAGTCGGATTCGTAATCTCGAAGTCACTAGTCGATTCGCTCAACTATCAGGGGAGAGTAAACGCGGCGACTGTGGCGGCACTCGCCACCGATGCGAAGTCAGCGTCGCAAAGATGGCGTTCAATTCGAACGTTTGAATCAGTTATTTTCTTTCGGGCCCTTTTCAGCCCTGAACCGTGGAAGTGCCGAAAGTCGGGTTTCATTTTTATCGCGGCAGCTTATACCCCCCGACCGTTACCGACCAGTGCCGGTGATGTTCGGTAACTTTTTCTCCGCCGAGGTCGACGCGCGGTTACCGATGCACATGTAACAAATTTTTCGAGAATCTTTCGCGAATTTTTCGCGCGGTAAACCTTCGTCTCCGCGTCCTCCGTCCGACGAGCCTACTCTCGACCGCACCCGTCGACCCGTTCTCGAGCTATACGGCGACAAAGAAATCGCAAAATTTCACTAATTTGACGTCACCGAAAAAGTTACGGCCAACTGGGAATTAAAGGTACATCGCCTTCCCGAATTTTCCGGGAGCCCATCGGGCCTTCGGCCCCGCTCGGCTCGGCTCGGTTCGGCTCGAGGTCGAGGTCGTCGATAGCGACGATGGTGGCGGGGAGGCGCGCGATTGGTCTGTCATCGCCAACCCCCCCACCCCCCCCTTTAAAATTAATGGAAAATGTAAACCTGAACGTAGAGTCGGATTCGTAACCTCGAAGTCACTAGTCGATTCGCTCAACTATCAGGGGAGAGTAAACGCGGCGACTGTGGCGGCACTCGCCACCGATGCGAAGTCAGCGTCGCAAAGTTGGCGTTCAATTCGAACGTTTGAATCAGTTATTTTCTTTCGGGCCTTTTTCAGCCCTGAACCGTGGAAGTGCCGAAAGTCGGGTTTCATTTTTAACGCGGCAGCTTATACCCCCCGACCGTTACCGACCACTGCCGGTGATGTTCGGTAACTTTTTCTCCGCCGAGGTCGACGCGCGGTTACCGATGCACATGTAACAAATTTTTCGAGAATCTTTCGCGAATTTTTCGCGCGGTAAACCTTCGTCTCCGCGTCCTCCGTCCGACGAGCCTACTCTCGCCCGCACCCGTCGACCCGTTCTCGAGCTATACGGCGACAAAGAAACTTTGATTTTTCACTAATTTGACGTCATCGAGAAAGTTACGGCCAACTGGGAATTAAAGGTACATCGCCTTCCCGAATTTTCCGGGAGCCCATCGGGCCTTCGGCCCCGCTCGGCTCGGCTCGGCTCGGCTCGAGGTCGAGTTCGTCGAAAGCGACGATGGTGGCGGTGAGGCGCGCGATTGGTCTGTCATCGTCAACCACTCCACCACCACCCCGTCCCTTTAAAATTAATGGAAAAAGTAAACCTAAACGTAGAGTCGGATTCGTAACCTCGAAGTTACAAGTCGATTCGCTCAACTCTCAGGGGAGAGTAAACGCGGCGACTGTAGCGGCACTCGCCACCGATGCGAAGTCAGCGTCGCGAAGTTGGCGTTCAATTCGAACGTTTGAGTCAGTTATTTCCTTTCGGGCCCTTTTCAGCCCTGAACCGTGGAAGCGCCGAAATTCGGGTTTCATTTTTAACGCGGCAGCTTATACCCCCCGAGCGATACCGAACACTGCCGGTGGTGGTCGGTAACTTATCCTCCGCCGATGTCGACGCACGTTACCGATGCACACGTAAAAAATTTTTCGCGAATTTTCGCGAATTTTTCGCGCGGTAACCTTCGTCTCCGCGTCCTCCGTACGACGAGCCTACTCTCGCCCGCACCCGTCGACCCGTTCTCGAGCTATACCGCGACAAAGAAACTTCGATTTTTCACTAATTTGACGTCATCGAGAAAGTTACGGCCAACTGGGAATTAAAGGTACATCGCCTTCCCGAATTTTCCGGGAGCCCATCGGGCCTTCGGCCCCGCTCGGCTCGGCTCGGCTCGGCTCGAGGTCGAGTTCGTCGAAAGCGACGATGGTGGCGGTGAGGCGCGCGATTGGTCTGTCATCGTCAACCACCCCACCACCACCCCGTCCCTTTAAAATTAATGGAATAGGTAAACCTAAACGTAGAGTCGGATTCGTAACCTCGAAGTTACAAGTCGATTCGCTCAACTCTCAGGGGAGAGTAAACGCGGCGACTGTAGCGGCACTCGCCACCGATGCGAAGTCAGCGTCGCGAAGTTGGCGTTCAATTCGAACGTTTGAGTCAGTTATTTCCTTTCGGGCCCTTTTCAGCCCTGAACCGTGGAAGCGCCGAAATTCGGGTTTCATTTTTAACGCGGCAGCTTATACCCCCCGAGCGATACCGAACACTGCCGGTGGTGGTCGGTAACTTATCCTCCGCCGATGTCGACGCACGTTACCGATGCACACGTAAAAAATTTTTCGCGAATTTTCGCGAATTTTTCGCGCGGTAACCTTCGTCTCCGCGTCCTCCGTACGACGAGCCTACTCTCGCCCGCACCCGTCGACCCGTTCTCGAGCTATACCGCGACAAAGAAACTTCGATTTTTCACTAATTTGACGTCATCGAGAAAGTTACGGCCAACTGGGAATTAAAGGTTTATCGCCTTCCCGAATTTTCCGGGAGCCAATCGGTCCTTCGGCCCCGCTCGGCTCGGCTCGGCTCGGCTCGAGGTCGAGGTCGTCGGTAGCGACGTTGGTGGCGGGGAGGCGTGCGATTGGTCTGTCATCGCCAACCACCCCCCCAACCCCCCCTTCCCCTTTAAAATTAATGGAAAATGTAAACCTAAACGTAGGTCGGATTCGTAAGCTCAAAGTTACAAGTCGATTCGCTCAACTATCGAGGGAGAGTAAACGCGGCGACTGTGGCGGCACTCGCCATCGATGCGAAGTCAGCGTCGCGAAGTTGGCGTTAAATTCGTACGTTTGAATCAGTTATTTTCTTTCGGGCCCTTTTCAGCCCTGAACCGTGGAAGCGCTGAAATTCGGGTTTCATTTTTAACGCGGCAGCTTATACCCCCCGAGCGTTACCGACCACTGCCGGTGGTGGTCGGTAAGTTATCCTCCGCCGAGGTCGACGCGCGTTACCGATGCACACGTAAAAAATTTTTCGAGAATCTTAAGCGATTTTTTCGCGCGATTAACCTTCGTCTCCGCGTCCTCCGTCCGACGAGCCTATTCTCGCCCGCAACCGTCGACCGGGTCTCGAGCTATACGGCGACAAAAAACTTTGATTTTTCACTAATTTGACGTCATCGAAAAAGTTACGGCCAACTGGGAATTAAAGGTATATCGCCTTCACGAATTTTCCGGGAGCCCACCGGGCCTTCGGCCCCGCTCGGCTCGGCTCGGTTCGGCTCGAGGTCGAGGTCGTCGATAGCGACGATGGTGGCGGGGAGGCGCGCGATTGGTCTGTCATCGCCAACCCCCCCACCCCCCCTTCAAAATTAATGGAAAATGTAAACCTAAACGTAGAGTCGGATTCGTAATCTCGAAGTCACTAGTCGATTCGCTCAACTATCAGGGGAGAGTAAACGCGGCGACTGTGGCGGCACTCGCCACCGATGCGAAGTCAGCGTCGCAAAGATGGCGTTCAATTCGAACGTTTGAATCAGTTATTTTCTTTCGGGCCCTTTTCAGCCCTGAACCGTGGAAGTGCCGAAAGTCGGGTTTCATTTTTATCGCGGCAGCTTATACCCCCCGACCGTTACCGACCAGTGCCGGTGATGTTCGGTAACTTTTTCTCCGCCGAGGTCGACGCGCGGTTACCGATGCACATGTAACAAATTTTTCGAGAATCTTTCGCGAATTTTTCGCGCGGTAAACCTTCGTCTCCGCGTCCTCCGTCCGACGAGCCTACTCTCGACCGCACCCGTCGACCCGTTCTCGAGCTATACGGCGACAAAGAAACTTTGATTTTTCACTAATTTGACGTCATCGAGAAAGTTACGGCCAACTGGGAATTAAAGGTACATCGCCTTCCCGAATTTTCCGGGAGCCCATCGGGCCTTCGGCCCCGCTCGGCTCGGCTCGGCTCGGCTCGAGGTCGAGTTCGTCGAAAGCGACGATGGTGGCGGTGAGGCGCGCGATTGGTCTGTCATCGTCAACCACCCCACCACCACCCCGTCCCTTTAAAATTAATGGAAAAGGTAAACCTAAACGTAGAGTCGGATTCGTAACCTCGACGTTACAAGTCGATTCGCTCAACTCTCAGGGGAGAGTAAACGCGGCGACTGTAGCGGCACTCGCCACCGATGCGAAGTCAGCGTCGCGAAGTTGGCGTTAAATTCGAACGTTTGAGTCAGTTATTTCCATTGGGGCCCTTTTCAGCCCTGAACCGTGGAAGCGCCGAAATTCGGGTTTCATTTTTAACGCGGCAGCTTATACCCCCCGAGCGATACCGAACACTGCCTGTGGTGGTCGGTAACTTATCCTCCGCCGATGTCGACGCACGTTACCGATGCACACGTAAAAAATTTTCCTCGAATTTTCGCGAATTTTTCGCGCGGTAAACCTTCGTCACCGCGTCCTCCGTCCGACGAGCCTACTGTCGCCCGCGCCCGTCGACCCGTTCTCGAGCTATACGGCGACAAAGAAACTTTGATTTTTCACTAATTTGACGTCATCGAAAAAGTTACGGCCAACTGGGAATTAAAGGTACATCGCCTTCCCGAATTTTCCGGGTGCCCATCGGGCCTTCGGCCCCGCTCGGCTCGGCTCGGCTCGAGGTCGAGGTCGTCGGTAGCGACGATGGTGGCGGGGAGGCGCGCGATTGGTCTGTCATCGCCATCCTCCCCCCCAACCCCCCTCCCTTTAAAATTAATGGAAAATGTAAACCTAAACGTAGAGTCGGATTCGTAACCTCGAAGTTACAATTCGATTCGCTCAACTATCAAGGGAGAGTAAACGCGGCGACTGTGGCGGCACTCGCCACCGATGCGAAGTCAGCGTCGCAAAGTTGGCGTTCAATTCGAACGTTTGAATCAGTTATTTTCTTTCGGGCCCTTTTCAGCCCTGAACCGTGGAAGCGCTGAAATTCGGGTTTCATTTTTGACGCGGCAGCTTATACCCCCCGAGCGTTACCGACCACTGCCGGTGGTGGTCGGTAAGTTATCCTCCGCCGAGGTCGACGCGCGTTACCGATGCACACGTAAAAAATTTTTCGAGAATCTTAAGCGATTTTTTCGCGCGATTAACCTTCGTCTCCGCGTCTTCCGTCCGACGAGCCTACTCTCGCACGCAACCGTCGACCCGTTCTCGAGCTATACCGCGACAAAGAAACTTCGATTTTTCACTAATTTGACGTCATCGAGAAAGTTACGGCCAACTGGGAATTAAAGGTTAATCGCCTTCCCGAATTTTCCGGGAGCCAATCGGTCCTTCGGCCCCGCTCGGCTCGGCTCGGCTCGGCTCGAGGTCGAGGTCGTCGGTAGCGACGTTGGTGGCGGGGAGGCGTGCGATTGGTCTGTCATCGCCAACCACCCCCCCAACCCCCCCTACCCCTTTAAAATTAATGGAAAATGTAAACCTAAACGTAGGTCGGATTCGTAAGCTCAAAGTTACAAGTCGATTCGCTCAACTATCGAGGGAGAGTAAACGCGGCGACTGTGGCGGCACTCGCCATCGATGCGAAATCAGCGTCGCGAAGTTGGCGTTAAATTCGTACGTTTGAATCAGTTATTTTCTTTCGGGCCCTTTTCAGCCCTGAACCGTGGAAGCGCTGAAATTCGGGTTTCATTTTTAACGCGGCAGCTTATACCCCCCGAGCGTTACCGACCACTGCCGGTGGTGGTCGGTAAGTTATCCTCCGCCGAGGTCGACGCGCGTTACCGATGCACACGTAAAAAATTTTTCGAGAATCTTAAGCGATTTTTTCGCGCGATTAACCTTCGTCTCCGCGTCCTCCGTCCGACGAGCCTACTCTCGCCCGCAACCGTCGACCGGGTCTCGAGCTATACGGCGACAAAAAAACTTTGATTTTTCACTAATTTGACGTCATCGAAAAAGTTACGGCCAACTGGGAATTAAAGGTATATCGCCTTCACGAATTTTCCGGGAGCCCACCGGGCCTTCGGCCCCGCTCGGCTCGGCTCGGTTCGGCTCGAGGTCGAGGTCGTCGATAGCGACGATGGTGGCGGGGAGGCGCGCGATTGGTCTGTCATCGCCAACCGCCCCACCCCCCCTTCAAAATTAATGGAAAATGTAAACCTAAACGTAGAGTCGGATTCGTAATCTCGAAGTCACTAGTCGATTCGCTCAACTATCAGGGGAGAGTAAACGCGGCGACTGTGGCGGCACTCGCCACCGATGCGAAGTCAGCGTCGCAAAGTTGGCGTTCAATTCGAACGTTTGAATCAGTTATTTTCTTTCGGGCCCTTTTCAGCCCTGAACCGTGGAAGTGCCGAAAGTCGGGTTTCATTTTTATCGCGGCAGCTTATACCCCCCGACCGTTACCGACCAGTGCCGGTGATGTTCGGTAACTTTTTCTCCGCCGAGGTCGACGCGCGGTTACCGATGCACATGTAACAAATTTTTCGAGAATCTTTCGCGAATTTTTCGCGCGGTAAACCTTCGTCTCCGCGTCCTCCGTCCGACGAGCCTACTCTCGACCGCACCCGTCGACCCGTTCTCGAGCTATACGGCGACAAAGAAATCGCAAAATTTCACTAATTTGACGTCACCGAAAAAGTTACGGCCAACTGGGAATTAAAGGTACATCGCCTTCCCGAATTTTCCGGGAGCCCATCGGGCCTTCGGCCCCGCTCGGCTCGGCTCGGCTCGGCTCGAGGTCGAGTTCGTCGAAAGCGACGATGGTGGCGGTGAGGCGCGCGATTGGTCTGTCATCGCCAACCACCCCACCACCACCCCGTCCCTTTAAAATTAATGGAAAAGGTAAACCTAAACGTAGAGTCGGATTCGTAACCTCGAAGTTGCAAGTCGATTCGCTCAACTCTCAGGGGAGAGTAAACGCGGCGACTGTAGCGGCACTCGCCACCGATGCGAAGTCAGCATCGCGAAGTTGGCGTTCAATTCGAACGTTTGAGTCAGTTATTTTCTTTCGGGCCCTTTTCAGCCCTGAACATTGGAAGCGCCGAAATTCGGGTTTCATTTTTAACGCGGCAGCTTATATCCCCCGAGCGTTACCGACCACTGCCGGTGGTTGTCGGTAAGTTATCCTCCGCCGAGGTCGACGCGCGTTACCGATGCACACGTAAAAAATTTGTCGCGAATTTTCGAGAATTTTTCGCGCGGTAAACCTTTGTCTCCGCGTCCTCTGTCCGACGAGCCTACTCTCGCCCGCGCCCGTCGACCCGTTCTCGAGCTATACGGCGACGAAGAAATCGCAAAATTTCACTAATTTGACGTCACCGAAAAAGTTACGGCCAACTGGGAATTAAAGGTACATCGCCTTCCCGAATTTTCCGGGTGCCCATCGGGCCTTCGGCCCCGCTCGGCTCGGCTCGGCTCGAGGTCGAGGTCGTCGGTAGCGACGATGGTGGCGGGGAGGCGCGCGATTGGTCTGTCATCGCCATCCTCCCCCCCAACCCCCCTCCCTTTAAAATTAATGGAAACTGTAAACCTAAACGTAGAGTCGGATTCGTAACCTCGAAGTTACAAGTCGATTCGCTCAACTATCGAGGGAGAGTAAACGCGGCGACTGTGGCGGCACTCGCCACTGATGCGAAGTCAGCGTCGCAAAGTTGGCGTTCAATTCGAACGTTTGAATTAGTTATTTTCTTTCGGGCCCTTTTCAGCCCTGAACATTGGAAGCGCCGAAATTCGGGTTTCATTTTTAACGCGGCAGCTTATATCCCCCGAGCGTTACCGACCACTGCCGGTGGTTGTCGGTAAGTTATCCTCCGCCGAGGTCGACGCGCGTTACCGATGCACACGTAAAAAATTTTTCGAGAATCTTACGCGATTTTTTCGCGCGAATAACCTTCGTCTCCGCGTCCTCCGTCCGACGAGCCTACTCTCGCCCGCAACCGTCGACCGGGTCTCGAGCTATACGGCGACAAAAAAACTTTGATTTTTCACTAATTTGACGTCATCGAAAAAGTTACGGCCAACTGGGAATTAAAGGTATATCGCCTTCCCGAATTTTCCGGGAGCCCATCGGGCCTTCGGCCCCGTACGGCTCGGCTCGGCTCGGCTCGAGGTCGAGGTCTTCGATAGCGACGATGGTGGCGGGGAGGCGCGCGATTGGTCTGTCATCGCCAACCCCCCCCACCCCCACACCCTTTAAAATTAATGGAAAATGTAAACCTAAACGTAGAGTCGGATTCGTAATCTCGAAGTCACGAGTCGATTCGCTCAACTATCAGGGGAGAGTAATTGCGGCGACTGTGGCGGCACTCGCCACCGATGCGAAGTCAGCGTCGCGAAGTTGGCGTTAAATTCGAACGTTTGCATCAGTTATTTTCTTTCGGGCCCTTTTGAGCCCTGAACCGTGGAAGCGCCGAAATTCGGGTTTCATTTTTAACGCGGCAGCTTATACCCCCCGAGCGTTATCGACCACTGCCGGTGATGTTCGGTAACTTTTTCTCCGCCGAGGTCGACGCGCGGTTACCGATGCACATGTAACAAATTTTTCGAGAATCTTTCGCGAATTTTTCGCGCGGTAAACCTTCGTCTCCGCGTCCTCCGTCCGACGAGCCTACTCTCGCCCGCACCCGTCGACCCGTTCTCGAGCTATACGGCGACAAAGAAACTTTGATTTTTCACTAATTTGACGTCATCGAGAAAGTTACGGCCAACTGGGAATTAAAGGTACATCGCCTTCCCGAATTTTCCGGGAGCCCATCGGGCCTTCGGCCCCGCTCGGCTCGGCTCGGCTCGGCTCGAGGTCGAGTTCGTCGAAAGCGACGATGGTGGCGGTGAGGCGCGCGATTGGTCTGTCATCGTCAACCACCCCACCACCACCCCGTCCCTTTAAAATTAATGGAAAAGGTAAACCTAAACGTAGAGTCGGATTCGTAACCTCGACGTTACAAGTCGATTCGCTCAACTCTCAGGGGAGAGTAAACGCGGCGACTGTAGCGGCACTCGCCACCGATGCGAAGTCAGCGTCGCGAAGTTGGCGTTAAATTCGAACGTTTGAGTCAGTTATTTCCATTGGGGCCCTTTTCAGCCCTGAACCGTGGAAGCGCCGAAATTCGGGTTTCATTTTTAACGCGGCAGCTTATACCCCCCGAGCGATACCGAACACTGCCTGTGGTGGTCGGTAACTTATCCTCCGCCGATGTCGACGCACGTTACCGATGCACACGTAAAAAATTTTCCTCGAATTTTCGCGAATTTTTCGCGCGGTAAACCTTCGTCACCGCGTCCTCCGTCCGACAAGCCTACTCTCGCCCGCACCCGTTGACCCGTTCTCGAGCTATACGGCGACAAAGAAACTTTGATTTTTCACTAATTTGACGTCATCGAAAAAGTTACGGCCAACTGGGAATTAAAGGTACATCGCCTTCCCGAATTTTCCGGGTGCCCATCGGGCCTTCGGCCCCGCTCGGCTCGGCTCGGCTCGAGGTCGAGGTCGTCGGTAGCGACGATGGTGGCGGGGAGGCGCGCGATTGGTCTGTCATCGCCATCCTCCCCCCCAACCCCCCTCCCTTTAAAATTAATGGAAAATGTAAACCTAAACGTAGAGTCGGATTCGTAACCTCGAAGTTACAATTCGATTCGCTCAACTATCAAGGGAGAGTAAACGCGGCGACTGTGGCGGCACTCGCCACCGATGCGAAGTCAGCGTCGCAAAGTTGGCGTTCAATTCGAACGTTTGAATCAGTTATTTTCTTTCGGGCCCTTTTCAGCCCTGAACCGTGGAAGTGCCGAAAGTTGGGTTTCATTTTTAACGCGGCAGCTTATACCCCCCGACCGTTACCGACCACTGCCGGTGGTGGTCGGTAACTTATCCTCCGCCGAGGTCGACGCGCGTTACCGATGCACAGGTAAAAAATTTTTCGCGAATCTTTCGCGAATTTTTCGCGCGGTAAACCTTCGTCTCCGCGTCCTCCGTCCGACGAGCCTACTCTCGCCCGCACCCGTCGACCCGTTCTCGAGCTATACGGCGACAAAGAAACTTTGATTTTTCACTAATTTGACGTCATCGAGAAAGTTACGGCCAACTGGGAATTAAAGGTACATCGCCTTCCCGAATTTTCCGGGAGCCCAACGGGCCTTCGGCCCCGCACGGCTCGGCTCGGCTCGGCTCGAGGTCGAGTTCGTCGAAAGCGACGATGGTGGCGGTGAGGCGCGCGATTGGTCTGTCATCGTCAACCACCCCACCACCACCCCGTCCCTTTAAAATTAATGGAAAAGGTAAACCTAAACGTAGAGTCGGATTCGTAACCTCGAAGTTACAAGTCGATTCGCTCAACTCTCAGGGGAGAGTAAACGCGGCGACTGTAGCGGCACTCGCCACCGATGCGAAGTCAGCGTCGCGAAGTTGGCGTTAAATTCGAACGTTTGAGTCAGTTATTTCCTTTCGGGCCCTTTTCAGCCCTGAACCGTGGAAGCGCCGAAATTCGGGTTTCATTTTTAACGCGGCAGCTTATACCCCCCGAGCGATACCGAACACTGCCGGTGGTGGTCGGTAACTTATCCTCCGCCGATGTCGACGCACGTTACCGATGCACACGTAAAAAATTTTTCGCGAATTTTCGCGAATTTTTCGCCCGGTAAACCTTCGTCACAGCGTCCTCCGTCCGACGAGCCTACTCTCGCCCGCACCCGTCGACCCGTTCTCGAGCTATACGGCGACAAAGAAACTTTGATTTTTCACTAATTTGACGTCATCGAGAAAGTTACGGCCAACTGGGAATTAAAGGTTTATCGCCTTCCCGAATTTTCCGGGAGCCAATCGGTCCTTCGGCCCCGCTCGGCTCGGCTCGGCTCGGCTCGAGGTCGAGGTCGTCGGTAGCGACGTTGGTGGCGGGGAGGCGTGCGGTTGGTCTGTCATCGCCAACCACCCCCCCCAAACCCCCCTTCCCCTTTAAAATTAATGGAAAATGTAAACCTAAACGTAGGTCGGATTCGTAAGCTCAAAGTTACAAGTCGATTCGCTCAACTATCGAGGGAGAGTAAACGCGGCGACTGTGGCGGCACTCGCCATCTATGCGAAGTCAGCGTCGCGAAGTTGGCGTTAATTTCGAACGTTTGAGTCAGTTATTTCCTTTCGGGCCCTTTTCAGCCCTGAACCGTGGAAGCGCCGAAATTCGGGTTTCATTTTTAACGCGGCAGCTTATACCCCCCGAGCGATACCGAATACTGCCGGTGGTGGTCGGTAACTTATCCTCCGCCGATGTCGACGCACGTTACCGATGCACACGTAAAAAATTTTTCGCGATTTTTCGCGAATTTTTCGCGCGGTAAACCTTCGTAACCGCGTCCTCCGTCCGACGAGCCTACTCTCGCCCGCACCCGTCGACCCGTTCTCGAGCTATACGGCGACAAAGAAACTTTGATTTTTCACTAATTTGACGTCATCGAGAAAGTTACGGCCAACTGGGAATTAAAGGTACATCGCCTTCCCGAATTTTCCGGGAGCCCAACGGGCCTTCGGCCCCGCTCGGCTCGGCTCGGCTCGGCTCGAGGTCGAGTTCGTCGAAAGCGACGATGGTGGCGGTGAGGCGCGCGATTGGTCTGTCATCGTCAACCACCCCACCACCACCCCGTCCCTTTAAAATTAATGGAAAAGGTAAACCTAAACGTAGAGTCGGATTCGTAACCTCGAAGTTACAAGTCGATTCGCTCAACTCTCAGGGGAGAGTAAACGCGGCGACTGTAGCGGCACTCGCCACCGATGCGAAGTCAGCGTCGCGAAGTTGGCGTTAAATTCGAACGTTTGAGTCAGTTATATCCTTTCGGGCCCTTTTCAGCCCTGAACCGTGGAAGCGCCGAAATTCGGGTTTCATTTTTAACGCGGCAGCTTATACCCCCCGAGCGATACCGAACACTGCCGGTGGTGGTCGGTAACTTATCCTCCGCCGATGTCGACGCACGTTACCGATGCACACGTAAAAAATTTTTCGCAAATTTTCGCGAATTTTTCGCGCGGTAAACCTTCGTCACCGCGTCCTCCGTCCGACGAGCCTACTCTCGCCCGCACCCGTCGACCCGTTCTCGAGCTATACGGCGACAAAGAAACTTTGATTTTTCACTAATTTGACGTCATCGAGAAAGTTACGGCCAACTGGGAATTAAAGGTTTATCGCCTTCCCGAATTTTCCGGGAGCCAATCGGTCCTTCGGCCCCGCTCGGCTCGGCTCGAGGTCGAGGTCGTCGGTAGCGACGTTGGTGGCGGGGAGGCGTGCGATTGGTCTGTCATCGCCAACCCCCCCCAACCCCCCCTATCCCTTTAAAATTAATGGAAAATGTAAACCTAAACGTAGGTCGGATTCGTAAGCTCAAAGTTACAAGTCGATTCGCTCAACTATCGAGGGAGAGTAAACGCGGCGACTGTGGCGGCACTCGCCACCGATGCGAAGTCAGCATCACGAAGTTGGCGTTAAATTCGAACGTTTGAATCAGTTATTTTCTTTCCGGCCCTTTTCAGCCCTGAACCGTGGAAGCGCCGAAATTCGGGTTTCATTTTTAACGCGGCAGCTTATACCTCCCGAGCGTTACCGACTACTGCCGGTGGTGGTCGGTAAGTTATCCTCCGCCGATGTCGACGCACGTTACCGATGCACACGTAAAAAATTTTTCGCGAATTTTCGCGAATTTTTCGCGCGGTAAACCTTCGTCACCGCGTCCTCCGTCCGACGAGCCTACTCTCGCCCGCACCCGTCGACCCGTTCTCGAGCTATACGGCGACAAAGAAACTTTGATTTTTCACTAATTTGACGTCATCGAGAAAGTTACGGCCAACTGGGAATTAAAGGTTTATCGCCTTCCCGAATTTTCCGGGAGCCAATCGGTCCTTCGGCCCCGCTCGGCTCGGCTCGGCTCGGCTCGAGGTCGAGGTCGTCGGTAGCGACGTTGGTGGCGGGGAGGCGTGCGATTGGTCTGTCATCGCCAACCACCCCCCCAACCCCCCCTTCCCCTTTAAAATTAATGGAAAATGTAAACCTAAACGTAGGTCGGATTCGTAAGCTCAAAGTTACAAGTCGATTCGCTCAACTATCGAGGGAGAGTAAACGCGGCGACTGTGGCGGCACTCGCCACCGATGCGAAGTCAGCATCACGAAGTTGGCGTTAAATTCGAACGTTTGAATCAGTTATTTTCTTTCCGGCCCTTTTCAGCCCTGAACCGTGGAAGCGCCGAAATTCGGGTTTCATTTTTAACGCGGCAGCTTATACCTCCCGAGCGTTACCGACTACTGCCGGTGGTGGTCGGTAAGTTATCCTCCGCCGAGGTCGACGCGCGTTACCGATGCACTCGTAAAAACTTTTTCGCGAATCTTCGCGAATTTTTGCGCGCGGTAAACCTTCGTCTCCGCGTCCTCCGTCCGACGAGCCTACTCTCGCCCGCACCCGTCGACCCGTTCTCGAGCTATACGGCGACAATGAAACTTTGATTTTTCACTAATTTGACGTCATCGAGAAAGTTACGGCCAACTGGGAATGAAAGGCATATCGCCTTTTTGAATTTTCCGGGAGCCCGTCGGGCCTTCGGCCCCGCTCTGCTCGGCTCGGCTCGGCTCGAGGTCGAGGTCGTCGGTAGCGACGATGGTGGCGGGGAGGTGCGCAATTGGTCATCGCCATCCCCCCAACCCCCCCTCCCCCTTTAAAATTAATGGAAAATGTAAACCCAAACGTAGAGTCGGATTCGTAACCTCGAAGTTACAAGTCGATTCGCTCTACTATCAAGGGAGAGTAAACGGGGCGACTGTGGCGGCACTCGCCACCGATGCGAAGTCAGCATCACGAAGTTGGCGTTAAATTCGAACGTTTGAATCAGTTATTTTCTTTCCGGCCCTTTTCAGCCATGAACCGTGGAAGCGCCGAAATTCGGGTTTCATTTTTAACGCGGCAGCTTATACCCCCCGAGCGTTACCGACCACTGCCGGTGGTGGTCGGTAAGTTATCCTCCGCCGAGGTCGACGCGCGTTACCGATGCACACATAAAAAATTTTTCGCGAGTCTTCGCGAATTTTTCGCGCGGTAAACCTTGATCTCCGCGTCCTCCGTCCGACGAGCCTACTCTCGCCCGCACCCGTCGACCCGTTCTCGAGCTATACGGCGACAAAGAAACTTTGATTTTTCACTAATTTGACGTCATCGAGAAAGTTACGGCCAACTGGGAATTAAAGGTTTATCGCCTTCCCGAATTTTCCGGGAGCCAATCGGTCCTTCGGCCCCGCTCGGCTCGGCTCGGCTCGGCTCGAGGTCGAGGTCGTCGGTAGCGACGTTGGTGGCGGGGAGGCGTGCGATTGCTCTGTCATCGCCAACCACCCCCCCCCAACCCCCCCTTCCCCTTTAAAATTAATGGAAAATGTAAACCTAAACGTAGGTCGGATTCGTAAGCTCAAAGTTACAAGTCGATTCGCTCAACTATCGAGGGAGAGTAAACGCGGCGACTGTGGCGGCACTCGCCACCGATGCGAAGTCAGCATCACGAAGTTGGCGTTAAATTCGTACGTTTGAATCAGTTATTTTCTTTCCGGCCCTTTTCAGCCCTGAACCGTGGAAGCGCCGAAATTCGGGTTTCATTTTTAACGCTGCAGCTTATACCTCCCGAGCGTTACCGACTACTGCCGGTGGTGGTCGGTAAGTTATCCTCCGCCGAGGTCGACGCGCGTTACCGATGCACTCGTAAAAACGTTTTCGCGAATCTTCGCGAATTTTTGCGCGCGGTAAACCTTCGTCTCCGCGTCCTCCGTCCGACGAGCCTACTCTCGCCCGCACCCGTCGACCCGTTCTCGAGCTATACGGCGACAATGAAACTTTGATTTTTCACTAATTTGACGTCATCGAGAAAGTTACGGCCAACTGGGAATGAAAGGCATATCGCCTTTTTGAATTTTCCGGGAGCCCGTCGGGCCTTCGGCCCCGCTCTGCTCGGCTCGGCTCGGCTCGAGGTCGAGGTCGTCGGTAGCGACGATGGTGGCGGGGAGGTGCGCAATTGGTCATCGCCATCCCCCCCAACCCCCCCTCCCCCTTTAAAATTAATGGAAAATGTAAACCCAAACGTAGAGTCGGATTCGTAACCTCGAAGTTACAAGTCGATTCGCTCTACTATCAAGGGAGAGTAAACGGGGCGACTGTGGCGGCACTCGCCACCGATGCGAAGTCAGCATCACGAAGTTGGCGTTAAATTCGAACGTTTGAATCAGTTATTTTCTTTCCGGCCCTTTTCAGCCCTGAACCGTGGAAGCGCCGAAATTCGGGTTTCATTTTTAACGCGGCAGCTTATACCCCCCGAGCGATACCGAATACTGCCGGTGGTGGTCGGTAACTTATCCTCCGCCGATGTCGACGCACGTTACCGATGCACACGTAAAAAATTTTTCGCGAATTTTCGCGAATTTTTCGCGCGGTAAACCTTCGTCACCGCGTCCTCCGTCCGACGAGCCTACTCTCGCCCGCACCCGTCGACCCGTTCTCGAGCTATACGGCGACAAAGAAACTTTGATTTTTCACTAATTTGACGTCATCGAGAAAGTTACGGCCAACTGGGAATTAAAGGTTTATCGCCTTCCCGAATTTTCCGGGAGCCAATCGGTCCTTCGGCCCCGCTCGGCTCGGCTCGGCTCGGCTCGAGGTCGAGGTCGTCGGTAGCGACGTTGGTGGCGGGGAGGCGTGCGATTGGTCTGTCATCGCCAACCACCCCCCCAACCCCCCCTTCCCCTTTAAAATTAATGGAAAATGTAAACCTAAACGTAGGTCGGATTCGTAAGCTCAAAGTTACAAGTCGATTCGCTCAACTATCGAGGGAGAGTAAACGCGGCGACTGTGGCGGCACTCGCCACCGATGCGAAGTCAGCATCACGAAGTTGGCGTTAAATTCGAACGTTTGAATCAGTTATTTTCTTTCCGGCCCTTTTCAGCCCTGAACCGTGGAAGCGCCGAAATTCGGGTTTCATTTTTAACGCGGCAGCTTATACCTCCCGAGCGTTACCGACTACTGCCGGTGGTGGTCGGTAAGTTATCCTCCGCCGAGGTCGACGCGCGTTACCGATGCACTCGTAAAAACTTTTTCGCGAATCTTCGCGAATTTTTGCGCGCGGTAAACCTTCGTCTCCGCGTCCTCCGTCCGACGAGCCTACTCTCGCCCGCACCCGTCGACCCGTTCTCGAGCTATACGGCGACAATGAAACTTTGATTTTTCACTAATTTGACGTCATCGAGAAAGTTACGGCCAACTGGGAATGAAAGGCATATCGCCTTTTTGAATTTTCCGGGAGCCCGTCGGGCCTTCGGCCCCGCTCTGCTCGGCTCGGCTCGGCTCGAGGTCGAGGTCGTCGGTAGCGACGATGGTGGCGGGGAGGTGCGCAATTGGTCATCGCCATCCCCCCAACCCCCCCTCCCCCTTTAAAATTAATGGAAAATGTAAACCCAAACGTAGAGTCGGATTCGTAACCTCGAAGTTACAAGTCGATTCGCTCTACTATCAAGGGAGAGTAAACGGGGCGACTGTGGCGGCACTCGCCACCGATGCGAAGTCAGCATCACGAAGTTGGCGTTAAATTCGAACGTTTGAATCAGTTATTTTCTTTCCGGCCCTTTTCAGCCATGAACCGTGGAAGCGCCGAAATTCGGGTTTCATTTTTAACGCGGCAGCTTATACCCCCCGAGCGTTACCGACCACTGCCGGTGGTGGTCGGTAAGTTATCCTCCGCCGAGGTCGACGCGCGTTACCGATGCACACATAAAAAATTTTTCGCGAGTCTTCGCGAATTTTTCGCGCGGTAAACCTTGATCTCCGCGTCCTCCGTCCGACGAGCCTACTCTCGCCCGCACCCGTCGACCCGTTCTCGAGCTATACGGCGACAAAGAAATCGCAAAATTTCACTAATTGGACGTCAGCGAAAAAGTTACGGCCAACTGGGAATTAAAGGTATATCGCCTTTCCGAATTTTCCGGGAGCCCGTCGGGCCTTCGGCCCCGCTCGGCTCGGCTCGGCTCGGCTCGAGGTCGAGGTCGTCGGTAGCGACGTTGGTGGCGGGGAGGTGCGCAATTGGTGTGTCATCGCAATCCCCCCAACCCCCCTCCCCCTTTAAAATTAATGGAAAATGTAAACCCAAACGTAGAGTCGGATTCGTAACCTCGAAGTTACAAGTCGATTCGCTCAACTATCAAGGGAGAGTAAACGCGGCGACTGTGGCGGCACTCGCCACCGATGCGAAGTCAGCATCACGAAGTTGGCGTTAAATTCGAACGTTTGAATCAGTTGTTTTCTTTCCGGCCCTTTTCAGCCCTGAACCGTGGAAGCGCCGAAATTCGGGTTTCATTTTTAACGCGGCAGCTTATACCCCCGAGCGTTACCGACCACTGCCGGTGGTGGTCGGTAAGTTATCCTCCGCCGAGGTCGACGCGCGTTACCGATGCACACATAAAAAATTTTTCGCGAGTCTTCGCGAATTTTTCGCGCGGTAAACCTTGATCTCCGCGTCCTCCGTCCGACGAGCCTACTCTCGCCGGCACCCGTCGACCCGTTCTCGAGCTATACGGCGACAAAGAAATCGCAAAATTTCACTAATTGGACGTCAGCGAAAAAGTTACGGCCAACTGGGAATTAAAGGTATATCGCCTTTCCGAATTTTCCGGGAGCCCGTCGGGCCTTCGGCCCCGCTCGGCTTGGCTCGGCTCGGCTCGAGGTCGAGGTCGTCGGTAGCGACGATGGTGGCGGGGAGGTGCGCAATTGGTCTGTCATCGCCATCCCCCCCAACCCCCCCTATCCCTTTAAAATTAATGGAAAATGTAAACCCAAACGTAGAGTCGGATTCGTAACCTCGAAGTTACAAGTCGATTCGCTCAACTATCAAGGGAGAGTAAACGGGGCGACTGTGGCGGCACTCGCCACCGATGCGAAGTCAGCATCACGAAGTTGGCGTTAAATTCGAACGTTTGAATCAGTTATTATCTTTCCGGCCCTTTTCAGCCATGAACCGTGGAAGCGCCGAAATTCGGGTTTCATTTTTAACGCGGCAGCTTATACCCCCCGTGTGTTACCGACCACTGCCGGTGGTGGTCGGTAAGTTATCCTCCGCCGAGGTCGACGCGCGTTACCGATGCACACGTAAAAAATTTTTCGCGAATATTCGCGAATTTTTCGCGCGGTAAACCTTCGTCTCCGCGTCCTCCGTCCGACGAGCCTACTCTCGCCCGCACCCGTCGACCCGTCCTCGAGCTATACGGCGACAAAGAAACTTTGATTTTTCACTAATTTGACGTCACCGAAAAAGTTACGGCCAACTGGGAATTAAAGGTATATTGCCTTTCCGAATTTTCCGGGAGCCCGTCGGGCCTTCGGCCCCGCTCGGCTCGGCTCGGCTCGAGGTCGAGGTCGTCGGTAGCGACGATGGTGGCGGGGAGGTGCGCAATTGGTGTGTCATCGCAATCCCCCCAACCCCCCTCCCCCTTTAAAATTAATGGAAAATGTAAACCCAAACGTAGAGTCGGATTCGTAACCTCGAAGTTACAAGTCGATTCGCTCAACTATCAAGGGAGAGTAAACGCGGCGACTGTGGCGGCACTCGCCACCGATGCGAAGTCAGCATCACGAAGTTGGCGTTAAATTCGAACGTTTGAATCAGTTATTTTCTTTCCGGCCCTTTTCAGCCCTGAACCGTGGAAGCGCCGAAATTCGGGTTTCATTTTTAACGCGGCAGCTTATACCTCCCGAGCGTTACCGACTACTGCCGGTGGTGGTCGGTAAGTTATCCTCCGCCGAGGTCGACGCGCGTTACCGATGCACTCGTAAAAACTTTTTCGCGAATCTTCGCGAATTTTTCGCGCGGTAAACCTTTGTCTCCGCGTCCTCCGTCCGACGAGCCTACTCTCGCCCGCACCCGTCGACCCGTTCTCGAGCTATACGGCGACAAAGAAACTTTGATTTTTCACTAATTTGACGTCACCGAAAAAGTTACGGCCAACTGGGAATTAAAGGTATATTGCCTTTCCGAATTTTCCGGGAGCCCGTCGGGCCTTCGGCCCCGCTCGGCTCGGCTCGGCTCGAGGTCGAGGTCGTCGGTAGCGACGATGGTGGCGGGGAGGTGCGCAATTGGTGTGTCATCGCCATCCCCCAAACCCCCCTCCCCCTTTAAAATTAATGGAAAATGTAAACCCAAACGTAGAGTCGGATTCGTAACCTCGAAGTTACAAGTCGATTCGCTCAACTATCAAGGGAGAGTAAACGCGGCGACTGTGGCGGCACTCGCCACCGATGCGAAGTCAGCATCACGAACTTGGCGTTAAATTCGAACGTATGAATCAGTTATTTTCTTTCCGGCCCTTTTCAGCCATGAACCGTGGAAGCGCCGAAATTCGGGTTTCATTTTTAACGCGGCAGATTATACCCCCCGAGCGTTACCAACCACTGCCGGTGGTGGTCGGCAACTTATCCCCCGACGAGGTCGACGCGCGTTACCGATGCACACGTAAAAACTTTTTCGCGAATCTTCATGAATTTTTCGCGCGGTAAACCTTCGTCTCCGCGTCCTTCGTCCGACGAACCTACTCTCGCCCGCACCCGTCGACCCGTTCTCGAGCTATACGGCGACAAAGAAATCGCAAAATTTCACTAATTTGACGTCACCGAAAAAGTTACGGCCAACTGGGAATTAAAGGTATATCGCCTTCCCGAATTTTCCGGGAGCCCATCGGGCCTTCGGCCCCGCTCGGCTCGGCTCGGCTCGGCTCGAGGTCGAGGTCGTCGGTAGCGACGATGGTGGCGGGGAGGCGCGCGATTGGTCTGTCATCGGCAACCTTCACCCAAACCCCCCTCCCTGTAAAATTAATGGAAAATGTAAACCGAAACGTAGAGTCGGATTCGTAACCTCGAAGTTACAAGTCGATTCGCTCAACTACCAAGGGAGAGTAAACGCGGCGTCTGTGGCGGCACTCGCCACCGATGCGAAGTCAGCATCACGAAGGTGGCGTTAAATTCGAACGTATGAATCAGTTATTTTTTTTCTGGCCCTTTTCAGCCATGAACCGTGGAAGGGCCGAAATTCGGGTTTCATTTTTAACGCGGCAGCTTATACCCCCCGAGCGTTGCCGACCACTGCCGGTGGTGGTCGGTAACTTATCCTCCGACGAGGTCGACGCGCGTTACCGATGCACACGTAAAAACTTTTTCGCGAATCTTCGCGAATTTTTCGCGCGGTAAACCTTTGTCTCCGCGTCCTCCGTCCGACGAGCCTACTCTCGCCCGCACCCGTCGACCCGTTCTCGAGCTATACGGCGACAAAGAAACTTTGATTTTTCACTAATTTGACGTCACCGAAAAAGTTACGGCCAACTGGGAATTAAAGGTATATTGCCTTTCCGAATTTTCCGGGAGCCCGTCGGGCCTTCGGCCCCGCTCGGCTCGGCTCGGCTCGAGGTCGAGGTCGTCGGTAGCGACGATGGTGGCGGGGAGGTGCGCAATTGGTGTGTCATCGCCATCCCCCAAACCCCCCTCCCCCTTTAAAATTAATGGAAAATGTAAACCCAAACGTAGAGTCGGATTCGTAACCTCGAAGTTACAAGTCGATTCGCTCAACTATCAAGGGAGAGTAAACGCGGCGACTGTGGCGGCACTCGCCACCGATGCGAAGTCAGCATCACGAAGTTGGCGTTAAATTCGAACGTATGAATCAGTTATTTTCTTTCCGGCCCTTTTCAGCCATGAACCGTGGAAGCGCCGAAATTCGGGTTTCATTTTTAACGCGGCAGATTATACCCCCCGAGCGTTACCAACCACTGCCGGTGGTGGTCGGCAACTTATCCCCCGACGAGGTCGACGCGCGTTACCGATGCACACGTAAAAACTTTTTCGCGAATCTTCATGAATTTTTCGCGCGGTAAACCTTCGTCTCCGCGTCCTTCGTCCGACGAGCCTACTCTCGCCCGCACCTGTCGACCCGTTCTCGAGCTATACGGCGACAAAGAAACTTTGATTTTTCACTAATTTGACGTCACCGAAAAAGTTACGGCCAACTGGGAATTAAAGGTATATTGCCTTTCCGAATTTTCTGGGAGCCCGTCGGGCCTTCGGCCCCGCTCGGCGCGGCTCGGCTCGGCTCGAGGTCGAGGTCGTCGGTAGCGATGATGGTGGCGGGGAGGTGCGCAATTGGTGTGTCATCGCCATCCCCCCCAACCCCCCTCCCCCTTTAAAATTAATGGAAAATGTAAACCGAAACGTAGAGTCGGATTCGTAACTTCGAAGTTACAAGTCGATTCGCTCAACTATCAAGGGAGAGTAAACGCGGCGACTGTGGCGGCACTCGCCACCGATGCGAAGTCAGCATCACGAAGTTGGCGTTAAATTCGAACGTTTGAATCAGTTATTTTCTTTCCGGCCCTTTTCAGCCCTGAACCGTGGAAGCGCCGAAATTCGGTTTTCATTTTTAACGCGGCAGCTTATACCCCCCGAGCGTTACCGACCACTGCCGGTGGTGGTCGGTAAGTTATCCTCCGCCGAGGCCGACGCGCGTTACCGATGCACACGTAAAAAATTTTTCGCGAATTTTCGCGAATTTTTCGCGCGGTAAACCTTCGTCTCCGCGTGCTCCGTCCGACGAGCCTACTCTCGCCCGCACCCGTCGACCCGTTCTCGAGCTATACGGCGACAAAGAAACTTTGATGTTTCACTAATTTGACGTCATCGAGAAAGTTACGGCCAACTGGGAATTAAAGGTATATCGCCTTTCCGAATTTTCCGGGAGCCCGTCGGGCCTTCGGCCCCGCTCGGCTCGGCTCGGCTCGGCTCGAGGTCGAGGTCGTCGGTAGCGACGATGGTGGCGGGGAGGTGCGCAATTGGTCTGTCATCGCCATCCCCCCCAACCCCCCCTCCCCCTTTAAAATTAATGGAAAATGTAAACCCAAAAGTAGAGTCGGATTCGTAACCTCGAAGTTACAAGTCGATTCGCTCAACTATCAAGGGAGAGTAAACGGGGCGACTGTGGCGGGCACTCGCCACCGATGCGAAGTCAGCATCACGAAGTTGGCGTTAAATTCGAACGTTTGAATCAGTTATTTTCTTTCCGGCCCTTTTCAGCCCTGAACCGTGGAAGCGCCGAAATTCGGTTTTCATTTTTAACGCGGCAGCTTATACCCCCCGAGCGTTACCGACCACTGCCGGTGGTGGTCGGTAAGTTATCCTCCGCCGAGGCCGACGCGCGTTACCGATGCACACGTAAAAAATTTTTCGCGAATTTTCGCGAATTTTTCGCGCGGTAAACCTTCGTCTCCGCGTGCTCCGTCCGACGAGCCTACTCTCGCCCGCACCCGTCGACCCGTTCTCGAGCTATACGGCGACAAAGAAACTTTGATGTTTCACTAATTTGACGTCATCGAGAAAGTTACGGCCAACTGGGAATTAAAGGTATATCGCCTTTCCGAATTTTCCGGGAGCCCGTCGGGCCTTCGGCCCCGCTCGGCTCGGCTCGGCTCGGCTCGAGGTCGAGGTCGTCGGTAGCGACGTTGGTGGCGGGGAGGTGCGCAATTGGTGTGTCATCGCAATCCCCCCAACCCCCCTCCCCCTTTAAAATTAATGGAAAATGTAAACCCAAACGTAGAGTCGGATTCGTAACCTCGAAGTTACAAGTCGATTCGCTCAACTATCAAGGGAGAGTAAACGCGGCGACTGTGGCGGCACTCGCCACCGATGCGAAGTCAGCATCACGAAGTTGGCGTTAAATTCGAACGTTTGAATCAGTTGTTTTCTTTCCGGCCCTTTTCAGCCCTGAACCGTGGAAGCGCCGAAATTCGGGTTTCATTTTTAACGCGGCAGCTTATACCCCCGAGCGTTACCGACCACTGCCGGTGGTGGTCGGTAAGTTATCCTCCGCCGAGGTCGACGCGCGTTACCGATGCACACATAAAAAATTTTTCGCGAGTCTTCGCGAATTTTTCGCGCGGTAAACCTTGATCTCCGCGTCCTCCGTCCGACGAGCCTACTCTCGCCCGCACCCGTCGACCCGTTCTCGAGCTATACGGCGACAAAGAAATCGCAAAATTTCACTAATTGGACGTCAGCGAAAAAGTTACGGCCAACTGGGAATTAAAGGTATATCGCCTTTCCGAATTTTCCGGGAGCCCGTCGGGCCTTCGGCCCCGCTCGGCTTGGCTCGGCTCGGCTCGAGGTCGAGGTCGTCGGTAGCGACGATGGTGGCGGGGAGGTGCGCAATTGGTCTGTCATCGCCATCCCCCCCAACCCCCCCTATCCCTTTAAAATTAATGGAAAATGTAAACCCAAACGTAGAGTCGGATTCGTAACCTCGAAGTTACAAGTCGATTCGCTCAACTATCAAGGGAGAGTAAACGGGGCGACTGTGGCGGCACTCGCCACCGATGCGAAGTCAGCATCACGAAGTTGGCGTTAAATTCGAACGTTTGAATCAGTTATTATCTTTCCGGCCCTTTTCAGCCATGAACCGTGGAAGCGCCGAAATTCGGGTTTCATTTTTAACGCGGCAGCTTATACCCCCCGTGTGTTACCGACCACTGCCGGTGGTGGTCGGTAAGTTATCCTCCGCCGAGGTCGACGCGCGTTACCGATGCACACGTAAAAAATTTTTCGCGAATATTCGCGAATTTTTCGCGCGGTAAACCTTCGTCTCCGCGTCCTCCGTCCGACGAGCCTACTCTCGCCCGCACCCGTCGACCCGTCCTCGAGCTATACGGCGACAAAGAAACTTTGATTTTTCACTAATTTGACGTCACCGAAAAAGTTACGGCCAACTGGGAATTAAAGGTATATTGCCTTTCCGAATTTTCCGGGAGCCCGTCGGGCCTTCGGCCCCGCTCGGCTCGGCTCGGCTCGAGGTCGAGGTCGTCGGTAGCGACGATGGTGGCGGGGAGGTGCGCAATTGGTGTGTCATCGCAATCCCCCCAACCCCCCTCCCCCTTTAAAATTAATGGAAAATGTAAACCCAAACGTAGAGTCGGATTCGTAACCTCGAAGTTACAAGTCGATTCGCTCAACTATCAAGGGAGAGTAAACGCGGCGACTGTGGCGGCACTCGCCACCGATGCGAAGTCAGCGTCGCAAAGTTGGCGTTCAATTCGAACGTTTGAATCAGTTATTTTCTTTCGGGCCCTTTTCAGCCCTGAACCGTGGAAGTGCCGAAAGTTGGGTTTCATTTTTAACGCGGCAGCTTATACCTCCCGAGCGTTACCGACTACTGCCGGTGGTGGTCGGTAAGTTATCCTCCGCCGAGGTCGACGCGCGTTACCGATGCACTCGTAAAAACTTTTTCGCGAATCTTCGCGAATTTTTCGCGCGGTAAACCTTTGTCTCCGCGTCCTCCGTCCGACGAGCCTACTCTCGCCCGCACCCGTCGACCCGTTCTCGAGCTATACGGCGACAAAGAAACTTTGATTTTTCACTAATTTGACGTCACCGAAAAAGTTACGGCCAACTGGGAATTAAAGGTATATTGCCTTTCCGAATTTTCCGGGAGCCCGTCGGGCCTTCGGCCCCGCTCGGCTCGGCTCGGCTCGAGGTCGAGGTCGTCGGTAGCGACGATGGTGGCGGGGAGGTGCGCAATTGGTGTGTCATCGCCATCCCCCAAACCCCCCTCCCCCTTTAAAATTAATGGAAAATGTAAACCCAAACGTAGAGTCGGATTCGTAACCTCGAAGTTACAAGTCGATTCGCTCAACTATCAAGGGAGAGTAAACGCGGCGACTGTGGCGGCACTCGCCACCGATGCGAAGTCAGCATCACGAACTTGGCGTTAAATTCGAACGTATGAATCAGTTATTTTCTTTCCGGCCCTTTTCAGCCATGAACCGTGGAAGCGCCGAAATTCGGGTTTCATTTTTAACGCGGCAGATTATACCCCCCGAGCGTTACCAACCACTGCCGGTGGTGGTCGGCAACTTATCCCCCGACGAGGTCGACGCGCGTTACCGATGCACACGTAAAAACTTTTTCGCGAATCTTCATGAATTTTTCGCGCGGTAAACCTTCGTCTCCGCGTCCTTCGTCCGACGAACCTACTCTCGCCCGCACCCGTCGACCCGTTCTCGAGCTATACGGCGACAAAGAAATCGCAAAATTTCACTAATTTGACGTCACCGAAAAAGTTACGGCCAACTGGGAATTAAAGGTATATCGCCTTCCCGAATTTTCCGGGAGCCCATCGGGCCTTCGGCCCCGCTCGGCTCGGCTCGGCTCGGCTCGAGGTCGAGGTCGTCGGTAGCGACGATGGTGGCGGGGAGGCGCGCGATTGGTCTGTCATCGGCAACCTTCACCCAAACCCCCCTCCCTGTAAAATTAATGGAAAATGTAAACCGAAACGTAGAGTCGGATTCGTAACCTCGAAGTTACAAGTCGATTCGCTCAACTACCAAGGGAGAGTAAACGCGGCGTCTGTGGCGGCACTCGCCACCGATGCGAAGTCAGCATC
Organism: Lasioglossum baleicum; assembly: GCF_051020765.1. Lineage (NCBI taxonomy): Eukaryota > Metazoa > Arthropoda > Insecta > Hymenoptera > Halictidae > Lasioglossum > Lasioglossum baleicum. The sequence continues at coordinate 1,447,408 of NW_027469090.1, read as the reverse complement.
ACGAAGGTGGCGTTAAATTCGAACGTATGAATCAGTTATTTTTTTTCTGGCCCTTTTCAGCCATGAACCGTGGAAGGGCCGAAATTCGGGTTTCATTTTTAACGCGGCAGCTTATACCCCCCGAGCGTTGCCGACCACTGCCGGTGGTGGTCGGTAACTTATCCTCCGACGAGGTCGACGCGCGTTACCGATGCACACGTAAAAACTTTTTCGCGAATCTTCGCGAATTTTTCGCGCGGTAAACCTTTGTCTCCGCGTCCTCCGTCCGACGAGCCTACTCTCGCCCGCACCCGTCGACCCGTTCTCGAGCTATACGGCGACAAAGAAACTTTGATTTTTCACTAATTTGACGTCACCGAAAAAGTTACGGCCAACTGGGAATTAAAGGTATATTGCCTTTCCGAATTTTCCGGGAGCCCGTCGGGCCTTCGGCCCCGCTCGGCTCGGCTCGGCTCGAGGTCGAGGTCGTCGGTAGCGACGATGGTGGCGGGGAGGTGCGCAATTGGTGTGTCATCGCCATCCCCCAAACCCCCCTCCCCCTTTAAAATTAATGGAAAATGTAAACCCAAACGTAGAGTCGGATTCGTAACCTCGAAGTTACAAGTCGATTCGCTCAACTATCAAGGGAGAGTAAACGCGGCGACTGTGGCGGCACTCGCCACCGATGCGAAGTCAGCATCACGAAGTTGGCGTTAAATTCGAACGTATGAATCAGTTATTTTCTTTCCGGCCCTTTTCAGCCATGAACCGTGGAAGCGCCGAAATTCGGGTTTCATTTTTAACGCGGCAGATTATACCCCCCGAGCGTTACCAACCACTGCCGGTGGTGGTCGGCAACTTATCCCCCGACGAGGTCGACGCGCGTTACCGATGCACACGTAAAAACTTTTTCGCGAATCTTCATGAATTTTTCGCGCGGTAAACCTTCGTCTCCGCGTCCTTCGTCCGACGAGCCTACTCTCGCCCGCACCTGTCGACCCGTTCTCGAGCTATACGGCGACAAAGAAACTTTGATTTTTCACTAATTTGACGTCACCGAAAAAGTTACGGCCAACTGGGAATTAAAGGTATATTGCCTTTCCGAATTTTCTGGGAGCCCGTCGGGCCTTCGGCCCCGCTCGGCGCGGCTCGGCTCGGCTCGAGGTCGAGGTCGTCGGTAGCGATGATGGTGGCGGGGAGGTGCGCAATTGGTGTGTCATCGCCATCCCCCCCAACCCCCCTCCCCCTTTAAAATTAATGGAAAATGTAAACCGAAACGTAGAGTCGGATTCGTAACTTCGAAGTTACAAGTCGATTCGCTCAACTATCAAGGGAGAGTAAACGCGGCGACTGTGGCGGCACTCGCCACCGATGCGAAGTCAGCATCACGAAGTTGGCGTTAAATTCGAACGTTTGAATCAGTTATTTTCTTTCCGGCCCTTTTCAGCCCTGAACCGTGGAAGCGCCGAAATTCGGTTTTCATTTTTAACGCGGCAGCTTATACCCCCCGAGCGTTACCGACCACTGCCGGTGGTGGTCGGTAAGTTATCCTCCGCCGAGGCCGACGCGCGTTACCGATGCACACGTAAAAAATTTTTCGCGAATTTTCGCGAATTTTTCGCGCGGTAAACCTTCGTCTCCGCGTGCTCCGTCCGACGAGCCTACTCTCGCCCGCACCCGTCGACCCGTTCTCGAGCTATACGGCGACAAAGAAACTTTGATGTTTCACTAATTTGACGTCATCGAGAAAGTTACGGCCAACTGGGAATTAAAGGTATATCGCCTTTCCGAATTTTCCGGGAGCCCGTCGGGCCTTCGGCCCCGCTCGGCTCGGCTCGGCTCGGCTCGAGGTCGAGGTCGTCGGTAGCGACGATGGTGGCGGGGAGGTGCGCAATTGGTCTGTCATCGCCATCCCCCCCAACCCCCCCTCCCCCTTTAAAATTAATGGAAAATGTAAACCCAAAAGTAGAGTCGGATTCGTAACCTCGAAGTTACAAGTCGATTCGCTCAACTATCAAGGGAGAGTAAACGGGGCGACTGTGGCGGGCACTCGCCACCGATGCGAAGTCAGCATCACGAAGTTGGCGTTAAATTCGAACGTTTGAATCAGTTATTTTCTTTCCGGCCCTTTTCGGCCCTGAACCGTGGAAGCGCCGAAATTCGGGTTTCATTTTTAACGCGGCAGCTTATACCTCCCGAGCGTTACCGACTACTGCCGGTGGTGGTCGTTAAGTTATCCTCCGCCGAGGTCGACGCGCCTTACCGATGCACTCGTAAAAACTTTTTCGCGAATCTTCGCGAATTTTTCGCGCGGTAAACCTTTGTCTCCGCGTCCTCCGTCCGACGAGCCTACTCTCGCCCGCACCCGTAAACCCGTTCTCGAGCTATACGGCGACGAAGAAATCGCAAAATTTCACTAATTGGACGTCAGCGAAAAAGTTACGGCCAACTGGGAATTAAAGGTATATCGCCTTCCCGAATTTTCCGGGAGCCCATCGGGCCTTCGGCCTCGCTCGGCACGGCTCGGCTCGGCTCGAGGTTGTAGTCGTCGGTAGCGACGATGGTGGCGGGGAGGTGCGCAATTGGTGTGTCATCGCCATCCCCCCAACCCCCCCTCCCCCTTTAAAATTAATGGAAAATGTAAACCCAAACGTAGAGTCGGATTCGTAACCTCGAAGTTACGAGTCGGTTCGCTCAACTATCAAGGGAGAGTAAACGGGGCGACTGTGGCGGCACTCGCCACCGATGCGAAGTCAGCATCACGAAGTTGGCGTTACATTCGAACGTTTGAATCAGTTATTATCTTTCCGGCCCTTTTCAGCCATGAACCGTGGAAGCGCCGAAATTCGGGTTTCATTTTTAACGCGGCAGCTTATACCCCCCGAGTGTTACCGACCACTGCCGGTGGTGGTCGGTAAGTTATCCTCCGCCGAGGTCGACGCTCGTTACCGATGCACACGTAAAAAATTTTTCACGAATTTTCGGGAATTTTTCGCGCGGTAAACCTTCGTCTCCGCGTCCTCCGTCCGACGAGCCTACTCTCGCCCGCACCCGTAAACCCGTTCTCGAGCTATACGGCGACGAAGAAATCGCAAAATTTCACTAATTGGACGTCAGCGAAAAAGTTACGGCCAACTGGGAATTAAAGGTATATCGCCTTCCCGAATTTTCCGGGAGCCCATCGGGCCTTCGGCCTCGCTCGGCACGGCTCGGCTCGGCTCGAGGTCGTAGTCGTCGGTAGCGACGATGGTGGCGGGGAGGTGCGCAATTGGTGTGTCACCGCCATCCCCCCAACCCCCCCTCCCCCTTTAAAATTAATGGAGAATGTAAACCCAAACGTAGAGTCGGATTCGTAACCTCGAAGTTACGAGTCGATTCGCTCAACTATCAAGGGAGAGTAAACGGGGCGACTGTGGCGGCACTCGCCACCGATGCGAAGTCAGCATCACGAAGTTGGCGTTACATTCGAACGTTTGAATCAGTTATTATCTTTCCGGCCCTTTTCAGCCATGAACCGTGGAAGCGCCGAAATTCGGGTTTCATTTTTAACGCGGCAGCTTATACCCCCCGAGTGTTACCGACCACTGCCGGTGGTGGTCGGTAAGTTATCCTCCGCCGAGGTCGACGCTCGTTACCGATGCACACGTAAAAAATTTTTCACGAATTTTCGCGAATTTTTCGCGCGGTAAACCTTCGTCTCCGCGTCCTCCGTCCGACGAGCCTACTCTCGCCCGCACCCGTAAACCCGTTCTCGAGCTATACGGCGACGAAGAAATCGCAAAATTTCACTAATTGGACGTCAGCGAAAAAGTTACGGCCAACTGGGAATTAAAGGTATATCGCCTTCCCGAATTTTCCGGGAGCCCATCGGGCCTTCGGCCTCGCTCGGCACGGCTCGGCTCGGCTCGAGGTCGTAGTCGTCGGTAGCGACGATGGTGGCGGGGAGGTGCGCAATTGGTGTGTCACCGCCATCCCCCCAACCCCCCCTCCCCCTTTAAAATTAATGGAAAATGTAAACCCAAACGTAGAGTCGGATTCGTAACCTCGAAGTTACGAGTCGATTCGCTCAACTATCAAGGGAGAGTAAACGGGGCGACTGTGGCGGCACTCGCCACCGATGCGAAGTCAGCATCACGAAGTTGGCGTTACATTCGAACGTTTGAATCAGTTATTATCTTTCCGGCCCTTTTCAGCCATGAACCGTGGAAGCGCCGAAATTCGGGTTTCATTTTTAACGCGGCAGCTTATACCCCCCGAGTGTTACCGACCACTGCCGGTGGTGGTCGGTAAGTTATCCTCCGCCGAGGTCGACGCTCGTTACCGATGCACACGTAAAAAATTTTTCACGAATTTTCGCGAATTTTTCGCGCGGTAAACCTTCGTCACAGCGTCCTCCGTCCGACGAGCCTACTCTCGCCCGCACCCGTCTACCCGTCCTCGAGCTATACGGCGACAAAGAAACTTTGATTTTTCACTAATTTGACGTCATCGAAAAAGTTACGGCCAACTGGGAATTAAAGGTATATCGCCTTTCCGAATTTTCCGGGTGCCCATCGGGCCTTCGGCCCCGCTCGGCTCGGCTCGGCTCGAGGTCGAGGTCGTCGGTAGCGACGATGGTGGCGGGGAGGCGCGCGATTGGTCTGTCATCGCCATCCTCCCCCCCAACCCCCCTCCCTTTAAAATTAATGGAAAATGTAAACCTAAACGTAGAGTCGGATTCGTAACCTCGAAGTTACAATTCGATTCGCTCAACTATCAAGGGAGAGTAAACGCGGCGACTGTGGCGGCACTCGCCACCGATGCGAAGTCAGCATCACGAAGTTGGCGTTAAATTCGAACGTTTGAATCAGTTATTTTCTTTCCGGCCCTTTTCAGCCCTGAACCGTGGAAGCGCTGAAATTCGGGTTTCATTTTTAACGCGGCAGCTTATACCCCCCGAGCGTTACCGACCACTGCCGGTGGTGGTCGGTAAGTTATCCTCCGCCGAGGTCGACGCGCGTTACCGATGCACACGTAAAAAATTTTTCGAGAATCTTAAGCGATTTTTTCGCGCGTTTAACCTTCGTCTCCGCGTCTTCCGTCCGACGAGCCTACTCTCGCACGCAACCGTCGACCGGGTCTCGAGTTATACGGTGACAAAAAAACTTTGATTTTTCACTAATTTGACGTCATCGAAAAAGTTACGGCCAACTGGGAATTAAAGGTATATCGCCTTCACGAATTTTCCGGGAGCGCATCGGGCCTTCGGCCCCGCTCGGCTCGGCTCGGTTCGGCTCGAGGTCGAGGTCGTCGATAGCGACGATGGTGGCGGGGAGGCGCGCGATTGGTCTGTCATCGCCAACCCCCCCACCCCCCCTTTAAATTTAATGGAAAATGTAAACCTAAACGTAGAGTCGGATTCGTAACCTCGAAGTCACTAGTCGATTCGCTCAACTATCAGGGGAGAGTAAACGCGGCGACTGTGGCGGCACTCGCCACCGATGCGAAGTCAGCGTCGCAAAGTTGGCGTTCAATTCGAACGTTTGAATCAGTTATTTTCTTTCGGGCCCTTTTCAGCCCTGAACCGTGGAAGTGCCGAAAGTCGGGTTTCATTTTTAACGCGGCAGCTTATACCCCCCGACCGTTACCGACCACTGCCGGTGGTGGTCGGTAACTTATCCTCCGCCGAGGTCGACGCGCGTTACCGATGCACAGGTAAAAAATTTTTCGCGAATCTTTCGCGAATTTTTCGCGCGGTAAACCTTCGTCTCCGCGTCCTCCGTCCGACGAGCCTACTCTCGCCCGCACCCGTCGACCCGTTCTCGAGCTATACGGCGACAAAGAAACTTTGATTTTTCACTAATTTGACGTCATCGAGAAAGTTACGGCCAACTGGGAATTAAAGGTACATCGCCTTCCCGAATTTTCCGGGAGCCCAACGGGCCTTCGGCCCCGCTCGGCTCGGCTCGGCTCGGCTCGAGGTCGAGTTCGTCGAAAGCGACGATGGTGGCGGTGAGGCGCGCGATTGGTCTGTCATCGTCAACCACCCCACCACCACCCCGTCCCTTTAAAATTAATGGAAAAGGTAAACCTAAACGTAGAGTCGGATTCGTAACCTCGAAGTTACAAGTCGATTCGCTCAACTCTCAGGGGAGAGTAAACGCGGCGACTGTAGCGGCACTCGCCACCGATGCGAAGTCAGCGTCGCGAAGTTGGCGTTAAATTCGAACGTTTGAGTCAGTTATTTCCTTTCGGGCCCTTTTCAGCCCTGAACCGTGGAAGCGCCGAAATTCGGGTTTCATTTTTAACGCGGCAGCTTATACCCCCCGAGCGATACCGAACACTGCCGGTGGTGGTCGGTAACTTATCCTCCGCCGATGTCGACGCACGTTACCGATGCACACGTAAAAAATTTTTCGCGAATTTTCGCGAATTTTTCGCGCGGTAAACCTTCGTCACAGCGTCCTCCGTCCGACGAGCCTACTCTCGCCCGCACCCGTCGACCCGTTCTCGAGCTATACGGCGACAAAGAAACTTTGATTTTTCACTAATTTGACGTCATCGAAAAAGTTACGGCCAACTGGGAATTAAAGGTACATCGCCTTCCCGAATTTTCCGGGTGCCCATCGGGCCTTCGGCCCCGCTCGGCTCGGCTCGGCTCGAGGTCGAGGTCGTCGGTAGCGACGATGGTGGCGGGGAGGCGCGCGATTGGTCTGTCATCGCCATCCTCCCCCCCAACCCCCCTCCCTTTAAAATTAATGGAAAATGTAAACCTAAACGTAGAGTCGGATTCGTAACCTCGAAGTTACAATTCGATTCGCTCAACTATCAAGGGAGAGTAAACGCGGCGACTGTGGCGGCACTCGCCACCGATGCGAAGTCAGCGTCGCAAAGTTGGCGTTCAATTCGAACGTTTGAATCAGTTATTTTCTTTCGGGCCCTTTTCAGCCCTGAACCGTGGAAGCGCTGAAATTCGGGTTTCATTTTTAACGCGGCAGCTTATACCCCCCGAGCGTTACCGACCACTGCCGGTGGTGGTCGGTAAGTTATCCTCCGCCGAGGTCGACGCGCGTTACCGATGCACACGTAAAAAATTTTTCGAGAATCTTAAGCGATTTTTTCGCGCGATTAACCTTCGTCTCCGCGTCTTCCGTCCGACGAGCCTACTCTCGCACGCAACCGTCGACCGGGTCTCGAGCTATACGGTGACAAAAAAACTTTGATTTTTCACTAATTTGACGTCATCGAAAAAGTTACGGCCAACTGGGAATTAAAGGTATATCGCCTTCACGAATTTTCCGGGAGCGCATCGGGCCTTCGGCCCCGCTCGGCTCGGCTCGGTTCGGGTCGAGGTCGAGGTCGTCGATAGCGACGATGGTGGCGGGGAGGCGCGCGATTGGTCTGTCATCGCCAACCCCCCCACCCCCCTTTAAATTTAATGGAAAATGTAAACCTAAACGTAGAGTCGGATTCGTAACCTCGAAGTCACTAGTCGATTCGCTCAACTATCAGGGGAGAGTAAACGCGGCGACTGTGGCGGCACTCGCCACCGATGCGAAGTCAGCGTCGCAAAGTTGGCGTTCAATTCGAACGTTTGAATCAGTTATTTTCTTTCGGGCCCTTTTCAGCCCTGAACCGTGGAAGTGCCGAAAGTCGGGTTTCATTTTTAACGCGGCAGCTTATACCCCCCGACCGTTACCGACCACTGCCGGTGGTGGTTGGTAACTTATCCTCCGCCGAGGTCGACGCGCGTTACCGATGCACACGTAAAAAATTTTTCGCGAATCTTTCGCGAATTTTTCGCGCGGTAAACCTTCGTCTCCGCGTCCTCCGTCCGACGAGCCTGCTCTCGCCCGCACCCGTCGACCCGTTCTCGAGCTATACGGCGACAAAGAAACTTTGATTTTTCACTAATTTGACGTCATCGAGAAAGTTACGGCCAACTGGGAATTAAAGGTTTATCGCCTTCCCGAATTTTCCGGGAGCCAATCGGTCCTTCGGCCCCGCTCGGCTCGGCTCGGCTCGAGGTCGAGGTCGTCGGTAGCGACGTTGGTGGCGGGGAGGCGTGCGATTGGTCTGTCATCGCCAACCACCCCCCCCAACCCCCCCTACCCCTTTAAAATTAATGGAAAATGTAAACCTAAACGTAGGTCGGATTCGTAAGCTCAAAGTTACAAGTCGATTCGCTCAACTATCGAGGGAGAGTAAACGCGGCGACTGTGGCGGCACTCGCCATCTATGCGAAGTCAGCGTCGCGAAGTTGGCGTTAAATTCGAACGTTTGAGTCAGTTATTTCCTTTCGGGCCCTTTTCAGCCCTGAACCGTGGAAGCGCCGAAATTCGGGTTTCATTTTTAACGCGGCAGCTTATACCCCCCGAGCGATACCGAATACTGCCGGTGGTGGTCGGTAAGTTATCCTCCGCCGAGGTCGACGCGCGTTACCGATGCACACGTAAAAAATTTTTCGCGAATTTTGGCGAATTTTTCGCGCGGTAAACCTTCGTCTCCGCGTGCTCCGTCCGCCGAGCCTACTCTCGCCCGCACCCGTCGACCCGTTCTCGAGCTATACGGCGACAAAGAAACTTTGATTTTTCACTAATTTGACGTCATCGAGAAAGTTACGGCCAACTGGGAATGAAAGGCATATCGCCTTTTTGAATTTTCCGGGAGCCCGTCGGGCCTTCGGCCCCGCTCTGCTCGGCTCGGCTCGGCTCGAGGTCGAGGTCGTCGGTAGCGACGATGGTGGCGGGGAGGTGCGCAATTGGTCATCGCCATCCCCCCCAACCCCCCCTCCCCCTTTAAAATTAATGGAAAATGTAAACCCAAACGTAGAGTCGGATTCGTAACCTCGAAGTTACAAGTCGATTCGCTCTACTATCAAGGGAGAGTAAACGGGGCGACTGTGGCGGCACTCGCCACCGATGCGAAGTCAGCATCACGAAGTTGGCGTTAAATTCGAACGTTTGAATCAGTTATTATCTTTCCGGCCCTTTTCAGCCATGAACCGTGGAAGCGCCGAAATTCGGGTTTCATTTTTAACGCGGCAGCGTATACCCCCCGAGTGTTACCGACCACTGCCGGTGGTGGTCGGTAAGTTATCCTCCGCCGAGGTCGACGCGCGTTACCGATGCACACGTAAAAAATTTTTCGCGAATTTTCGCGAATTTTTCGCGCGGTAAACCTTCGTCTCCGCGTCCTCCGTCCGACGAGCCTACTCTCGCCCGCACCCGTCGACCCGTCCTCGAGCTATACGGCGACAAAGAAACTTTGATTTTTCACTAATTTGACGTCACCGAAAAAGTTACGGCCAACTGGGAATTAAAGGTGTATTGCCTTTCCGAATTTTCCGGGAGCCCGTCGGGCCTTCGGCCCCGCTCGGCTCGGCTCGGCTCGAGGTCGAGGTCGTCGGTAGCGACGATGGTGGCGGGGAGGTGCGCAATTGGTGTGTCATCGCAATCCCCCCCAACCCCCCTCCCCCTTTAAAATTAATGGAAAATGTAAACCCAAACGTAGAGTCGGATTCGTAACCTCGAAGTTACAAGTCGATTCGCTCAACTATCAAGGGAGAGTAAACGCGGCGACTGTGGCGGCACTCGCCACCGATGCGAAGTCAGCATCACGAAGTTGGCGTTAAATTCGAACGTTTGAATCAGTTATTTTCTTTCCGGCCCTTTTCAGCCCTGAACCGTGGAAGCGCCGAAATTCGGGTTTCATTTTTAACGCGGCAGCTTATACCTCCCGAGCGTTACCGACTACTGCCGGTGGTGGTCGGTAAGTTATCCTCCGCCGAGGTCGACGCGCGTTACCGATGCACTCGTAAAAACTTTTTCGCGAATCTTCGCGAATTTTTCGCGCGGTAAACCTTTGTCTCCGCGTCCTCCGTCCGACGAGCCTACTCTCGCCCGCACCCGTCGACCCGTTCTCGAGCTATACGGCGACAAAGAAACTTTGATTTTTCACTAATTTGACGTCACCGAAAAAGTTACGGCCAACTGGGAATTAAAGGTATATTGCCTTTCCGAATTTTCCGGGAGCCCGTCGGGCCTTCGGCCCCGCTCGGCTCGGCTCGGCTCGAGGTCGAGGTCGTCGGTAGCGACGATGGTGGCGGGGAGGTGCGCAATTGGTGTGTCATCGCCATCCCCCCAACCCCCCTCCCCCTTTAAAATTAATGGAAAATGTAAACCCAAACGTAGAGTCGGATTCGTAACCTCGAAGTTACAAGTCGATTCGCTCAACTATCAAGGGAGAGTAAACGCGGCGACTGTGGCGGCACTCGCCACCGATGCGAAGTCAGCATCACGAAGTTGGCGTTAAATTCGAACGTATGAATCAGTTATTTTCTTTCCGGCCCTTTTCAGCCATGAACCGTGGAAGCGCCGAAATTCGGGTTTCATTTTTAACGCGGCAGATTATACCCCCCGAGCGTTACCAACCACTGCCGGTGGTGGTCGGCAACTTATCCTCCGCCGAGGTCGACGCGCGTTACCGATGCACACGTAAAAAATTTTTCGCGAATCTTTCGCGAATTTTTCGCGCGGTAAACCTTCGTCTCCGCGTCCTCCGTCCGACGAGCCTACTCTCGCCCGCACCCGTCGACCCGTTCTCGAGCTATACGGCGACAAAGAAACTTTGATTTTTCACTAATTTGACGTCATCGAGAAAGTTACGGCCAACTGGGAATTAAAGGTTTATCGCCTTCCCGAATTTTCCGGGAGCCAATCGGTCCTTCGGCCCCGCTCGGCTCGGCTCGGCTCGAGGTCGAGGTCGTCGGTAGCGACGTTGGTGGCGGGGAGGCGTGCGATTGGTCTGTCATCGCCAACCACCCCCCCCCAACCCCCCCTACCCCTTTAAAATTAATGGAAAATGTAAACCTAAACGTAGGTCGGATTCGTAAGCTCAAAGTTACAAGTCGATTCGCTCAACTATCGAGGGAGAGTAAACGCGGCGACTGTGGCGGCACTCGCCATCTATGCGAAGTCAGCGTCGCGAAGTTGGCGTTAAATTCGAACGTTTGAGTCAGTTATTTCCTTTCGGGCCCTTTTCAGCCCTGAACCGTGGAAGCGCCGAAATTCGGGTTTCATTTTTAACGCGGCAGCTTATACCCCCCGAGCGATACCGAATACTGCCGGTGGTGGTCGGTAAGTTATCCTCCGCCGAGGTCGACGCGCGTTACCGATGCACACGTAAAAAATTTTTCGCGAATTTTGGCGAATTTTTCGCGCGGTAAACCTTCGTCTCCGCGTGCTCCGTCCGCCGAGCCTACTCTCGCCCGCACCCGTCGACCCGTTCTCGAGCTATACGGCGACAAAGAAACTTTGATTTTTCACTAATTTGACGTCATCGAGAAAGTTACGGCCAACTGGGAATGAAAGGCATATCGCCTTTTTGAATTTTCCGGGAGCCCGTCGGGCCTTCGGCCCCGCTCTGCTCGGCTCGGCTCGGCTCGAGGTCGAGGTCGTCGGTAGCGACGATGGTGGCGGGGAGGTGCGCAATTGGTCATCGCCATCCCCCCCAACCCCCCCTCCCCCTTTAAAATTAATGGAAAATGTAAACCCAAACGTAGAGTCGGATTCGTAACCTCGAAGTTACAAGTCGATTCGCTCTACTATCAAGGGAGAGTAAACGGGGCGACTGTGGCGGCACTCGCCACCGATGCGAAGTCAGCATCACGAAGTTGGCGTTAAATTCGAACGTTTGAATCAGTTATTATCTTTCCGGCCCTTTTCAGCCATGAACCGTGGAAGCGCCGAAATTCGGGTTTCATTTTTAACGCGGCAGCTTATACCCCCCGAGTGTTACCGACCACTGCCGGTGGTGGTCGGTAAGTTATCCTCCGCCGAGGTCGACGCGCGTTACCGATGCACACGTAAAAAATTTTTCGCGAATTTTCGCGAATTTTTCGCGCGGTAAACCTTCGTCTCCGCGTCCTCCGTCCGACGAGCCTACTCTCGCCCGCACCCGTCGACCCGTCCTCGAGCTATACGGCGACAAAGAAACTTTGATTTTTCACTAATTTGACGTCACCGAAAAAGTTACGGCCAACTGGGAATTAAAGGTGTATTGCCTTTCCGAATTTTCCGGGAGCCCGTCGGGCCTTCGGCCCCGCTCGGCTCGGCTCGGCTCGAGGTCGAGGTCGTCGGTAGCGACGATGGTGGCGGGGAGGTGCGCAATTGGTGTGTCATCGCAATCCCCCCCAACCCCCCTCCCCCTTTAAAATTAATGGAAAATGTAAACCCAAACGTAGAGTCGGATTCGTAACCTCGAAGTTACAAGTCGATTCGCTCAACTATCAAGGGAGAGTAAACGCGGCGACTGTGGCGGCACTCGCCACCGATGCGAAGTCAGCATCACGAAGTTGGCGTTAAATTCGAACGTTTGAATCAGTTATTTTCTTTCCGGCCCTTTTCAGCCCTGAACCGTGGAAGCGCCGAAATTCGGGTTTCATTTTTAACGCGGCAGCTTATACCTCCCGAGCGTTACCGACTACTGCCGGTGGTGGTCGGTAAGTTATCCTCCGCCGAGGTCGACGCGCGTTACCGATGCACTCGTAAAAACTTTTTCGCGAATCTTCGCGAATTTTTCGCGCGGTAAACCTTTGTCTCCGCGTCCTCCGTCCGACGAGCCTACTCTCGCCCGCACCCGTCGACCCGTTCTCGAGCTATACGGCGACAAAGAAACTTTGATTTTTCACTAATTTGACGTCACCGAAAAAGTTACGGCCAACTGGGAATTAAAGGTATATTGCCTTTCCGAATTTTCCGGGAGCCCGTCGGGCCTTCGGCCCCGCTCGGCTCGGCTCGGCTCGAGGTCGAGGTCGTCGGTAGCGACGATGGTGGCGGGGAGGTGCGCAATTGGTGTGTCATCGCCATCCCCCCAACCCCCCTCCCCCTTTAAAATTAATGGAAAATGTAAACCCAAACGTAGAGTCGGATTCGTAACCTCGAAGTTACAAGTCGATTCGCTCAACTATCAAGGGAGAGTAAACGCGGCGACTGTGGCGGCACTCGCCACCGATGCGAAGTCAGCATCACGAAGTTGGCGTTAAATTCGAACGTATGAATCAGTTATTTTCTTTCCGGCCCTTTTCAGCCATGAACCGTGGAAGCGCCGAAATTCGGGTTTCATTTTTAACGCGGCAGATTATACCCCCCGAGCGTTACCAACCACTGCCGGTGGTGGTCGGCAACTTATCCCCCGACGAGGTCGACGCGCGTTACCGATGCACACGTAAAAACTTTTTCGCGAATCTTCATGAATTTTTCGCGCGGTAAACCTTCGTCTCCGCGTCCTTCGTCCGACGAGCCTACTCTCGCCCGCACCCGTCGACCCGTTCTCGAGCTATACGGCGACAAAGAAATCGCAAAATTTCACTAATTTGACGTCACCGAAAAAGTTACGGCCAACTGGGAATTAAAGGTATATCGCCTTCCCGAATTTTCCGGGAGCCCATCGGGCCTTCGGCCCCGCTCGGCTCGGCTCGGCTCGGCTCGAGGTCGAGGTCGTCGGTAGCGACGATGGTGGCGGGGAGGCGCGCGATTGGTCTGTCATCGTCAACCTTCCCCCAAACCCCCCTCCCTGTAAAATTAATGGAAAATGTAAACCGAAACGTAGAGTCGGATTCGTAACCTCGAAGTTACAAGTCGATTCGCTCAACTACCAAGGGAGAGTAAACGCGGCGACTGTGGCGGCACTCGCCACCGATGCGAAGTCAGCATCACGAAGGTGGCGTTAAATTCGAACGTATGAATCAGTTATTTTCTGTCTGGCCCTTTTCAGCCATGAACCGTGGAAGGGCCGAAATTCGGGTTTCATTTTTAACGCGGCAGCTTATACCCCCCGAGCGTTGCCGACCACTGCCGGTGGTGGTCGGTAACTTATCC